>NC_057723.1:40969950-41079897 GCF_004010195.1 Chiloscyllium plagiosum
GAAAGGTGTGGGGAGGGAAATATATCCCTGGTGGTGGGGTCTGTTTGGAGGTGGCGGAAATGTCGGCGGATGATTTGGTTTATGCGAAGGTTGGTAGGGTGGAAGGTGAGCACCAGGGGCGTTCTGTCCTTGTTACGGTTGGAGGGGTGGGGTCTGAGGGCGGAGGTGGGGATGTGGACAAGATGCGTTGGAGGGCATCTTTAACCACGTGGGAAGGGAAATTGCGGTCTCTAAAGAAGGAGGACATCTGGTGGTTCTGTGGTGGAACTGGTCCTCCTGGAATTGGGAATTGGGATGGCACTTTTGCAAGATGTAGGGTGGGAAGAGGTGTAATCCAGGTAACTGTGGGAGTCGGTGGGTTTGTAAAAAATGTCAGTGTCAAGTCGGTCTTCATTAATGGAGATGGAGAGTCCCAGGAAGGGGAGGGAGGTGTTAGAGATGGTCCAAGTAGATTTAAGGTCAGGGTGGAATCTGTTGGTGAAGTTGATGAATTGGTCAACCTCCTCGCAAGAGCACGAGGTGTCACCAATGCAGTCATCAATGTAGCGGAGGAAGAGGTGGGGAGTGGTGCCGGTGTAATTACGGAAGATGGACTGTTCTACGTAGCCAACAAAGAGACAGGCATAGCTGGGGCCCATAGTTGTGCCTATAGCTACCCCTTTGGTCTGGAGGAAGTGGGAGGATTCGAAGGAGAAATTGTTAAGGGTGAGGACTAGTTCGGCCAAACGAATGAGAGTGTCAGTGGAAGGGTACTGTTGGGGACGTCGGGAGAGGAAAAGACGGAGGACTTGGAGTCCCTGGTCATGGCGGATGGAGGTGTAGAGGGCTTGGATATCCATGGTGAAGATGAGGCATTGGGGGCTGGGGAAATGGAAGTCTTAGAGGAGGTGGAGGGCGTGGGTGGTGTCTCGAACGTATGTGGGGAGTTTCTGGACTGGGGGGGAAAAGGACAGTGTCGAGGTAGGTAGAAATGAGTTCAGTGGGGCAGGAGCATGCTGAGACAATGGGTTGGCCAGGGTGGTCAGGCTTGTGGATCTTGGGAAGGAGGTAGAACCGGGCAGTGGTGGGGTTCCCGGACTATGAGGTTGGAAGCTGTGGGTGGGAGATCTCCTGAGGTGATGAGGTTCTGTATGGTCTGGGAAATGATGGTTTCGTCATGTGCCATGTGCAGTCATGTGACTTCTGTTGTAGTAGGTTTTAGCTTGAGGAGGGGATCTATTATGGACCCAGCCCTCCAACCACGTCCCCATAAAAGTTACCACAGATGATTATCCTGGTTCTACTGACTCTTCAGCTGCAGTCTATTTCCTAGCAGGGATTTCATTCTTGAGAGCTCAATTCAATTTCTCAACTACTTCTAGATCTTAGTCACCTTAAACATTATGCCGTATGGAATTCTGAGCACCTCCTGGATCTTCATTCCAGAGAAATATCTTTGCAGTTCCTTCCTCAATACTATCCATGAAACAGCCTTCCAAAACTGTCTCCATATCTGGGCAACAGTTTTGTCAATGCCTGAATGAAAACAGAAAATGGTGTAGAAACTCAGCAAGAGTCACAGGACATGAGACATTGACTCTGCTTTCTCTCTACAGATGCTACCAGACCTGCTGACTTTCTCTAGCACTTTCTGTTTTTGTTTCAAATTTCCAGCATCTGCGGTTCTTTGTTTTTGTCAGTGCTCAAGCCTGATTCTACTCTCCCTAAGTAACTTTATCCAAGATTTGGACTTTGGATTTTAATGGTAGACTGTTTCCTATTCGTTTTTTTATATTCAGCATTCATAATCAGACCTAATCATATCCTAATCACAATAGTGTCCTGTTGTTATAAGTTTTAGGTTTTCTTTACATCTTGAATCTTGAGCTGTTTTGAGGCAAACAAAATTCACACCACACATTACATGCAAGTACTATCTCCAAGAAAAAGAGGTTAGAAATCTCTCTTTGACATTCAGAAGCATTGCCAACATGAAAATCTCTAACATCAACTTTCTGAGAATTATTATTGACAGAAGCCTCACCAATCACATAAATGCTATGGTTAAATTCCAAGTCAGAGACTCAGTCTTCGGCAGTGAGTGGCTCACTTCCCAACTCCAAGTCTGTCTAGTACCTTACAAACACAAGCCAGGAGTTTTATGATATATTCTCTATTTACTTGGATTTGTACAATTTCAACAATCACCCAAGGAGCTTTAAGAGGAAGCAGCCCATTTAATTGAAATCATCTACCACCTTAAATATTTAATGCCTCCCCCACCAGCATATAGTTCGCATAATAGTGTACACCCTCTATCTATACACTGCAGCAACTCTCTAAACCTTCCTTTACAGCATCTCCCAAACTTTGCAACCTCCACCACCAAGAAAGAAAAGGGCAACAGAGACATGAGAACATTGCCATGACCAAATTCCCCACCACAATTACATAACATTCTGACATGGAAATATATTGTAGTGCATTTGCTGTCACTGAGTCAAAGTCCTGGAACTCCCTCTCCAATAGCACTGTGGATCTATCTATACTATTCCAAGTGCTGTGGTTCAAGCAGGAAACTCACAACCACCTTATCAAGTGTAATTCAAGAAGCTCATTAATTTATAGCCTATCCAGTGATGCCCCATATCCATGAATCAACATGTTGTTAAAATAAGACTTGAAATTTCTATTTCTATTCCTATATTAACATATTTTATTTTTTCTCTACCTTTGAAATTAAGCTCATTAAATTTTAATCGATAGTTTCATTAATATACCTTGAGATTTACAGTACAGAGTAAAATGGAACAAACTCTCCAATTTCAAGGAGAATAGTTTGTCTACTTCTGTTAATTTCATTCATTTTTTTTGTTTGTATACTTTCCAGGAGTAATCAGCACAATCAACAGATGCAAAATTGTCTTGGTACTAACTTGAAACACAGCATTATAGGAGACCACTTGGTTGAATTTGTTAATCATTACTGGTTTAAATGTTTCCGTTGTTGAATACTTCTTAGAAGATGGATTAGGAAATGGAATTGAAGTAAGTATGTCAGTGTATATTAGGTGGAGATTATTTATAAAAAGTACACTATGATGCAAATTTGGTTATTCGCAAAATATGTAAGTTCTAATTTATTGCATTACTAATATATTGTATGAAAATATCTGCTCTACTGTAAATATGTTATTTCAAACATAAAACTCGTTTCCTCTTTTATCGCAAAAATCTTGACTTTTTTTTACACATTTTTAAAGGAAGGTGAAATATATGAGTTTGATAAGATTGACTTCCCAAGCCCAATTTCATGAGTATAACTATTGTGAGGGCAAATTTTATTCTTCTGAAGTGTAGACTTAAAAATTGGAAATTATTATTATATCAAGAAACTAGAAGAGAATGTTGCTGATGTTTTTAAAAAGGAAATACCAGAAATCATTGTGTGTAGATCTACAATGTTGCCCTAGTCAAACCGGAAGGAAATATGCTAGACGCCTCTACTCTGTAGTTATGTGTCCAGGGTAGCATTTTTTGCTCAGCGGCAGACGTTTGATTGTTGTTCAGCGGACCCAGTTGTGTGCGACAGGAGTTCTCAGCATGGTAACAACGTTTTGATTGGTTCCTGGAAAAGTGACTATAGCTCGATGTTTGGATATACGGCAGAAACATGCAGCCTGGAAAGGAGAAAATATCTCTCTCTCTGTTCAGTGAGCTGAGAGATAAAGAACATTACAAGCAGCTAACTACCGTCTCTGAAAATCCCTTTCTTCAAAGGAAAATGGGGTGAAAAAAAGGCTGAATCCACGATCATTGAATGACTGTTGAGAATCAGTGTGTACACAACGTCATGTCCTCTTCAAAGAGTTGAAAAGAATCAGAAGGGTATTGAAGGAAAACATCCTGTCGACACCTACGATCTAGAACTGCTGCGAAAACAGTGCTTCACTTTTTGTTTGTTTCTTCTCCACTTGTAATATTTGTGTCTTGCCTTTTGTTTTTTTTTTGTTTCTGCACGTGCAAGGGAATTTCTTAACTAGGACAGAATTTAAGTTACATAGTTATTAGTTAAAAACAATCTGCTTTCAACAAATAGCTGTTTTATTGGGAAGTACAGAAACTTGAAAAATGTTTTCTTTTATTCAGTAGGTAAATTGGTGACTTTGATAATTCAATCTTTTCACATTTGTGATGACTGCAGATACAATGAACTATTAAGTACTAAGAAATTACTCTGTATAACTTAAATTCTGTCCTAGTTAAGAATTTCCCTAGCACATGCAGAGACAAAAAAAAACAAAAGACGAGACACAAATATTACAAGTGGGCTTGATTTCTACTGCATTAGCTCAGAGTCATGATAAAGTTTGGGGGCACTTATGGGATTTTGAAACAAAGACAACAGAACATTGGTTGTGGAGCTCGGCTAAGAGAGAAAGTTAAAAGAATAAACAATTTGTCTTGTATATACAGAAATAAGATGACGTTAGAAGCTGCTAAAGCTTTTCTGCAAGTGGAGGAGCTAACTTTGATGAAAGTAAAAGAGATCACTGAAGCCAGGTTATTTGAATTTGCAGGTAAATTAGGAGTGGAATTGCCTGCCAGAGCTAAGAAGGCAGAGTTAATTGAAGAACTAGCAAAATATTTCAGTTTAATAGAAATACAAGAGAGACCTGGTAGAGAAACATAAGAATCCATTCATATTTAGTCACAGTTAAAGCAACATGAGGTAAAGGAACTACAGCTTTTTAAAAAATAGGAAAGGGAGATGGAATTGAGAAAACTGTAATTAGAATCACAAAGACAAAGAAGAGAAAGGCAGGGAGGAAGAATGGAGGCTTAAAATGCTGCAGTTTAATAGAGGATACTGATGCAGACTCTGATGGAGAGAATCCTCGTCATAACCTGAAGTTCAGTCAGGTGATGTTTTAAGTTTGTATAAGCCTTACCAAAATTTGAGGATAAAGCAGCACTCTCTATGTCATTTGACAAAATATGACACAAATGAATTGGCCAATGGAAACTGGACATTGCTTATATGGAGCAAGCTGATGGGTATTTTCCACTGTTGGAGAAGGTTTCTAGGGAAAAAAAATGCTGGGTGCATTTGAGTTACTTCCCATTTGGAAGTATATGGGCAGAAGTGCTCAAATTTCAGGAATAAAGCCTAGATAAATTTACTTTGAATCTGAAACAGTTAAGCAAAATACTTTTGACAAGTAAAAACCAATATTAGAAGTTAAACCGATTAGATGTTCTCCAAGGGATCATTCATTTAGAAGAATTTGAAAACTCACTGCCTTTTGCAATAAGTTGGAGACCAAAGGGTTGCAGTTATGGCTTATAATAATGAGCTGATTCATAAAACTGAACCTTTTTTCCATCATCCCTCTAAACTCGAGAAGGATAGAGTATGGGAGAGTGAAAGGAAGACAAGTAGCCAGGATAAAGAAAGGAGAGCTGGGAATGCACTCTGCAGGTCAGAAATGAAGATGCTGAGGGTAGGGGGGTGAAAATTGAAGACCAAAGTGTTACTATTATAATAAAGCAGGAAACCTTTGAACAGAATGCTCGAAATTACTAGGGAAACACATGGAATTTGTTAGGGTTTTGTCTGGAAAGGAACATCTGAAAACAATATCACAGGTCAAATTGTAGCTTTAACTATAACCAGGAAGTCAGAGATAGAAATGATAGACTATGAATGCAATTGAGGTGAATAGGGTAGATAAGAAATATAAAGGGTTTTTATCAAAAGGGAAAATAATTCTATTTTTTCTTCTAATGATGCACTGAAACTCATAACTATATTAAGGAGCTACTCAGACTTTTTGCCACCAGAGTGTTAACTGAAAGCCTAAGCACTGGTAAACAGGATCAATGCAAAAACGTTCTCAATTCCATTGTCGAATGTGCAATTGGAGTGTGACTTATTGTCTGGAACAGTGGTAACACAGTAGTTAAGAAAATACCTATGGAAGGACTTATTCTGAGTAATGATTTGGCTGAAGTAAAAGTTATAACTTCACCCATAATCACAGAAAGCCCAAGGGAGGTTAAAGAGTTGGAATAGATTGCAGGTATTGTTCTATTGTGTGAAGTGACCAGAGCAATGACTAAGCAAAGTCCATCACCAGAAGTTCAAAGTAATGCTACAAGCAGATGTGAAGTAGCTGAAACTTGGATTACTATTATTCTTTTCAGAACAGAGTTTGGATGAAGAAATTATTTTATCTCTCAGACATGTGGAAAGGACATTGATCATTAGATAGTGGTATCACCCAAATATTATATGGAGATGTTGTGAGTAGCACATAAAATTCCTACAGCAACACATGTAGGAATACGGAAAACTCAGGCATTCACAAATGGGCATTTTACATAGCCAAGATTGCATTAAGACATTGTGCAATTCTGCATAATCACGTAATCAAACCATACTTGTAATACATATACCAGCTTTTAAAGAGCTATTTATTCAAATGTTGATAGATTTTGTAGCACCATTACCCAAAACAAAAGCAGAACATCAGTATAACCTTACCATTAATATGAGAATCCAATTACAAGAGACTATTGCTTTCAGGTCCATTAAAATATACTTAATGGTAAGGTCCTGGGGAATGTTGCTGAATAAAGAGACCTTGGAGTGCAGGTTCATAGTTCCTTGAAAGTGGAGTCGCAGGGAGATAGGATAGTGAAGAAGGTGTTTGGTACGCTTGCCTTCATTGGTCAGAGCATTGAGTATAGGAGTTGGAAGGTCACGTTGTGGCTTTACAGGACATTGGTTAGGCCACTTTTGGAATGTTATGTTCAGTTCTGGTCTCCCTGCTATAGAAAGGATATTGTGAAACTTGAAAGAGTTCAGAAAAGATTCACAATGACGCTGTCAGGGTTGGAGGGTTTGAGCTATAAAGAGAGGCTAAATGGGCTAGGGCTATTTTCCCTGGAACATCAAAGGCTGCAGGGTACTTTATAGAGGATTATAAAATCATGAGGGGCATGGATAGGGTAAATAGACAAGGTCTTTTTCCTTGAAAGTGGAGTCGCAGGTTGATAGGATATGAGCCAAATGCTGGCAAATGGGACTAAGATTTATTTCGGATATCAGGTTGGCATGGATGAGTTGGACTGAAAGGTTTTTTTCTGTGCTGTACATGTCTATGACTCTATGACTACTTAATGAGGAGGTAGATAAGCTTTTGAAATATCGAGACATTGAGTGGTGTAATAAGCTGGCATGAAAGGGGAGTTGAGGCCTGGGGCAGTTCAGCCATGATCTCAAGAGAATGGTAGGGCATGCTTGAAGAGATGAACACCCTATTCCTGCTCATCTTTCTAAGGCTCCTATATTAGGCACAAATTTCTGATGAAACACATGCATTCTGAAAAATCTCATGATTTCCTGTTTAGTTTCAGGAAAAGTGAATTCTAGCACAGCCTTTATTTTTGCCACTCTTGGCAATACTTGGCAGACTACAATATGTAATAGGTAAGTTACTCTTTATTTTGTAAATTCACTTTTGGCCAGATTGATTATGAATCCAGCTAACAGTAATAGCTTAAATAGGTCCTCTAAATGCTTACATGCTCTTCACATCTATCACTGTATATTACAGCATTATCTAAATAAAGGACAGAGTTTGTTACTTTAGCCACAACTTGATTCTTAAGTCCTTGGAATGTAGCTGGTGTGATTTTGAATTCAAATGGCAGCACCAACATTGATAAAACCCATTGAAGGTGGATATTTTGTCAATACCACTTCAACAGAACGACTTTAGAAAGAAGTAAGGCATTGCCAACCGTCAATATAGTCTTCCAAGTGAAAAATTGGATAAGCACCAAGTTTTGTGATTGCAATTGCTTTTCTGTAATTAATGCAGATTCTAGCTATTCCATTTGGTTTAGGGATAAATATCACTTGTACACTCCAGCTGTTTTGACTAGGTTCAATCAAATGTCTTCCCGTATGTACTATATCTCTGTTAGCACCAGTATTTATCAGGGCTTAACTGACAAGAATGTGTTTTATCCGTATTAAGTCTCTTACAACTTGTTAACATTATATTTTCAAATGTATCACTACAGAAACCCTTTCGCTCCCTCAATGACCTGACCAGATCTTCCTATTCTCCTTCCTTTTGTTAAATTTCACCTATTTTATGTTATTACACACCACTGGAGCAAGTGGATCTTGAACCCAAAGCTCCATGACCAGGGATAGGGACACTACCACTGTGCCACAAGAAAGCCCCTTTCTCTAAATACAGAAACACAATATCTAACTGTTTAGTTCATATTGGCTAGTGGAATTGTAGGATGTTTGCTTTGTGAACTGCCTACTTCTCCGTCTTTACCCTAACTGTCTCTGCCATCCTCCAAAATGCTATCTCTCTCATCTTTTTCCTTGCAATTTTGTGGACTCCTGTACCCCAGGGAAAAAACCCTGTCTATTTACCATATCCATGCCACTCATGATTTTATAAACCTGAATAAGGTTACCTCTCAACCTCTGATACTCCAGGGAAAATAGCCCCAGCCTAATCAGCTTCTCCCAATAGCTTAAACCCTCCAACCCTGACGACATCCTTGTAAATCTTTTCTGAACCCTTTCAAGTTTCACAACATCCTTCCTATAGCAGGGAGACCAAAATTGCACACAGTACTGAAAATGTGGCATAACCAATGTCCTGCACAGCTGCAACATGACCTCCTAACTCCTATACTCAATGCTCTGACAAATAAAGGCAAGCATACCGAACACCTTCTTCACTATCCTATCTACATGCGACTCCACTTTCAAGGAATTATGAACCTGCACTCCAAGATCTCTTTGTTCAGCAACACTCTCCAGGACCTGACCATTAAGTATATATGTCCTGTCCTGATTTGCCTTTCCAAAACCAGCACCTCACATTTATCTAAATTAAGTTCCTTATGCCACTACTTGGTCCATTGGCCCATCTGATCAAGATCCTGTTGTATTCTGAGGTAAGCTTCTTCGCTGTCCACTACATCTCCAATTTTGGTGTCATCTGCAAGTTTACTAACTATACCTCCTATGTTCACATCCAAATCATTTATATAAATTACAAAAAGCAGTGGACCCAGCACTGATCCTTGTAGCATTCCACTGGTCACAGGCCTCCAGTCTGAAAAGCAACCCCCCACCACCACTCTCTGTCCTCTATCTTTAAACCAGTTCAATATCCAGATGGCTAGTTCTCCCTGTATTCCGTGTGATCTAACCAATCTACCATGAGGAATCTTGTTGAACGCCTTATAGTCTATAGATCACGTCCACTGCTCTTCCCTCATCAATCACTTTGTTACTTCTTCAAAAAAGTCAATCATTTTAGTGAGACACAATTTCCCACACAGAACACCACATTGACTATCTCTCATCAGTCCTTGCCTTTCCAAATACATGTAAATCCTATCCCTCAGGATTCCCTCAAACAACTTTGTCACCACCGATGTCAACTTCAGCAGTCTATAGTTCCCTGGCTTTTCCTTACCCACCTTTCTTAAATAGTGGCACTATGTCAGCCAATATCCAGTCTTCTGGCACCTCACCTGTGACTATCGATGATACAAATATCTCAACAAGGGGCCCAGCAATCACTTCCCTAGCTTCCCACAGAGTTCTAGGATACACCTGATCACACCCAGCGGTTTTATCCACCTTATGTGATATAAGACATCCAGCACCTCCTCCTCTGTAATATTGACATTTTTCAATATGTTGCTATTTACTTCCTCACATTGTATATTTTCCATAACCTTTTCCACAGTAAACACTGATGCAAAATATGCGTTTAGTGTCTCCCCCACCACCTGTGGTTCCACACAAAGACGTCCTTACTGATTTTTAAGGGGCTCTATTCTCTCCCTTGTTACCTTTTGGTCCTTAATGTATTTATAAAATCCCTTTGGATTCTCCTTACCCTATTTGTCAAAGCTATCTCATGTCCCCTTTTTGCCCTCCTGATTTCCCTCTTAAGTATATTCCTATTGCTTTTATACTCTTCTCAGGATTCACTCGATCTCCACTGACTATACCTAACATGTGCTTCCTTCTTTCTCTTTTTCTGGTCATCCAGCATTCCCTATACCACCAGCCTTACAGTCATCTAGAACTCTCAGAGGTAGAAAACATTAATCATTCACCACCCTCTGAGAGACGAAGTGTCTTTGAATCTTAGTTTTAAATGAATATTCCCTTGTTCTATAAATATGTCCCCTAGTTCCTCCACTAGTGAAAACATCTTCTCAACATCCACCCTGTCAATCTCCCTCAAAATCTTGCATGGTTCGATAAGATCACCCCTCTTATAAATTCTAATGAATAAAGGCCTAATCTGATTTTTTAAAAAGTTTTTTAAATCCCTTCATCCCAGGAATTAGCTTTTTAAATGCCTCCAATATCAGTCTAGCCTTTCTTAAATATGGGGACTAAAACTGTACACAATTCTTCGGGTGTGGTTTCATTATCAAGGTGTACCATTGTAACAAGACTTCTCTATTAAAAAAAACCATCCCTTTAGCATTGAAAGTGTGTCTTTTCTTGTAACCTGGGTTTGTCAATTGGTTAAGTTGGGGACTCTGGATAGTTAGATTAAATCTTTTACATCTGGGAAAAGTGGGGCTTGATTTCCTGAACACTATCCCAGTGAATTGTGATACTCGGCATTTTCATACTGAGTTGGTTCTGTGTGAGTTATGTTTTATTCAGGGTTTTCATATCTGTCCAACCTGCCTAATATTTAATTATAGCATAACCCATGGATGCAACAAAAAATCCCTCTTTGATCCAGACTTCAATATTAAAATGAGACAAGGTCAGGTCGAAATCGTTAAGCTGCTGTATTTTACAGACAGGGTGTACTGTACGCTTCATGTTTCCAAGTCAATCTTTTCATTTTTACTGGCTCTGCATTTGAGATAAGCAAATTCACACCTGACTTAATTTACCGACTGACTGAGTGATCCTGTGACTCCTTGTCCTTTTCTCTACCAAGTGGGAGGCCTAATATTCGTTCTTCTTCAGTCATGATTCACCAGAATGCCTCTGAATTAAATTGTCTGCCTCCCTGTTTTCCTTTTGGTGTTGGTTTATTACCTTGCTCGTCTTAAGGAGAATATAGACATCCTGTCTTAACATTCAGCTGAATGAATTGACCTTGCTTTTTTTTCAATTTGAACCTGAACATACCACAAAACTGGCTCAACCTGATCTAACACACACACAGTTTTTTGCAGGATCAGCATGCTTTTTCAATCAACCCAGCACATCTCTCATCAGGCACTGACTTTGCACAACACAGTTGAGTTGAAGATCTTTTCACAATGCAACTTTAAGGGATCATGCAGTATTTACAGACTGGTCGGTGGTTTTTCATTTCTGACTGCTGCTTGCCCTCGAAGTTTTTTTTTCAGTATGTTGTATCACTGAACTTATCAAAGTTCTCTCTGTGAGAAGAGACCTTTTAATCAACTCAACAGGACATGAGATCACTAGATTTTTCATTCATGACACATTTTTTCAGACTGCACACAAATTAGCCTTTCATCACAAGCTTGTTATTTTTGTCGATTAGAAGAAATTCCACTCCCTTGGAAATCCCAATCTACTGACTTCCCAGGTATTATACAAGTCAGAGCAGGAGACTTAGAAGCGTTGCAACTTATGTACCTAGTTACTTAGGAAATATTAGATAAATTAAAATGATGTCTAACTTCTAGGTAACTATAATTTCTCATAATTACCCACTAATCCATCCTGAATGCCTGACCCATCACTGATCTCTCAAACTTCCAAACTCCCCCAATTCTCTGACTCCCACTTGAGCCTCTGACTTCCCATTGACCTCTGACATTCTCTGGCCATCTGACTCTCTCCCTGACCTTCAAGCCCTGTAACTCCTCATCACCATCCAACATCCATCCTGACCCTCAAAGAAGTCCTGTCTCTCTGATCTCTACTTAAATCTCTGACTTCTCCCCGATTCCTAAATAGGCTTTGACCCTCTGAATCTTCCTGACTGTCCAATATTTCCCTCCATCTCTCCAAAATCATCTGACAATCTCCTGATCTCTAAATCTTCTTCTGACTCTCTGATCACCCCAACCTCTCCATGACTAGACCTCACCACCCTGCTAAATTGCTTACCTTTTCACTTATCCTCATGGGCATCCCACTCACACTGCCTGTCTGCCATGCTTTCACCCTACATGGCTCGCACCCTATTCTATTACTTCAATCAATATTCACTAACACGGGGAGGAGCTACTTAAATATCCGAAAGCTTTGCAAAATATTCGTGAATGATGACTTACCAGAATATGACAGTTAGTGTTGTATAAAGGTAGCTTAGCTTGTCTTTCCATGACAATCCTGCACCACAAAGAAGGACTTAGTAGTAACGCCACTTGAATTTGTAAAGATGCTGAGGTTGAGAGGTCCCAACCAAAAGTGCAAACCTCCATTGTTGGGTAAAATAAGTAGGAACAGAGTGGCATTTCAGTGGTGATTGAGCTGAATCTTCTCAGTGGCAATGATTCAGACTGAATGTAACATATTCATTTTACTGACAATATTGGGTTAAGCAGGGAAGCAAGATGTGAGGAGAGTACAAAGGATGTGAAACTTATTGGTGTAGCAGGTCCATTAGAGACTGAAGTCCATTGTGTGTGGTGCCTTGCAGGGCTGGCTGCATCTTGCATTCTGTTCTGATTGGAGCAGGTGCAAGCACACCTTGAATTACTGCTGTCCTGAAATCGCACATCCCAACTGACCGAAGTGATGCCAACTGTAATTGAGCAATTCTAATCCTAGCAAAGGATTGGTACATTTATGAAAGTTTTCTCAGTGTAAAACATGTGGAAGTGCTCTGAAATATTTTTGGGGATATTGTGGAGATTTCTTGCATTTGCTAAAGACTGTTAGTGTGATTGTTTTGGGTGATGCACAGAAGTGGGCAACCATATAAAGGTAGCTTTTCTGCTGCACTAGCAATGTCCCTCCCCCTGGGCCTAAAGCCCTAGGTTCAAGTCTTATTTGCTACATAAAAATATTGGTCTGTTGTGGCATAGTGGTCGTGTCCCTACCACTGGGCCACATGACCTGGGTTCAGGTTTCATTTGCTCCAGAGGTGTGTCATAGCATTCCTGAATATGTTGATTAAAAAGTACTTATAAAGTTGACAACAGCATGAGGGCAAAACTGCCTATTATCATTGTGTCTGCAGCATGTTACAAAGATGGAACAGAATGTGCTGGGAGCTATGGATGCTGAACTGACCGGTTTTATCTGTGTCTACAGAATAACTGCAAAGATTCTTCACAATATCTATGAACATTTCTGATTTTTGTTTTCTGCTGAAAGACCCCCATAGCATTTATAGTGATTTTGTTTTAAAAGAGAAGCTGTGTTGAATTTTGAGGCTCCCTGTATGATGAAAATGAGGCACTGATGCCCCTAAAGGAATTGTAATTAGAAACTAGGAACAGTAATTCTCTCCTTGTGACACCACTGGGTGACCACGGTGGCCTCCCTGCATCAGACAACTGAATTGTTTATAAAAGAAACCGTGGTCCTCTGACATAAATAGAGACCAGAGTACCATTTTAGGGCACTACTGGGTGACTCAGTGAATTTCAAAACTCTGGTGCGACCGCACTAAGTATTGTGTACAGTTCTGGTCACTGCATTATAAGAAGGATGTGGAAGCTTTGGAAAGGGTGCAGAGGAGAGTTACTAGGATGTTGCCTGGTATGGAGGGAAGGTCTTACGAGGAAAGGCTGAGGGACTTGAGGCTGTTTTCATTAGAGAGAAGAAGGTTGAGACTTAATAGAGACATATAAGAGAATCAGAGGGTTAGATAGGGTGGACAGGGAGAACCTTTTTCCAAGTATGGTGACGGCGAGCATGAGGGGGCATAGCTTTAAATTGAGGGGTGATAGATATAGGACAGATGTCAGAGGTAGTTTCTTTACTCAGAGAGTAGTAAGTGTATGGAATGCTTTGCCTGCAACAGTAGGAGATTCGCCAACTATAAGTACATTTAAGTTGTCATTGGACAAGCATATGGACATACATGGAATAGTATAGATTAGATGGGCTTCAGATTGGTATGACAGGTTGGTGCAACATCGAGGGCCGAAGGGCCTGTACTGCGCTGTAATGTTCTATGTTCTATGTTCATTTAACATTATGGGATGAGGATGGGTAGAGTTGTTTCTGTAGGGTTCACAAAATTACTGTGGACTGCTCCAAGCCAAGCCCTATCTTCCCCTGTCCTTCCCTCCCCTAATCACCTTAACCTTACTTTTTTCCTCAGCCGCTACAGGCAGCAACCCATTGTATGACATTTTTGCAGCACGAAACCTATCTCAGCTGTCTTGAGGTGTCCATTTGTTGACAACTCATTGGTCAGATTTGAATTAGGTTCAGTCTTTTTTTGACTCCAGAAGGCTCTCCCTGCTGAAACCTACCCCTCTGTAGACAATCTTGCTCATTCTTTGTACCCTCCTGATTCTGTTCCTTTTGACTTTGCCTGGGAAAAGAAAAGCTCAGCTTTCTGTTTTAAATTCTGTGAAGACAAGTTCATTTGCAGGATCAATATTTTAGAGACCAAATCCCCTTTCCAGCACCTAAATTATGGCCTGAGGGCCATCATCTGACACTAATGTCTTCCTAAAAGCCTTTCTGTTTATATGATGGTGGTTTATACAAAGACTGTGACCCATCAATTAATCTATTTGGCTTGCAACTTTGACAGTGTTTACAACACTGTGACTCAACTCTTAATTAGACATATCCGGTTAGAAGCATCTGGGGATAAGGGTTCTTTAAAATTAGCTTTTTTACAAAACAGTTTTACATTAGTCAGCATTTTCCAAAGTTCAGTAGTGTGTTTTAAGGGTAACGTTCCACATAGAATGTTATGGAGTATAAAGCTCAAGGTTTAATGCAAAGATCACAAATAGTCTAGTTCAAAAGACTAGACTAGTCGCAAATGAATAGAGTTTATGGCTATGACTGACGATAACAGCATCCTAATATTGAGCAGGAGGATTTTGCGTTTCATCAGGATATGATTGAACAAACACAGCAGAGCCTTGAATCCTGCTACAACTAGTGAGAAGAGGTGAATCAGCAGGCCTTCTTCTCAAACTCTCTGGTTTGCTGCAACCAATATTTAATGTTCTTTTTTGCACGAGGCTATATCTCATTCCAATAAAAATGTGGTCAATGATTTTTAGTGCAGTGGTAAGGAGCCAGTTACAAGCTTGTTTTGAGTGAGAGAGAGAGAGCAAATTTATTACCTGCTAATCCTGAGAAAAATAATAAAGACATGGTATCAAGCATATACACTGTTAAAAAAAGTTTTTAAAAATGATGCTTTCCAGTACAAAAAGAAAACTGAAGGATTATACACTTTAAAGTATATTAAGGCATAAATCTTTAGTCTGAGACCATGGTAGTTTATTTAAACCATCAGTAATTGTGATTACTTTCAGTAGTCCTTTGAGTTCTATGTTCTGATGTTTCTTTTTGATCAGTCTTGTCATCAGGTGAAAATTTCCATACAAGTATGAATCAAAATAGATCATGAGGGCTGTTTCAGTGCTGACAGGGAAGACTAGTAATTGTGTCTTTGAAACATTTCAATTTAGAATTGCTGGCTTCATGAAACTTGACTACAATGTGTGGTCAGGTGATTGCTGTGGAGATCCCACAATGGGTATGTAGAGTAATAGTCTGGCGTGAAACATGTGAGGGCAATGGGGTAAGTGGAGAAGCATAGCTTGAACATGAAAGATATGAAGGGTCATGACAGAGCGTGGAGAATTATAGATTGGAGTGTGGACAAGGGTAAGACCTTGATGAAACCTTTCAAAAGCTTCCCTATCACCTCTGAGGCTCCGTAAATCATGAATCCTTTAAAAGCTTGCCCGATTCCATGGAAAATTCAGATGACAAGGACATGCTTATCTCCAGAATGGAGCTTGCCACTCACCCATTGTCAATAGTTCATGTGTGGGCTTGTGTTCTGATCCCATCTGTGCCTTGTCCTGATTGAAAATGGGAAATCCAGAGAATGGGATTTGGAAAGCTGGAATCAAATCTGGCCACTATTTTCATCCGTCCATGGAGTCTCTCTGACACCATGAAAATCCAACCCTAACTGTCCATCCATTGACAATAGAGATACTTTTACTATTGTCTTTGAGTGTACTTCAGTTGGCAGTGCGACAATATGACAGGAAGATCAACAAGGCATCTGGGATTCTACATAATATCGAGAAACTGCTGAACATACTGGATACCGCAAAGTCTGTGAGCCCTGAATACCTGAATAGAGTTCAATATCTGTGCTGAAGACTTGAGCTTCAGAACCAGTCACACTCTTTTAAAAAAACCTTTCTAAAACCTACTCCTCAAACTGAAAGCAATAATTATAACCATGGTGTAGCTATGCCATCCAAATGGGATATTTAGAACATGATCATGCATTTGTTAAAATATTTATTTGAAACCACAAAGTATACAATGTTTAGCTTTTTGCCCACTGCTGACAAATCAGCCCCCTTTTCTTCTTTAGTGTAAATTATTATGATAATTTGAAATTTCCATTTGTACTGACAAGTGGAAGAGGAAAAGCTGTGGCTATACATCTCTCTTTTCGGCAACTTTCAAGCTCTATAATACTGAGCAATTGATTATTTAATAGAAAATAAAATAAAGAAATGGATGAATATTTATTTATAACGATTTGATGGCATTTGGTAAAATGACAACACTTCTGGGATTCATAATGAGTACACATTCATTCTCACCTGGAACTCACTAAAATATCAGTATATCGAGGAATTCTTCTGGATATGGGGTACATTTTCTTGATTCAGATTTACCTCATACTGGCATCAAATTATATTTTAGAACTGAAACTATTTATTAGTATAAAATATATATTTTCAGTTTCTCTTTATTATGAGCATATTCAAGAATTCACAACTGAGAATAGTTATGGAAGTGCATAGTACATTCTTTTTAAAAAAGATCATCCTTTAATAACCATAACATGTAAAAAACTGCAGTGCCAGGGAGACTTCTTTTGTTCTTCAGCTTCTCAGAGATGGAACAATTTATAATGACACTAGTCTCCTGTTAACTCTGTGTTTCTTTCTTCAGCAGCTGCCTTTCTCTTTCTATTTCAGACTTCCAGCATCTACAGCAGTTTACTTTTGACCTACATAGAGTAAATGATTGTATGGACAATTACACATAAACAGCTCTATAATAGATCCCCTGAGCATTGTGCACAGTGACTTAGAAGTTTATTAAGAACAGGGACATAATACAAATCACTACTTTACAGAATTTGAAGTTTTCTGTGATTTCGTCTTACAAACATCTGGATAACCTTCTCAAAGTGCAACCACATGCTGAGTCTGGGACTACAGAAAGACAACTGCTTGTCTTCCAAATCCATAAATTTAAGATCCTAGGATCTCTGTTGTGGTTATGGGATTTGATATCATTTGGAGAGGTAACCTGGTCCTAGGAATATTAGGAAAGGAGTTTGAGAGCTTTGCAAAGGTTAATGGGACGAGGAATACACCTTGATACTAGAATTGGGCAGCACCTGTAATGCAGCCTAGCCACTTGTGAGGGTTGAATATACAAACTAGAAACAGGAGTAGGTCCTCTAGCCACTTGAGCCTATTCTGCCATTCAATAATATCATGACTCATCTGACTGTAACTTCAAATCCAGATTCCCACCGACACTGAGAAACTTTCACCCTTCTTGCTTAAAAACAATCAATCTATCCTTGCATTTTTTTTTATCATCAATTACTTCTTCTCAGATATCATAGAGTTATAGAGATGTACGGCATGGAAACAGATCCTTCGGTCCAACTTGTCCATGCTGACCAAATATCCCAACCCAACCTAGTCCAATTTGCTAGCACCCGGCCCATATCCCTCCAAACCCTTTCTATTCATATACCTATCCAGATGCCTTTTAAATGTTGCAATTGTACCAGCCTCCACCACTTCCTCTGGCAGCTCATTCCATACATGCACCACCCTCTTCGTGAAAAGCTACCCTTTAGGTCCCTTTTATATCTTTCCCATCTTACCCTAAACCTATGCCGTCTAGTTCTGGACTCCCCCACCCCAGTGAGAGTGACCTTGTCTATTTACCCTATACACACCCCTCTGGATTTTATAAAGCTCTATAAGATCATTCCTCAGGCCCTGACACTCCAGTGAAACAGCCCCAGCTTATTCTTCCTCTCCCTATAGCTCAAATCCTCCAACCCTGGTAACATCCTTGTAAATCTTTTCTGACCCCTTTTCAAGTTTCACAACATCCTTGATAGGAAGGAGACCAGAATTGCATACAATATTCCAAAAGTGGCCTAATCAACGTTCTGTACAGCTGTAACATGACCTCCCAACACATATACTCAATACTCTGACCAATAAAGGAAAGCATACCAAATGCCTTCTTCTCTATCCTATCTACCTGTAACTCTACTTTCAAGGAGCTATAAACCTGCACTCCAAGGTCGCTTTGTTCAGTAACACTCCCTAGGACCTTACTATTAAGTACTCTGATTTGCTTTTCCAAAATGCAGCACCTCGCATGTATCTAAATTAAACTCGATCTGCCATTCCTCAGTCCATTGGCCCATCTGATCAAGATCATGTTGTAATCTAAGGTAACCTTCTTCACTGTCCACTATATCTCCAATTTTGCTGTCATCTGCAAACTTACTAACTATACCTCCTATGTTCACATCCAAACCACTTCATCATTTATATAAAAGTAATGGACCCAACACTGATCCTTGTGGCACTCCACTGGTCACGGGCCTCAAGTCTGAAGAGCAAATCTCCACCACAACCCTCTGTCTTCTACCTTTGAGCCAGTTCTGTATCCAAATGGCTCATTCTCCCTGTATTCCATGAGATGTAACCTTGCTAAGCAGTCTCCCATGGGGAACCTTGTCAAATGCCTTCCTGAAGTCCATATAGATCACATCCACCACTCAACCCTCATCAATCCTGTTTACTACTTTTTCAAAAAAGCTCAATCAAGTTCATGAGACATGATTTCCCACACACAAAGCCATGCTAATCCTTAATCAGTCCTTGCCTTTCCAAATACGTGTAAATCCTGTCCCTCAAGATTCCCTCCAAATTCTTGCCTACCACCGTCATCAGGCACCTCATCTGTGATGATCGATGATACAAATATCTCAGCAAGGGGCCCTGCAATCACTCCCCTAACTTCCCACAGAGTTCTAGAGTACTCCTGATCAAGTTCTGGTGATTTATCCACCTTTATGCATTTCAAGACATCCAGCACCTCCTCCTCTGTGATATGGACAATTTTCAAGATGTCACCATTTATCAGAAGGCAAGGTGAGTTCCTTTTAACAGGCCAAGAATCACTCAGAGGAGCAGGTAAGGTGAGAATCCCATGACAAGGGGTTAAGAAAGGTAAAGCTCCTGATATATATTTAATATTCTTTAAACCGACGGTATATTCCGGTTAGGGTGAAAAGAAAGGCTGGTAGGAGTAGGGAATGCTGGATGACTAAAGAAAGTTGAGGATTTGGTTAAGATAAAGAAGGAAGCATATGTCAGGTAAAGACAAGATTGATCGAATGTATCCTTAGAAGAGTATAAAGGCAGTAGGAGTATATTTAAGATGGAAATCAGGAGGGAAAAAAGGAAATATGAGATAGCTTTGGCAAGAGGGTTAAGAAGAATCCAAAGGGTTTTTACAAATACATTAAAGACTAAAGGGTAACTAGGGAGAGAATAGTGCCCCTGAAAGATCAGCAAGGTGGCCTTTGGGTGGAGTTGCAGGAGATGGGAAAGATACTCAACAAGTATTTTGCATCAGAGCTTACTGTGGAAAAGGACAGGGCAGGTAGAGAATGTAGGGAAATAGATGGTGATATCTTGAAAAATGTCCATATTACAGTGGAGGAAGTGTTGGATGTATTGAAACACATAAAGTGGATAAATCCCTAGTATGTGATTAGGTGTACCTTAGAATTCGGTGGGAATCTAGGAAGTGATTGTTGGGCCCCTTGCTGAGATATTTGTATCATCAATAGTCACAGGTGAGGTGCTGGAAGACTAAAGGTTGGGTAACATGGTTCCACTGTTTAAGAAGGGCGGTAAGGATAAGCCAGGGAATTATAGACCAGAGAGCCTGACGTCGGTGGTGGGCAAGTTGTTGGAGGGAATCCTGAGGGACAGGATTTACATGTATTTGGAAAGGAAAGGACTGATTAGAAATAGTCAACATGGCTTTATGTGTGGGAAATCATGTCTCAAAAACTTGATTGAGTTTTTTGAAGAAGTAACAAAGAGGATTGACGAGGGCAGAGCAATGGATGTGATCTATACGGACTTCAGTAAGGTATTCAACAAGGTTCCCCGTGGGAGATTGGTTAGCAAAGTAAGATCTCATGGAATACAGGGAGAACTAGCCATTTGGATACAAAACTGGCTCAAAGGTAGAAGGCAGAGGGTGGTGATGTCTCAGACTGGAAGCCTGTGACCAGTAGAGTGCCACAAGGATCGGTGCTGGGCCCACTGCTTTTCGTCATTTATATAAATGATTTGGATGAGAGCATAAGAGGTATAGTTAGTAAGTTTGCAGATGACACCAAAATTGGAGGTGTAGTGGACAATGAAGAAGGTTACTTCAGATTACAATGTGATCTTGATTAGATGTGCCAATGGGCTGAGGAATAGCAGATGGAGTTTAATTCAGATAAATGCGAAGTGCTGCATTTTGGGAAAGCAAATCAGAGCAGGACTTATATACTCAATGGTAAGGTCCTAGGGAGTGTTGTTGAACAGAGACCTTGGAGTGCTGGTTCATAACTCCTTGAAAGTAGAGTCGCAGGTAGATAGGATAGTGAAGAAGGCATCTGTTATACGTTCCTTTATTGGTCAGAGTATTGAGTATAGGAGTTGGGAGGTCATGTTGCGGCCGTACAGGACATTGGTTAGGCCACTTTTGGAATATTGCATGTAATTCTGGTCTCCTTCCCATCGGAAGGATGCTCTGAAACTTGAAAGGGTTCAGAAAAGATTTGGAAAGATATTGCTAGTGTTGGAGGATTTGAGCTATAGGGAGAAGTTGAATAGGCTGAGGCTATTTTCCCTGGGGCATCGGAGGTTGAGGGTAGACGTTATAGAGGTTTATAAAATCATGAGGGGCATGGATATGATAAATAGACAAAGTCTCTTCTCTGGGGTGGGGGGAGGGGGGGGGGGGAGGGGGGTGGTCCAGAACTAAAGGGCATAGGTTTAGGGTGAGAGGGGAAAGATGTAAAAGAGACCTAATGGGCAACTTTTTCAGGCAGAAAGTGGTACATGTATGGAATGAGCTGCCAGAGGAAGTGATGGAGGCCAGTAAATTGCAACATTTAAAAGGCATTTCGATGGATATATGAATAAGAAAGGTTTGGAGGGATATGGGCTGGGTGCTGGTAGGTGGGACTAGATTGGGTTGGGATATCTGGTCAGCATGGACAAGTTGGACTGTTTCCATGCTGTACATCTCTATGATTCTATGACTCTAAGAAGTAAAAGGAACAAGAGTCATTTAAGGGTACATTGTGGCACAGCAGCTTGGCCCAGTGGAATTCTCCTCCAATATGAAGTGGGAGGTCAGGGACACATCCAATGTCTAGGGTGACCAGGTGCTCAATGAGTGTACCCAATAGCAGCTAATGGAAATCCATGTTTCATATCAGGAGCAGTTGAATGTTGCCTCTCTTATTAAGGTAAAATGGAAGAATAAAGGGTGTCATATGACTTGCTCTGAACTTTGCCTGAGAACAAGCCACATCAGCTTGATTGATGTAGGGATATGGTAAACTCAAGTCAAGAGATGTGTTGAGAAGATGCAAGCTATTCACACCTGTGGACAACTTCAAGACCAGCTGTGCCGACAATGGCTAGAAGGTTAGTCTCCAATTCTCACTGGTAGATGTTGAGAATGTAGGATTTTCCAAATATTATACTTTAAACTCTCGGTTGAATTCCAAGATAGTGTGGAGAAGGAAGAATGAATCGTAGCTATTATCATTTCTAACTGGATACAAAGCCTCTGTGTTTCATGTTGCCATGGAGATTTGGGTTCTAGGCATCATGGTAGGGTCAACATTTTTTGTCCATCTTTAACTTGCCTTGAACTGAATGGTTTGTTCAATAATTTCAGTGAGCAATTGAGAGTCAGTGACATTATTATTGTGGTTCTGGACTACATAAGGTTGACAGGTTTTGATACCTAAAAGATAAATTTTTTTATGATGACCATGGTTTATATTAGACCAATTTTTTTTTAAATTCCAGATTTTTAAATTTTATTTAAGTTATACCAACTGCCATGGTGGGATTTGAACAAATGCCCACAGATCATGAGCCTGAGCCTCTATTATTTGTCCAGTGACATTCAATCCTTACAGATACATCGGCATCTCTCATGGATTGGTTAACAGGCTTTTTAACATTTTCACTGAAACCCCTGAACACAGGTTAGTCTGCAAAAAATCAGAGAGAGGGAAAACAGAAAGTAGAGGCAGCTAGTCCTGTCCCTAAATAAAAGAAAATCTTTATTACTGTTTACTATGCAGAACACAGATGGGAGCTCCGACCCACCTGAAGAGACTCTGCTTGTAAGGATGTAAAGGAAGCTTTAAGATAACCCCAACTTGGGCTTTAGGGAAGGGATCTCCCATGTAATCTTCACAGTGAAAATCAGTTCTGGCCTTATTATTCAGCAAGAAAAAATGAGGTAAGCACTTCAAACCCAAAAATAACTTTGGAATGAAATAGAAATTACTGGTGGAAGTCTGCAAGTCTGGCAACATCTTTGGAGAGAAAGTAGAGTTAATGTTTCAGGTTCAATTGTTCATCTTCAGAAATTTGCTTGTTTGCTTTATAACTTTGAACTGGTTCTTAAGGATTAATGTAGATCAATTGTGTCTCACTAACTTGATTGAGTTTTTTGAAGAAGTGATAAAGAAAAATAAAGAAGGCAGAGCAGTGCATGTTGTCTATATGGATTTCAGTAAAGTGTTTGTCAAGGTTTTGCATGTTAGGCTGCTTAGTAAAGTTAGATCACATGGAATCCTGGGGGCCCTACCTAATTGAATACAAAATTAGCTTGAAGATAGGAGACAGAGGGTGGTGGTGGAGGGAAGTTTTTCAGACTACAGGTCTGTGACCAGTGGTGTGCCACAAAGAATAGTTTTGGATCCACTGCTTTTCATCATTTATGTAAATGATTCAGATGTGAATATAGGAGGTACAGCTGGCAAGTTTGCAGATAGCACCAAAATAAGTGGTGTAAATGACAGTGAAAAAGATTATCTCAGAGAAAAATGGGACCTTGATCTTCTCAGCCAATGGGCCAAGGAGTGGCAGGGGGAGTTTAATTTTTATAAATGTGAGGTAAGGCAAACCAGGGCAGGACTTATGCAGTAAATGGAAAGGTCCAAGGGAGTGTTACCAAATAAAGAGATCGAGGGGTGCAGATGTGTAATTCCTTGAAAGTGGAGTTGCAATTAGGCAAGGTAGTGAAGAAGGTGTTTGGCACACTTGCCTTCATTGGTTATAACATTGAGCATAAGAGTTGGGAGGTCATGTTGTGATTGTACAGAACATTAGTATGGCCACTTTGGGAATACTATGTGTCCTATAGGAAGGATGCTGTTAAATTTGAAAGAATACAGAAAAGATTACAAGGATATTGCCAGGATTATAGGGTTTGAGCTGTCGGGAGAGACTGAATAGATGTTTTTTTTTCCTGGAGCGCGATAAAATCACGAAGAACATGGATAAGGAAAATAGCCAAGGTCTTTTTCCTAGGGTGAGGGCATGGGTTTAAGGAGAGAGGTGAAAGGTTTAAAAAGGACCTGAGGGGATGCAGAGGATGGTGTGCTTATGGAATGAGCTGCCAGACGAGTGGTAGAGGCTGGTACAATTACAACATTTAAAAGGTACCTGGATAGGTATATGAATAGGAAGGGTTTAGAAGGATATGGGCCATATGCTAAGAAATTGAACTAGGTCAGACTGGGATGTCTGATTGGCACAGATGAGTTAGACTGAAAAGTGTGTTTCATGTTGTCTGATTCGATGACTCCAAAACTTAAGGACAGCATAAGGTATAACAATGACAGGAAAATTTTGGCAATTTTAGTGGCTAGTTGGGGATCCTTTTTAACAATTGTGAGTATAAGTTATCTTCCAAAGCAATGTTTGGTTAATGTTACTTTTAGCTTCATTTTACAATAAAAATCTTAAAAATTGAAATTTTGCTGTGTTTTCAATCTTTCCAGTCAGTCACTAGAAATTCAGATATCTTTCTAAAGGTTGTTGGTCTCTCTAGGTATCATCAACAACCTCAATTGTTTAACATAGATCTTTACTGAGTACTTAATATTAAAAGCAATTTTTGCATGATCTATTCTTTCAGGTAAGGAATGGGTGAGTTACGGACCCTGGAACAGCAGCACCGAGAAGAATCGGTGAGGTGGGCACTTTGAGATAGGCAGTCCAACAGTACGAAAAGGGGTTGGTGAGTTAGGGGCACCGCAACAGGCAGTCCAACAACACAAAGAGAGTGGGCAAAGTGAGGGTTTTGTGGCAAGCAGTCAGAGACAAAGCTAATTTAATTGACACTGATTGAATTGATTCTTTCTCTACTTCAGAAAAAGTAGCTAGCTGTTTAACAATTGTCTACTGCATGATTAAGATCTTATCAATTCTTAAATTTAAACATAGTGCACAAAATGGTGGTAAAGTCTGTAAAGTATATATAAGACAATGGATGTAAATTAAACAATTAAAATCTACAAAGATGGCAGTTCTGATGATGTGTTACTCCAATATGTAAGTGTTCCTAAATACCAATGTGATCAACATTCCCTGTAACACCCAGCAGCCAATCAGAAGTCCCCTGCAAACCAATCAAATGCTGACACATTGACCTCTGCAAGTAGAAGTCACTACTGCATACAGACCTTGGCGGTCCGAGTAGCGGAAAAAGAAAGGGGAGAATGTTCATTAACAAACATGTTTGAAGTAAATTCATGATGTTTCATGATGTTCTTCAGCTTCAGATTTATGAACTACAGGCACAGCAATTCAGCATCAAGGGGTTTCCCCTTGACTGTTTGTTCCAGGAGTCGGTCACATCACTTTGGACAGAATCTCCTGTTTTGGTCAGTGGTCAGGGACAGGAGAGTATGACTGTGAATGAGCAGGTATGGAGAGTCAGAGGACAGGAATTTTAGCCCCAGCAATTGTCAAATAGTTTTTAGGATCTCTCAGTATGAATGAATGAGTCCAAGTCACACAGGGGGGATGTGCAATCTGGCCATGTACTGGGAACCATTAAAGTGGGTGGAACAACAAGGAATGTGGTACTATTAGATGATAGCACACTGGAGGGAATTGGCACCATTCTGTGCAGCAAAGAGAGAGGGTCCAGACTGCTGTGTTGCCTTCACTGTTCCAAGTTTCAGGACATCTGCTCATGGCTGAAAAAGATCTTGCAGTGGGAAGGGGGCGGACTGGGTGGTCATGGTGCAGGTAGAACTAGGGAAAATGCTTTA
The DNA here is from genome assembly GCF_004010195.1 of Chiloscyllium plagiosum. Taxonomy (NCBI): domain Eukaryota; kingdom Metazoa; phylum Chordata; class Chondrichthyes; order Orectolobiformes; family Hemiscylliidae; genus Chiloscyllium; species Chiloscyllium plagiosum. Next base: position 40,995,612 of record NC_057723.1, read on the forward strand.
AGTAGAGAGTAGTAGAAGCTAGCCACTAAATTTAAAACTGAATCGTTAAGTTATAATCTCTAGATTTGCAATCTTTAATATAGATAATATTTTTAAAAACCCAGTAAAATCTGTAAGTCAGGGGGTAGAAATGAGAGGAACTTAGTAAAATTACAACCACTAGAGATTGGTACTAAACAAATGCTGGAGCTGTTGACTGATAAGTCCCCAGGATGAGGTGGATTAAATCCTAGTGTCTCTAAAGAAGTTGCTAATGAGGTAGTAGATATTTTACCCCATTCAGGAAAGGTTCCATTGAACTGGAAAGTATCAAATATAACTCCTTTTATTCAAGAAGTGATGGAGGCAGAAAACAAAAACTGTAGGCTGGTTAGCTTGTTATGGGGAAGGTGTTAGAAATGATTTTTAAATGAATTTATAGCTTTGAAATTCCCAAAGTAATTGGCAAGAGTCAACATGGTTTCTTCAAAGGGAAATGATGTCTAGACAATCCGTTGATGTTCTTTAAAAGAATAAAACATACCGTGGATCTAGGGGAGTCCGAGACACTGCCTTTGGATTTATAGCATGCATTTGAGTAGGTGCCGTATGAAAGATTATTGTGGAAAATAAAATACCTATGGTGTAGCAAGTAACAATTAGAATGGGTAGAAGACTGGCTGGCTGGCAGACAACAGAAGGCTCGCATCAATGGGCTTTTGTTTGTTTGGCAGGATGTGATGAGGGAAATCTCACAGGAGTCTGTGTTGGGGTTTAAGCATTTTATTTGATTCATATTGATGACTTCAAAGAGGGGAACAAAGGCACAGTGGCTAAATTTGTAGATGACACCAAGTTGGGTGAGAACGTATGTTGGGAAAAAGATATATGGAAGTTGCAGATGGACATCTACAGGTAAGTGAGTGCACAAATACTGGCAGATGGAGTATGATGTGGGAAAAGATGAAGTTGATCACTTTGACATGAAGAATAAAAAAAGCACAGTATTACTTAAATGGAGAACAACTGCAGAATTATATAGTGAATATGGATTTAGTAGAGGAACTGCATAGATAGTAAAGATGTAATGCTTCAGTTTTAGAGGGTATTGGTGAGATCCCATCTGGAATATTTTCTTCCATTATTTAAGGAAGTATGTAAACGCATTGGGGCAATTCAAAGAGGATTTACTAGATTGATTCCTGGATGAGTGGATTGTTTTACAAGGATAAGTTGGACACAATAAATTTGTTTCCACTGGAGTTTAGAAGGTTGCAGGCTGATTTAATTGAAATGTATAAGATGCTGAATGGTCTTGATGAGCTGGAAATGGAAAGGATGTCTGCTCTTGTGGGCCAGTCCGGAACTAAGGGGGAATTCTTTAAAATTAGAGGTAATTCTTTTAGGTCAGAGATTAGGAGAAGTTTTTGCTCTCAGAGAATTGGGCAATGTTCGAATGGTCTGCCTCAGAAAGTGATGGGGGTGGAGTCATTGAGTATTGTTAAGGCAGCATTGGATAGATTCTTGTTAGGCATGGGTAATAAGGGTTAATATGGGTAGGTGGGAATGTGGAATTCAAAACACAAATCAATCAGCCATGATCTCATTAAATGTGTGAGCAGACAGTGGGCTACGTTTACTCCTATTTCTTATGGTCGTATTTTTATAAACAGTCTCTGTATTTTGCCATGTTTCTGTCTGAGATGCATTTCTGATCATGTGAATGCCATACTAAAAGCAACTATGTTCACCTTAACAACATCACCTGACTCTTAGTGTGTCTCAGTGTATCTGTTGCTGAAGCTCTTATCTGTGTCTTTGTTATGCTTAGACTGATCTATCCCAATGCACAAAAGGCTGGCCTCTCAATACCCGAGTTTAGATCAGAGTGGTGCTGGAAAAGCAGAGCAGGACAAGCAGCATCCGGGGAGCAGGAAAATCGACGTTTCGGCAAAAGCCCTTCATCAGGAATAATGAAGGGCTTTTGCCGAAACTTTGATTTTCCTGCTCTCGGATGCTGCATGACCTGCTGTGCTTTTCCAGCACCACTCTGATCTAAACTCTGGTTTGCAGCATCTGCAGTCCTCACTTTTGCCTAGCTGGCCTCTCAATACTTGTCTTCCAAACTTTTGAGGTCATGCAAAGGTGCAGCAAATTCAATTCACCATTCAAAGGTTCCTAGATAAGCATTGCAAACAATGCTGACCTATAGTTCTCTCCATACCTTCCTCCTCCATATCTCAGGAACAATTTCCATCCCTCCAATACTTTGAGATATGTCCAGTCATTCCTCCTGGACTCTTGAGCATCCCTGATTTCAATCAGCTTGCCATTGGTGGCTAAGCCTTCAGTTGCCAAGATACTAAGGTCTCAAATTGCCTCTCCAGACCTTTCAAACCTCTCTTCCCTCATTTAAGATGCACCTTAAAACCACGTCTTTGACAAAGTTTGTGGTCATCCATCAACAAAACTTTTAAAATTCAAAGTCGTTTGGAAAGAAGCTCCCAAGTCTTTACAAGATCCAGACAAACCCTTCAACTCATAAAGGTTTGCATGGTAGTAAGAGTTTGCAAAGCTGAACCTGCTCAGAATCCCAGAGTTACGTGTTAGTCAGCGATAGTAGATTTGCCACTGATTAAAGAGATTGTAAAGGGGCTAAGACCTTCAAATAAAAACTTTTGTGAGGATATTAAAAGACTTAAAAGGCCATTCAAATTTTGCAATTAATCATGCTGTTATGACATAGAAGATAAAAAAAGGAGATCTTGCTTCAAACTTTCTTTCCTTTGAAGAAAAATCAGATGAAAATTGTTTCGAAGGGTGACAAATCTCTTTGCAAATACTGCCATCTAAGGGTAAGAACAAAGAACTACAACCACAGACCAACTTATATAGAACAAAAAAAAATTGAAAATGTCACTGGGCAAAGTCACCAGATTTGAATGCAAATACCTGTTGGTACATTTGATTTTGGATTTTAAGATGGAAAGATGAAAGAGCACATAATTTTTAATCATGTTCAGATTGCTGAATGAGGATTATGTTTAAAAATGTGATATAGGTTGATAAATTGGTTGGGAAAGAGGAGACAAAGACTAAAAGTCAGAATCTTTCCATCAACTGAGGGCGTGGGCAATGGCAAGAAAGTTGAGAAAATCACATTAGATGTCTATCTTGAGCAAAATGGCTGACATTCCAACTAAATATTGAATGAATGGTAAGACGAGATTCTTGCTAGTGTGCAGTGAGAGACACTAAGATGTCGGAGCAGAAGTAGGCCACTTGGCTCATTGAATCGAAAAGTGTGGTGCTGAAAAAGCACAGCCACCCTCAGGCAGCATCCAAGGAACAGAAGAGTCGACAGCCTGATCACGTGTGCTTTTCTAGCACCATACTTTTCGACTCTGCTTGCCAGCATCTGCAGTCCTCACTTTCTCCCACTTGGCTCATTGAGCCTGCTCCACCATTCAGTTATGGCTGATATGTTTCTCAATCCCATTCTCCTGCTTTCTCATGGTAACCTTGATTTTCTTACCAATCAAGAAACGACCTATGTTTTAAATGTACTCAGTGATTTGGCCTCCACAGCCCTCTGCTGCAATGAGCTTCACAGATTCACCATCCTGTAGCTGACAAATTTCCTCCTCATCCTAGTTTAAAAGGATTGTCCCTTCACTCTGAGGCTGTGCCCTCAGGTCCTAGTCTCTCCTACTGGTGGAAACATCTTCTCCACATCCACTTTATTTAGGCCCCTCAGTATGCTGTAAGTTTCAATCAGACTCCCCCCCCCCCCCCCCCCCCTCCCCCCCCCCCCTCACTCATCCTTCTAAACTCCATGGAGTGCAGACCCAGAGTCCTCAACCATTCCCTATATGACAAGTCCTTCATTCATGGGATATTTCTTGTGAACCTCTTCTGAACCCCCTCTAAAGCCAGCACATTCTTCCTTAGATACAGGGTCCAAAACTGCTCACAATGTGGTCTGACCAGAGTCTTATACAGCCTCAGCAGTACATCCTTGCTCTTGTACTCCAGTTTTCTCTAAATAAATTCTAACATTGCATTTGCTTTCTTAACGGAATCTGTATGTTAACCTAAAGAGAATCCTGAGTTAGTACTCCTAAGTCTCTTTGTGTTTCAGATTTCTGAAGCCTTTCTCTATTTAGAAAATAGGCTATTCTTTCTATCAAAGTGCATAAACTCACATTTTCCCATATTGAATTCCATCTGTCACTTCTTTCTAAAGGAAAGGATTGAGTTGGATGAAAGTGAATGGTCCTGCTGTTAGTGCTAGTGCAGGTGTGGAGAAAGATATCCCAGGTGAAGCTGAGTGAAAAGTGTAGAAACTATTCTGAGTGAATACTGTGGGAGCTTTGGGGCGAATAAGAGTAGATGAGGGAAGATGTTGCATGCAATATTGTAAGTGGTAGACCATGAGCATTGGTGGGAAGTGGGTGCAGTAACAGAGATAGAATGATGTTGATGGAGCAGAGTAAAGATGGTGCCACTTAACCTGATGGAGCAGATAAGGTCACTGACCTTCTTCTTATACTGTTGGGGATTTCTCCAGAACATGGAGACCACACAGAGCTGAGTGGCATCCTCAGACCCTGCTGACAGTGTCTAGTGAGATGGTCTCCCCTTGCCGGTCCTGGGGAAGAGGTTGGTCCTCTTCTGAACCTAATCTTTTCACCAGGACCTCCAGATCTGTGTTTGCAAAGTTAGGGCACCAATGTGATTGTAACAAATAAATCAAACTGACAGGGCAGTGCCTAGTTGACATGTATTTGACTGGATGCACAAGGGCTTTTAAATATGGTGTTCTTGGATGTCCTGGGATGTCCCAGCAATGGCAAGTAGTTCAATAAGTTGGAGAATATATGAGACGGGCACCATAGGGGCAGGATGCACAGATAATGAGGCTAATTTGAGTCTGCAGTGTGAGAAAACCCCACTAAACCTAGTCAGGAGAAAACTCCATGACTTACCAAAAATGACCAAAAGTGGACTTCACCAGTTTCCTCATTTCCCCTCCCCCCACCTTATCCCAGTTCCAACCTTCCAGCTCAGCACCTTTCTCATGACCTGTCCTACCTGCCAATCTTCCTTCCCATCTATCCGCTCCAGCCTCCTCTCCGACCTGTCACCTTCATCCCCACCTCCATCCACCTATTGCACTCTTAAATACCTTCTCCCCAGACCCACCCCCTCCCATTTATCTCTCCACCCCGGAGGCTCCCTGCCTCATTCCTAATGAAAGGCTTTTGCCAGAAACATCGATTTTCCTTCTCCTTAGATGCTGCCTGACCTGCTGTTCTTTTCCAGCACCACTCTAATCTTGACTCTGATCTCTAGCATCTGCAGTCCTCACTTTCGCCTACCAAAAATGACAGCCAATTCCCATTAAGATTCACTCTTACTGATAAAAGGGACATTCTCTTTGATTGTGTGGTTTTCCCCATGTATCTGAACTGTTGACTCGGTATTTTACCACATCTATCAATGAAGAAGGTGAAGGAATACAGTGGGATGTATATCCAACTTTTCCAATGACAGATGTTAAGGAGGAACAACAAGTTGTGTAGGTCAGAGCACGGTGTTACAAAGAGACATTCACAATTTAAATAAGTGACTAAAACCATTATAATGTCATTCACTGGGTATCGAGAAAATCAAAAGGGCTTGGGTGTCTATCTACATAAATCACAATAATGTTCACAGGTTTGAAATGTGATTCAAAAGGCTCATGGAATGTTGATCTTTATCTCCAAGGGTATGCTACTCAAAAGTGAAGACGTTTGGCTTCAAAGCTTTTGTTCAACTTCATCTGATGAAGTGTCTATAAAATCTCAGAAGATATATTGACTTTGCAAATAGCACTGTATAAATTCACCAGAGTTGTATTAGTGATTAAATAATTAAATTATGAGGAAAAATTGCATACATTTTGCTGTATTCCTTTGTGTTTAGCAAGTTAAGGTGTTTAAAATAATAGATCAGTTAAATAGAATGGAGGAAGAGAAACTATTTCCTCTGGTGAAGGAATCTAGGAATTAGGTGTAATTTTCAAATTAGGGGTTGGACATTTTGGGTGAAATGAATACATTTCTTCTCATAAAGGGTAGCAAAACTAACTTAATTTACAAAATACCATGCAAGGACTCTAACAAACACTACATTGGACAAACAGGCAGAAAACTAGCCACCAGGATACATGAACATCACCTAGCCACAAAAAGACATGGCCCTCTCTCACTTGTATCCTCACATACGGATGAGGAAGGACACCACTTCGACTGAGACAATACATCCATCCTAAAACAAACCAAACAAAAACACACACGAGAACTCCTAGAAACATAGCATTCCAACTGGAACTCTATCAACAAACACATCGAGTTAGACCCCATCTACCACCCCCTGAGAAAAGGAACAGGAAGTGACTTCACCACAGGAAATAACATACCACAGGAAATGACATCACCAACCCAAAGAAACCCAAACATATAAATAGAAAGCAGGAATTTTCAGCATTCCTTCGCATGAGGTCCATTGAAGATGTTACCTCGTATGGTAACAAAACGTCTGGAAATGAATCTTTCAGCTCAGCGAGCAAAACTACATCCAAAACCTCAACCTGATCTACAAATCTTCTCAAAACTTGTTAAGGGTAGTAAATGTCTGGATACTGTCCTCCAAAACGTTTGGCTGGTAGATCAACTGAAATTAAGACAAAGTTGATTTTTGTTTGGTGGGGTATCAAACAACATTGAGCAACATCACTGGCAATGAACACGAGATATAGATTAGCCATGATCTAATACAGGTTTGCTTGACAGATAGCCCATGAGTCAGAATATGTCACATCTACGAGTCCTACCTGTCTACAACACATCATTCAAATCCAGGAAAGTACATGTGGGAAAGTTTGCAAGAAGCTGTTCCTCCAATCAAAGGCTATTTTTCCCACACTTCTGTTGGCTGCTGATGAGTAGCCAAATGTAGAAAGAAATGGCCTGTGATTGAAGAAGCAATGAGCTGTAAACGTTCCCACCTCCTGTGATTCCAGTTGTTTGGGGAGACTGCAAAGGACAGTTTGCTTGCTGGATAGGTCTGGGGATGGGGCTGGGAGTTGACAGCTGAGTGGACATGCAGATTGGCAGCCCAATAACCAAATAGGTCAGGGAAAGATGCAGCTTGGCCTCCAACTTTGTCCTGTCCTGTGCTGGAAGATTTCTAGATTTCCTGGAGAAGATTGAGACTGCTTTAACCTAGGTGGCAACCTCAGACTAGACTAGTCTTGGCGAAGGAGGAAGTCCCTGCTGCGTAAGTAGGGGGGCTGGGGAAACAGGTGATCTCCCCCTGTCAACCATGTTTGGGGCAAATGTCAGCAACCATGTTGCACAGCTCCATCTTGTCAGTGGGCACAACAGGCTTTAGAAATGGCATTGGCACAAGGGATGCCAACAGTTCAATGGATATTCACTGAGTGGCCAGTTGTTCTGGGAATGACATGTGATAAGATGGGGCGGAAATCTGACATAGGGCATGATAGGTAACTAATGAAGTGAATTTGCCAAGATAGGGTGAGAGATCTCTATGCTTCATAGCGAAAAGCCCTCCAAAGAAATAAACACAACTTGCTCTTAGCTAAAGAAAAATAAGATTCGGCCTAATGAATTGTGCTGGGTAACTGTCTTTAAATGTTTTCACACCATGACCAGGCTGGTTTATGTATAATTGTCACTCTCCTCTTCTTTCAATGGTGTTGTAATGTTTGAAATCATCCAAGACCTCTGGCACCATTCACAAGGAGAGATTATCACCAGACCCCTTTACAAGTTCCACTTTCCTCATTAACCTAGGTAAATCTAATCCAGAATGACTCCTCCACTTTCAGCATTTACAACTGTTTGAAAACATCCAAAAAGAAAGTGTTTTAGATCTACAAGGGAGGTAAGAGCTACTGGGGACAGGCTGGAAAGTGGATAAGGCCACAGTCAGTTCAGCTATGATCTTTAATGAATGATGGGGCAAGATCAAATATCCAAATATCTATTCCTGCTCCTATTCCTTATGTTTCTTCTTCTTTTGATACTCCCTTCTTTCGAGGGACATTGCAGCATCTTCTTTTGGAAAGACAAATACAAAGCACTTCAGCCATGATCTCTGTCTTCACTCCTTTTGATTCCTAATTGGCCTCACCCGTCCTATGATTGTACATTTCCAATTTGAAAGCAGGACAAAAATAAAGAAATAGGATATGTAGAGTCACCATGAGTTACATCTGTGATCAACATAAGGTTCAGCTACGTAATATGAATGTCGGCATTGCAAAACTCTCAGAGCTTTTTATGAGAGCTGACAAGTAATGGTGCATTATAGTGCCAGCCAGAATGAGCAGCAGCAGCTGATCTCCTGAAGAAATGGCAACAGAAGAAACGTGAGCAACAGCAGCTTGTCACACTCTGACAGGATTCTTAGCGCTGTGATCATACAGTGAGTAAAGCCATGAGCTTATTTGCATTCATACATTCAGAAAGGTTCAAAACTTCATCCACGGCAGCATCCAAATACTTATTAGCCGATTCCAGGCTTTTTGCCTTCGTTATTTCATTCGGCAATTTATTCCATGTATTGCTCACTCTATGTATACTTCATAAATTAATGTTGGCCTGGGCTGTAACTCTTTCTTATTGTCCTAATCTCATTTGAATTCATATTCTGGTTTTGCTATTTTCATTCCTTTACTTGGCCTATACAAATCACCTCCCAGAGATCTTCTTCCAAAGTTCTCCAGCCCACATTTCAACAGCCTTCCTATGTAACTCTACTCAGACCAAACTCCGAATTTGCTTCCATTGTAAGGAATCAGTAGGGTGGCCATACTCCTCCACATCATACTATGAATGACTAATCTACTTCTTACCCTCCAAGTTTTTCCCAATGCTCTCATTTGATGGACAAGATAGGATTGAAGCGGAAACACTCATAAATCATGATACTGCTGGAAGAAAGGAAATTTTGACTATGTGTAGACATTAAAAGGCAGCAACATTTTGCTCAAAAATGGCTAAATAGGTGGTAGATTTGCAAGGATAGGATTAGTTAGGGGTGGTTAACAATGAATGGTCTTCCACATTCGCAGATGTATCCCTAAATATTCTTGTATGGAAATCAAAACCATTATTTAGGAAGATAGATGAATGAGATCTCCTGAAGGGCGGCTTTTGAGCATCAGTGAGATTTTCAATGCTGACTAACATGACAGTGTCAGTCTCAGTACAGCTGCCAATGCACCTTCAGTTTTCATGCATACGTTTCCTTTTAACATCTGGGTATCAAGACAATTAAAGAGCAATCTCTGCAAATGCTCTGGAAGCACTTTCTTTACTCAAATTGCTTTATCCTGTGCTTGAAGTTAATACTGCCACCTGCACATTACGAGATATGTCTGGAGTATCTCAAGCTGTGGGTCTCTACACACAGTCCCTGAGACTTCTTGCTCATCATCTCTAAGGCCCTTACCTGTTTATCTACAGCAACATTTCATTCATTTATATCTGTCTGCAGTAAGCTCTCATATATAGCTCTCTAGTGTATTGTCTAAGATCACTCTCATTTCAAGCTCCTGCTAGGCTTATGTCTTCTCTCTCTTACTGATGTCATAGTCATGTGATTAGTTATTTCATCATGATTTATATGAGTTTATAACACACCTACTTGTTTCTGTTTCCTTGGTCTATGTTATCCCAGCTGTTTACTTTTAATTACTTGCATAGTCTTTGTAATCAACAACATAATTATTAACATCTTTATTACCATTATTACTGTTATTACCATTGTCACCATCGTCAGCCTACAAAGTCCAAATTTCACAGATTGAGATCATCTGGAACTCTGACTGGGTGTATTGATCTGTCTCCTTGGAGATCAACACTAGGGTGATCTAATTGTACCATGTTTGAAATTGTTATACCTCTCAGAACATTGTCTCATGTAGTATAGGTTTTGCGAGGCTTGTAGTTTTTGTTTTGTATCTAGAGTTGCATTACTTCTGCTGCTTTTCTTTTATTGGGTTACCTTCTGCTCCAGGTCTTTAACTTCTTAAACTTATTCCTTTGAGATGATAAACATGTTGTTAACTTACAACTTTCTCTAAAGTTTCTCAACTGATCACACTTTTAGCGCTCATCTCTCTTGCTAGATATTTGTTATACTTGAAATTCTGTTTGGACACACATCTTGTATAACCTAATATTATGTTTATGATTCACTAGAACCATAAATAGAACATGAGGTAAACTTTAACAGGGAATACTTCATTGTAATCCCTCTCAGCTCCACAGTTATTTTTGGACTACATCCCCTAGCTCCTGCCTCCAGGTCACCTGACACACTCTTTTAAAGGGGCAACACACACATAACTACATAAATTACACCTCTTTGGTACTTTGGCAGGCATTCAGGACAGTAATGATGCTGTATTGGGGACTGAAATATTTGATGTGACAATATGAGAAAAATCCCAAATGTTTCCAAACTGTACTGCCCCAATTTTGGTCCTGATTTCTGTCTGCATAGCAAATTAGGACGTATGTTCCGGTACTAAATAATGCATGTATTGAGGAAAGTCTAATAAGTTCTCATCCATCCCAACAATTATTCTATAATTTCTAATGCATTGTTAAACCTGATTGTACAAATCCATTAAAAACACTTTCTATTGATTCTTCAAAATGTTCAAATTGCGCATTGGATCTGATCCTTTCTATCACAAAATTTCTTTTCAAGCTACCATATGCATTGAATGGTTTAATTAATGCATCATACTCCAAAAGTATTTTCTTCCATGCTTTGTCTAACCAGAAGATTAGCTATTGGTCCTACAGCATATAAAGTCAGCACGTGCTGACGAGATGATGATTTCCTTGTGTCAGCCTGAAATTGTTCTATAGCACTGAAATTGCCACTTCCTAAACTCCTATTCTGGCCGCACTATGGCATTCCATGTTGTCGAATGGTTGAGGTAAAAGCAAAATCTTCACTGGAGCTGCCATCCCTCATGTGCCTGATAGAACTTGGAGGATGCTTGGATTTGTCCTTCTTCCTGACAAGATGTTCCAATCCTGTGATATTCCTCCCCACAATATTGCTGGTTTGTGACTAGGGTTTATAGCCTGCCAAAGTTCTTTTCCGCATCCATCAAAGTCTTTGTGTTCTGTAGATCTGTAGTCAAAGTCTTCTGAGGTCTTTTGCCAGCTGTTGGAGACTCTCCTTTTCCACTCTTTTTTTCTCTTTACATCAACCTTGACCTGTCTTTGACGTATTTTCTTTCAGCTGTGTTCCCTGGACTCTGTTTTAATTCCTGATTATGGCCCTGGAGGCTTTGAGCCCAAGCCACTGCTATGATTTATCTTGTGCTTTAGGGCAATGCTGCTACCTGCCTATTAGTATAGGCGATGAGTAGCTGCACATACACTTTCCCTGAGGCTGCTTTATTCTTATCTCTAAGTTTGGTTCTTCAACTCCATAAGTACTCCTTCATTTTAATCTGTACATAGTAGGTTCTCAAACACAGCTCTCTAACATAGTGTCTCAGACCTGTCTTCACTAAATTGGTATTTTCTCTCTTATTGCTATCAAAGTCATGTGATGGCTGTATCATCATAACTTACACCAATCCCACTCAAGCACATACAGCAGTCTACAAAGCCAGTCTGTCACAAAGGCTACACTTCAATTATACTTCATTTAAAAAGGAGAATGCACTTCCATACCTCATTATGTAAGATGCTTTAAGTCATAGGAAATGAAGTCTCTCTGTCATCACCCAATCTACCTTTCACTTCATCTGAAGGTCAAAGGTCACAAGGACACTATGCACAAAGGGAGTAAGGTTGTAACCAATGTCACTTTCATCCTAATAGCCACTTTTGTGTTCAGCTGTTTCAGGCTGTGCATAGACCCTCAGTACACAAATGTTAAGTGTCACTACATATTAAGGTTCTAGCTGTCCCCAGTGTTACGAAGGATGGGCTTGACTTTGTTGCTGCCGAATACTGCAAGTAGTTGGATCATTCTGCATCACCTGTCCCTCATGAACGTTTGCAAAAGAAACATCAACTGTGCCTGGAAGACCATCATCTTAGTAAAAGACACTCTCTGATCTGCCTGAAACTTTTTGGTCTTCCAGTGTAAAGAGCTGACAGTGTTGTAGACTGGCACGTTTGAAGGTCCAGGACTATTTGCTGAGGAACACACTAAAGCCTGGGGCAGCTGCTGCCAAGGAGTAATGGAAAAAGACTTGGGATGGTCTAAGGTCTTTCCGCCAAAGTATAACAGGGGCCAGATTCCCCTTGCCTCAGAATGTATGTAAATATTCTTCCTGCATGATTTAAAAAAGGCTTTGTTTTTGTAACTGCATGGTAAAGCTGTTGAATGCCAAATTCCAATATGCTATTTGTTTAGTTTCTCTCTGCAAAGACTACTGAGTGGACTGAGATTGTACATACTTATAGATAATTATTTATGAATAGAGTATATTTTTGCAATTAAAAAAGGAAGTGTCTCTGACAAACAAATGCCTTTGAACTATCTACTCTTCCTCTTTTAAGGTGGCTGACATGTCAAGAAAATGTAACTAGTATAGGAGCAGCACTGTGTAGAATATGACAGTACTTGCTGAGAACCAATGAAAGAAGTTCCTCGGCATTAAGGTGAAAAAAAAAGGATTGAGTTTTAAAACCCAGATACAGTGGAGTTGGATTCAAGTAAGATATTAACATTTTAAGAATCACAAATGCAATCCCAGCCCTCTCATTTAGAACCATTAGCAACTTTACAGCACATCAGGAGGCATTCAACCTTTCATGTATGTGCTAGCTGTAAAAGACAGTGTAATGGAATGGTTATGTTAGAATTGTATAAACACTGGTCATACTATAGCTACAGTACTGAGTACACTTCTGATCACTACCTTAGTGGAAGGTCATGATCGCACTAGAAAGCCAAGTCCCATGATGTGTCTCCTGGTTTGTGATCATTCAAGTTACAGACCATCGAGTACATATCTAATTATTTTTTTAATTCATGAGGGTTTGTGCCTCTGTCAAGCTTTCAGGCAACAGACTTGAGACCACCCATAATATTCAGGTGAAAAACTATCCCTTTAACTTCTCGTCCCACCGGTTATGCCCACCTTCTGCACTTTTGATGGTATGCATTGCCTTTAATGGGCTTTGCATATAAATTAATCAATTAGAGTGGGTGATTTACTGGTGGTGGTTAATAGGTGAAAAATACCAAGGGTGACTTTATGATGGGGAAAAAATCCTAACAAAAATGTTTAATCTATGCCACATGGCTAGTTATCTCTGAGAAGGGATATAGGTGTTTCTTATCCATTTTATCAGTTTTATAATCATCCTGCGGTCTCCACTGTTCTAAGACAACTCTAGCCTGACCATTACTCATAGCTAAATTCCCCAGTCCTAGCAATATCCTTGTAAATGTCTGTGGCACCCCCCTCTAGTCTGATCAAACCTTTCTGTAAAAGTACCCCAGCTACAACTTATACAATTCTGATATAATCTCTTTGGTCTTATGGTCTATACCTTATCAAATAATGGCAAGTAACCCAAATGCCTGCTTGACCATTTTTTTCTTGCTGTCCTTCATCCTTTAGAAATCTGTGGCCATGTGTGCCAATTTGTAAGATCCAAGTTTCCTTGAATTTCTTGGGATTCAATCATTTATTGTATATTCCTTTTCCTTGTTTCCTCTTTGTTGAAATCCATTTGTTACTTTCCTATGCCGCCTTGTCCAGTCCATTGATAACTTCTTGCAGTCTGCCACATAACTAATTTTTGTATCATCTCCAGATCACTTAACCTTGCCATTAAACTTTGGTCCATTGATATATACTACAGAAAGCAAACGATTTAGTTCTAAATCCTCAAGAACCTCTGGAAAGAACTATTCAGTCAAAAAAACAGCCATCCATTTCCCTCTGCTTCATGCCACTGAACACACTTGTGATTTAACTTGCCACTTTTTCTAATATCTTATTTAACTTCCTGATTAGTCTACCATGTGGAACTGTCACAAATCTTCTTAAAATCCATGCAGACTGTTAATTTGATACAGTACCCTCATTCAATTTTTTGAGGAGGCAGTAAGGAAGATCAATCATATTAATCAGACATGACTTTCTCTGAAAAAAGTTTTTGCTGACTGTTCTGAATAAACCAACCTAAGTCAATTAGGATTGTCACTCAATTTCTTCCATCATCACAATTAGGCTGCCTGACCTGTAATTATTGTGGTATACCCAGAGGTCAATCAACCTCAGGAGCAAGCAGTCATTTTAAAACAATTATTCCCAAATGAAATAAATTGAGAGTTGTAATGTTATCGTTCCAGAATTAAAAAGCAAGACAAAGCCACATTTACAGATTTCTGACGACACAATTTTCATTTCAAAATATCATTCAGGAGATATAATATGGGATTTGATTTTTTAGTGTGATCAAGACCTTTCAGTCAGTTTTGATCAGAACTATACTCAGTTCTCTAGCTATAGTGTAACCAGTGCTACATAGAGTCATAGAGATGTACAGCAAGGAAACAGACCCTTCGGTCTAACTCGGGCCATGCTGACCAGGTATCCCAACCCAATCTTGTCCCACTTGCCAGCCCACATCCCTCAAAACCATTCCTATTCATACACCCATCCAGATACCTTTTAAATGTTGCCATTGTACGAGCCTCCACCACTTCCTCTGGCAGCTCATTCCATACACGCAGCAACCTCTGTGTGAAAAAGTTGCCCCTTGAGTCTCTTTTATATCTTTCCCTCACACCCTAAACCCTCTAGTTCTGGACTCCCCCACCTCAGGGAAGAGGCTTTGTCTATTTACCCTACCCATGCTGCTCATGATTTTATAAACCTCTATAAGGTCACCCCTCAGCCTCCGATGCTCCAGGGAAAACAGCCCCAGCCTATTCAACCTCTCCCTATAGCTCAAATCCTCCAACTCTGGCAACATCCTTGTAAATCTTTTCTGAACCCTTTCAAGTTTCACAACATCCTTCCAATAGGAAGGAGACCAGAATTGCATGCAATATTACAAAAGTGGCCTAACCAATATCCTGTACAGCCACAACATGACCATCCAACTCCTGTACTCAATATTCTGACCAACAAAGGAAAGCATATCAGATGCCTTCTTCACTATCCTATCTACCTGTGACTCTACTTTCAAGGAGCTATGAACCTGCACTCCAAGGTCTCTTTGTTCATCAACACTCCCTAGGACCTTACCATTAAGTGTATAAGTCTTACTAAGATTTGCTTTCCCAAAATGTAGCACCTCACATTAATCTAAATTAAACTCCATCTGCCACTCCTCAGCTCATTGGCCCATCTGGTCAAGATCCTGTTGTACTCTGAAGTAACCTTCTTCATTGTCCACTACACCTCCAATTTTGGTGTCATCTGCAAACTTACTAACTGTACCTCTTATGCTCACATCCAAATCATTTATACAACTTACAAAAAGAGGTAGACCCAGCACCGATCCTTGTGGCACTCCACTGGTCACAGGCCTCCTGTCTGAAAACAACCTTCCACCACCATCCACTGTCTTCTACCTTTGAGCCAGTTCTGTATCCAAATGGCTAGTTCTCCCTGTATTCCATAACATCTAACCTTGCTAACCAGTCTCCCATAGGGAAAAGGAAGGGAGGAATGTGTGCATTATCATGAAAATAGCGTAATTCATTACAAGCAATGAAGAAGCCAAGAGCTGGTTTTTATGCCCTTACTTTGAGTTCGGTTAAATCTTTGGCCATATCCATATCCTTCTGAGGAAGAGTCACTCGACCCAAAATGTTAACTCTGATTTCTTTCCCACAGATGCTGCCAGACCTGCTGAGCTTTTCCAGCGATTTCTGTTTTTGTTTCTAATGTTAAATATTCCATTCTGTAATAGCTGGCTTGTGCAGATGATAGGGTTTTGAAACTAAAGGCAATAGGTTTCATGTCTTGTAAAAGACACACACCGAGGACGTTTTGTAATACATCCACTTCAGATATTATATCCTCTGGGTATTGTAATACCTGTATTGTATTGGGCAGGATTTGACTAATAGAACCTACTTGAGAGAATCTTAATGGTCATTTTTGTCACGCATATGGAATGACCTTGAACAAATCTCTCAGCCGAGATACCTTTTCAGTGAAGTTGGGACCATAAGCTGAGAGGAAATTTAATATCCAAGACAACATTGCAGGGCGGCACGGTGGCACAGTGGTTAGCACTGCTGTCTCACAGCTCCAGAGACCTGGGTTCAATTCCCGCCTCAGGCGACTGACTGTGTGGAGTTTGCACGTTCTCCCCGTGTCTGCGTGGGTTTCCTCCGGGTGCTCTGGTTTCCTCCCACAGTCCAAAGATGTGCAGGTCAGGTGAATTGGCATGCTAATATGCCCGTAGTGTTAGGTAAAGGGTAAATGTAGGGGGTATGGGTGGGTTGCGCTTCGGCGGGGCGGTGTGGACTTGTTGGGCCGAAGGGCCTGTTTCCACACTGTAAGTAATCTAATCTAATCTAATCTAATCTAATCTAATCCTCTATACTCTCCTGTGAGGATAGTATTTAACATATTTAACATTTATTTAACATCCTCACACTTTATTGAATTGGAATGGACTCCATAGGCAGATTAAATGGACCCAAAGGAGATTATTTGGCTGATGTTGACTTGCAGCTTGATGGTGTTACATAGCAGTCCTTGTTGTCACACTGCTGTTATCAGTAGGTGAAAGTTGTGGTCAGGCTCTGTCTTTATCTTGCCCATAACCATATTATCATCAGCTATGCAAAAACAGCCAAGTACGTATTCAATAATCCTATTCATGTGCTGCTGTAAACAGTATTTTCCAATGACATCCTAAATGTTGTGAGCTCTTATTCTGCTAAATGAGCAGGCCAGTTTCTATGCATTTTATTATCTTGGAAAAGAATCTTCCACTGGAAAATTTGGGATTTAATTCTTCCACCCTCAGTATTTTGTGTGGACATCTGTTAAGTGAAAAGTTGAGGGGTCTTGGATCTTGCATATTCTTAAAGTACCACCTTAGTTTAAGATGAAAGTGATGGAGCTACAAATCTGTGTGGTGGCTGACCTTCTGAACTGTAATATTTCACTCCATTTCATTCAGTTGTAGTCAAAATTTCCCCTGAAAGTGCACATTATACCTCCTTGGACAATCAGTAATCCAAAGATACAACCTTATCATCCCTAAAATGATCAAACATGTCAAATCATCTGGCTGCAGGCATTGTTAAACTTTAATTGATATGATTGTGTTTGCATCTGGTCTGTTCCACCACAATTGGTATGTTTTGAATTTCATGAATTGCGACTAAACTGAGATCTGTACATATTGATATTGCTGCAACTGCAGGACTGGTAGTATCTACTAGACAGAAGATTTTTGGAAGTGAAGATGAATTTGTGTGTTGGCACTGCATTGTAATTCTGCCAAAGCACAGAACTGGTGCGCCATCATAAGCTATGAGGTAGTCTTTAGTAGACTGCACCATGGAATGCCACTTGCTTAGGTATATTTCTTTCAGAATGTGCAGTGTTAATGTGTCGGCACTAACCCCTGACTCAATCTTAGTTATTACTGTTTGTTGTCCTACCTTTTAGAACATATAATACTAATGATTGCAGAAGTCTCTGATCTTATTACAATTCACATCGTTTGTGAGATTAAAAATGAAAAGCTTGGTCATCTTCTGAATTTTGTCTTTTTTTTAGTTAACTCTGAACTTAATTGACATGTTTATGTTTCTGCACCTTCTAACACTTCCTGTGTTTCTAACATTGAACAGTTGCACTGTGTGCCGGGCTGCTTCTTTATTCTTCTGGGGTTTGAGAGTCTATGGAACCAGATTTCTTGCATATGTTGCTTGTTGCCACGTGCTTTTCAGATATTGAGAAAAGCTAGACTGCTTTTGAGTGGGCATTGCACATCACACCTGTAATAAATATTGTTGGTTTGGTATACTTTGCTGTCTGTAACAGCAGTGTTAACTGCACCTAAAGGATGCAATTATTATTGGCCTGCCACAAAAAAGTCATACTTGCATCCATCCTCAAGTAATATGTCAACTGTAAGGCCCTTTGTATTATCCAAATGGTGTTTTTTTTAAGGCAGCCAAGACATTGAAGTCTTTTCTAAGTGGCCAACACTGCTAACAGGGTGAGTTCACCTCAAACAAGGCATTTTACTTAAGGTTACAATGCATATGTTTTCTCCTGCATAACATAAGAAACTGTGCATGGATAATGTGTTACTGAAGAATCCAAAAAACATGTATTGCAACAAAATATTATGAACAAACACTACATTCCTCAGGCACATTTGTGCCTGGGCTATAATTAAGCTAGTAGTTTAAAACGAAAGAGCATGGTAACAGAAGAGTCTCATGATTAAAGTAACCCAAGAAATGGAGGATTTTAAGATCTTTGTTCTCTCAGGATACATGCTATGATGCAGTGATGATATCACGAACATGTCATTTGACTGTGAAATAAACACGATCACAAATGAGGCACACAGGATACCAGCCAAAATGTAGATGAACGCAAATGAATTAATCCATTCATTTTGGGATTCTTGATTTTCATTTCATAATTTTCTCTTCCTTATAGTCATTTCAACTCCTCTAATTGCAGATCAATTCTTATCAAATTAATTTTAAACATTAGCCAGTATTTAAAAATGTGTGTCAACCCTTAATATTCCACAAAATGGGATGGATTTTACATGTTTACTTGCAGCATCAATACTCAGCTTAAATGGCTTATCGAGTTTTGAGAAGATTTGTAGCTCAGGTTGGGGTTTTGGATGTAGGTTTGCTCGCTGAGCTGAAAGGTTCATTTCCAAATCTTCAGTGGACCGCACGTGAAGCAATGCTGAAAATTCCTGCTTTCTATTTATATGTTTGGGTTTCTTTGGGTTGGTGATGTCATTTCCTGTGGTGATGTTATTTTCTGTGGTGAAGTCACTTCCTGTTCCTTTTCTCAGGGGGTGGTAGATGGGGTCTAACTCAATGTGTTTGTTGATAGAGTTCCGGTTGGAATGCCATGCTTCTAGGAATTCTCGTGCGTGTCTTTGTTTGGCTTGTCCTAGGATGGATGTATTGTCCTGGTCAAAGTAGTGTTCTTCCTCATCCGTATGTGAGGATACTAGTGAGAGAGGGTCATGTCTTTTTGTGGCTAGTTGGTCTTCATGTATCCTGGTGGCTAGTTTTCTGCCTGTTTGTCCAATGTAGTGTTTGTTACAGTCCTTGCATAGTATTTTGTAAATGACCTTAGTTTTGCTCATTGTCTGTACAGGGTCTTTCTTAAATGGCTTATCATAATTCAATGCTGCTAAATCTGGAGCTTTGGTCAGTATAGCTTTCAAGCTATCAAAGGCACTCCAGCACTTTCATCCATTAACATTTCTTTATGTAACTGTTGTGCTGAGATTCAAATGGTCCTGGTTTAATGTTGAATGAACTCCAATAAAATCTACACTTGCTGATATATCAATAATATATAATAATTCAAGACAGCCCCTGTTTTTACATCTTTGAATTCTACTTTATCTTGCCCCACAATGGGGCCCAAAAAGTCACTTTTGATTTGACATATGTACTTTAAGTCACAGTTATGCAAATTCTTTATAACCAGTCCATACAAAGTGTGGAAGCAGACCATTTGGCTAATTGAATTCATACTGCCCCACCCCATAACCTTGCATTTCCCATGGCCAATCGACATAACCTGCACATTTTTGGATTGTGGGAGGAAACCCACGTTGACACCGGCAGAATGTACAAACTCCACACAGACAGTTGACTTAGAGTGGAATCAAACTCACATCCTTAGCAGTGTGAGGCAGCAGTGCTAACCACTGAGCCAGGTTATTTGCAGACTTGGCTGAACACAATTAAGTCATCTATACACACAACACAGTTGCATAATCCTTTTGACCTTAATGGTTAATCATTGAAAAGTTGCTGGTGCATTTTCCATTCAAAACAGCACAACTTTACATTGATAAGGTCCATTTGATGTTCCAAAGCTGATAATTTATTTTACTGCATTAGTCAATGGAACCTTGCTGAATGCATTCCACAGCTTTTCTGGATTTTTATGATTGTACACATCCATTCTTTTTGTGTTTAATCTTCAAAGATCCCCCTTACTGATGACAAGCAAGATTTTCAGAGCTCTTCTTAATATGAAGTGTAGATCAAAACCGCATATGTTACCTAAAAAGTCATAATTCAGTAAAGACATCATTGGCTGCCCGGTCCATAATTGGGTGGTTCCCTTCCATTTCATATTATATTGGTTTCTTGAAGTGAGTTGATTTGAAGATACATGGGACTGTGCTATGATGGCAATTATAGAAACTTGGCTCAGGGATGGACAGGATTGGCAGCTTAATATTCCAGGATACAAATGGTACAGGAAGGTTAGAAAGGGAGGCAAAACAGGAGAGGGAGTGGTGTTACAGCTGTACTTAGGAAGAATACTCCCCGGAATACATCCAGGGAAGTTATTTGGGTGGAACTGAGAAACAAGAAAGAGATGATCATCTTATTGAGATTTTATTGTAGACCCCTAATAGTCAGCAGGAAATTGAGAAGCAAATTTGTAAGGATATTTCAGTTATCTGTAAGAATAATAGTTGGTTATGGTAGGGATTTTAACTTTCCAAACATAGACTGGGACTGTCACAGTGTTAAGGGTTTAGATGGAAAGGAATTTGTTAAGTTCGTACAAGAAAACTTTCTGATTCAGTATGTGGATATACCTACTAGGGAAGGTGCAAAACTTGACCTACTCTTGGGAAATAAGGCAGGGCAGGTGATTGAGGTGTCAGTGGGGGAGCACTTTGGGGTCAGCGATTATAATTCTATTAGTTTTAAATAGTGATGGAAAAGGATAGACCGGATCCAAAAGTTGAAGTTCTAAATTGGAGAAAGGCTCATTTTTTCAGTTTTAGGCAAGAACTTTCAAAAGCTGATTGGGGGCAGATGTTCGCATGTAATGGGATGGATGGAAAATGAGAAGCCTTGAAAAAGAGTCCAGCGACAGTATATTCCTGTTAGGGTGAAAGGAAAGACTGGTAGGTGTAGGGAATGCTGGATGACTAGAGAAATTGAGGTTTTGGTTAAGAAAAAGAAGGAAGCATAGATAGAGTAAATAGTCAGAGACTTTTACCCAGGGTAGAAATGACTAACACAAGGGGACATAATTTTAAGTCGATTGGAGGAAAGTTTAGGGGAGATGTCAGAGGTCGGTTCTTTACATAGAGAGTGGTGGGTGCGTGGAATGCATGGCCAGTAGTGGTAGTAGAATCAGATACATTAAGGACATTTAAGCAACTCTTGGATAGGCACATAGTAAACTGAAGGTATGTGGGTCAGTTTGATCTTAGAGTAGGATAAAAGATCAGCACAGCTTCAAGGGCCAGGTGGCCTGTGCTGTGCTTTACTGTTCTATGACTATGTTCATATGTCAGGTATAGGCAGGAGCAGTCGAGTGAATCCTAAGAGTATCACGGCAGTAGGGCAATCAGGAGGGCAAAAAGGGGACACGAGATAGCTTTGACAAATAGGGTTAAGGAGAATCCAAAGGGATTTTATAATACATTAAGGACAAAAGAATAACTAGGGAGAGAATAGGATCAAATATCAGCAAGGCAGTCTGTGTGTGGAGCTGTGCAGATGGGGAGATATTCAAAGAATATTTTTCTTCAGTCTTTACTGTGGAAAAGGACATGGATGATATAGAATGTAAGGAAATAAATGGTGACAATATTACAGAGGAGGAGGTGCTGGATGTCTTGAAATGCATGAAAGTGAATAAATCCCCAGGACCTGATTAGGGGTACCCTAGAGTTCTGTGGGAAACTAGGGAAGTGATTGCTGGGCCCCTTGCTGAGATATTTGTATCATCGATAGTTACAGATTAGGTGCTGGAAGACTGGAAGTTGGCTAACATGGTGCCACTATTTAAGAAAGGTGGTAAGGAAAAGCCAAGGAACTGTAGACCATTGAGCTTGACTTCGGTGGTGGGCAAGTTGTTGGAGGGAATCCTGAGGGACAGGATCTACATGTGTTTGGATAGGCAAGGATTGATTACGGATTGTCAGCATGGCTTTGTGCGTGGGAAATCATGTCTCACAAACTTGATTGAGTTTTTTGAAGAAGTAACGAAGATGATTGATGACGGCAGAGTGGTAGATGTGATCTATATGGGTTTCAGTAAGGCATTTGACAAGGTACCTCATGGGTGACTGGCTAGCAAGGTTATCATGTAATACAGGGAGAACTAACCATTTGGATACAGAACTGGCTGACAGTAAAAGATGGAGGGTGGTAGTGGAGAATTGCTTTTTGGACTGGAGGCCTGTGGTCAGTAGTGTGCCACGGGGTTCGGTGCTGGGTCCACTCTTTTTTATCATTTATATAAATGATTTGGATGTGAACATGGGAGGTATGGTTGGTGAGTTTGTGGATGACACCAGAGGTGCAGTGGACAGTGAAGAAGGTTACCTTGGAGTACAAAGGGATCTTCATTGGTTGGGCTCGTGGGCTGAGTAGTGGCAGATGGAGTTGAGTTTGGATGAATGCGAGGTGCTCCATTTTGGAAAACAAATCAGAGCAGGACTTAATGGTAAGGTCCTGGGGAGTGTGGCTGTACAAAGTTGGAGTGCAGATTCACAGTTCCTTGAAAGTAGAATCACAGGTAGATAGGATGGTGAAGAGGGTGTTTGGTATGCTTTCTTTTATTGGTCAGAGTATTGAGTACAGGAGTTGGGAGGTCATGTTGTGGCTGTACAGGACGTTGGTTCAGCCACTATTGGAATATTGCATGCAATTCTGGTCTCCTTTCTATTGGAAGGATATTGTGAAACTTGAAAGGGCTCAGAGGAGATTTGCAAGAATGTTGCCAGTGTTGGAGGATTTGAGCTATAGGAAAAGGCTGAACAGGCTGGGGTTGTTTTCCCTGGAGCGTTGGAAGCTGAGGGGTGACCTTATAGAGGTTTATAAAATCATGAGGGGCATGGATAGGGTAAATAGGTAAGGTCTTTCCCCTGGGGGAGTCCAGAACTAGCGACCATAGGTTTAGGGTGAGCAGGGAGAGCTATAAAAGAGACCTAAGGAGCAACCTTTTCATGCAGAGGATGGTACGTGTATGGAATGGGCTGTCAGAGAAAATAGTGGAGGCTGGTACAATTGCAACATTTAAAAGGCATCTGGATGGGTATATGAATAGGAAGGGTTTGGAGGGATATGGGCGGAATGCTGGTAGGTGGGACTAGATTGGGTTGGGGTATCTGGTCGGCATGGGCAAGTTGGACCGAAGGGTCTGTTTCTATACTGTACATCTATATGACTCTGTGATAACAGGCTAGTGCTTTTTCATCAAGTACAGGCTTGTATAATTGCTGATTTCAGCCACTAGATGGTGGTCACGCAAAACAAGGAATGTGTCTGTTGTGTTTCCCTCTCCTTTCATGCCAAATTGGATAGAAACAAAAATCACAAAATCAACTCATCTTTGCACAAAGGTGTTGAAAACAGTTTTAAACTACTTTTTCCAGCTGCTTTTTCTTCCATGAAAGCTTTGGAACTGCCAGTAATTACTGAGAGCAGGAGAACATGAGGCTTGTTGGAAAGTTCGTACAGTAGCAGAGTTAAGGGAAGTGTGAGGTATCAGAGAGAGGATAATGGCACAAATCTGATGGTATGGAGAAAGGCACTGATGTGTTTCCAACAGGACTGCCATGTCTGGGGCATATGTCAGGAACCATGCCAGGCAGCTCTAGTCAGACAGTGCTTGTTCAGATACATATTGGGCTTTCAAAGTTGACACAAATGCAAGAGAGCCAGCAAACTCCAGGATACCCCTTGAGTGCTGTGTATTCACTTTGATAAGGAATGACAAGAGATCTTATTATGCTCCATGATGAAAAACCCTCCAGAAAACTCAGTGCAACCTGATTTAGTAAAAGAAATGTATGATTCAGCAGCATGGACTCTCTCTCTCTTTGAAGATCTAGCTTTTTAAATTTGATTTTCCTTGCCATTCCTCCTTTTATGTTTCTCTTTTGCTATTAAGTTTATCATTTTCAAAACCCAGTTCATTCAAAACTTGCAGGCTCGTGGGAGTTTTCTTTTCCTTTCATTCTCTTCCTTTCTATTTCTCTTGACATCTTTCCTTCTCGCTTCTTAATTCTCCCTGTCTCATCTACTTCAAATTTCTAAGTTCTTTTTCTCTCTTAGAGTCAAGTTTTCCATTTTTAACTTAACATTAGCTACTTGTCACTGTAGCAAATTAAGTTCTGGTTAACTTTTCATTCTAAATTTGAATAATCACTTTCAGCTTTTAATACTATCTTCACTTTATCTGCTAACTTTCTGTGTAGCATTAATTAATAACTTCAAATAATCTAGTTCTATTTTTGACTCCTCGGATAATCTTAGCAAGAGTCATTTTGAAAGTCCAATTAACATAATATATTTCATGACAATACTTGAGGTTTACATATACTAATTTCTTTAAAGAATTTAGAAATTTATTTCAAATTTAACTTATTTCATTTCAATAATTCACAGGATGTGGACGTCACTAGCTAGACGAGAGTTTTACTGATCATCCTTCATTGTTCCAGAAGTCAGTCGACAGTCAATCATTTTGCTGTCGATCTGAAATCACATATGGGCAAGACCAGGAAAATGGTGATCCTAAAGGACATTAATGAACCAGATCAATCTGACAATTGACAATGATTTTGGTTTCATTGTCATCATTAGCTTCTTAATTCCAGATTTATGTTTAAAACAAAATTTCACCATCTGTCATGGCAGGATTTGAACCTACATCCCCAGCTCATTATTAGGGTCCTTGGATTAATAGTCTAGCGATAATACTCCAAAGTGTGTTCCATTAATAGAACCTACTTTGTTATGATTCCAGCTGATGGTAGTATTGACCAGAATCCAGAATGTCAATTTTCAGGAAAATTCAACCAAGATGTTATTTTCATGGAGAGTTTCTTTCTGTAAGGTGCTGTGAGTTTTCTCATCCAATTTTATGCTGCTCACCAGTTCAAATGCAGCAAGATATAAATTGTATTTCATAGTTGCAGCATCGGAACAATTGCCCTGGAAATGGTTGAGAGAGGCATGTTGACATTCCAAACTGCAAACAGGGATCAGAAGGTGTTGGTGGATGGATGGCAGAGAGGAGGACTATCTTCTTTTCCCAGGACAACCTGAGAAGACCCTGAAAGCTTGGACCATGATAAGTACCAAGATCAGTGCAGTGATCACAATCTGGAAAAAATGCCCAACAAAGTCTCGAGAATGTCAGTGAACCTTTAAACTCCACAAAGATGAATACACCATCTTCTTTGACCTACTAACTCCAACTTAATAAGCTCAACTGCATTGTGCCACTATTTAAGAAAGGTGGTAATGAAAAGCCAGATGAGCCTAACTTTAGTGGTGGGCAAGCTTTTGGAGGGAATCGTGAGGGACAGGATTTACATGTATTTGGAAAGCAAGGACTGATTAAAGATAGTCAACATGGCTTTGTACATGGAAATTGTGTCTCACTAACTTGACTGAGTTTTTTGGAGAAGTAACGAAGAGGGTTGTTGAGGGCATAGCAGTGGACATGACCTATACAGAATTCAGTAAGGTGTTCAACAATGTTCCGTATGATAGACTGGTTAGCAAAGTTAGATCACATGGAATACAGAGTGAACTATCTATTTGAATACAGAACTGGCACGAAGGTAGAAGACAGAGGATTGGTGGAGGATTACTTTTCAGACTGGAGTCAGTGGTGTGTCACAAGGATCGGTGCTGGGTCCACTACTTTTCGTCATTTACATAAATGAATTAGATTTGAACTTGGATGTTTGTTTAGTAAATTTGAGATAACACAAAAATTGGTGATGTACTAGACAGTGAAGAAGGTTACCTCAGAAAACAACAGGATCTTGATCAGATGGGCCAATGGGTTGAGGAGTGGCAGATGGAGGTTAATTTAGGTTAACGTGAGGTGTTGCATTTTGCAAAGGCAAATCAGGGCAGGGCTTATATAGTTAATGGTAATATCCTGATGTTGATTAACAAGGAGACCTTGGAGTGCAGGTTCATAGTTCCTTGAAAGTGGTGTCCCAGGTAGATAGGATAGTGAAGAAGACAGTAGGTAAGATTGCCTTTATTGGTCAGAGCATTGTGTATAGGAGTTGGGAGGTCATGTTGTGGCTATACAGGACATTGGTTAGGCCACCTTTGGAATACTGCATGCAATTCTGGTCTCCCTACTATAGGAAAGACGTTGTGAAACTTGAAATGGTTCAGAAAAGATTTGCCAGGATGATGCCAGGGTTGGAGGGTTTCAGCTATAGGGAGAGGCTGAATACATTGGGGCTATTTTCCCTGGAGTGTCAGAGGCTGAGAGACAACCTTATAGAGGTTTATAAAATCATGATGGGCATGGATAGGGTAAAGTGTCAAGGTCTTTTCCCCAGGGGGGTGGAGTCCAGAACTGGACGGCATAGATTTAAGGTGAGAGGGGAATGATTTAAAGAGGACCTAAGGGACAACTTTTTTCATGCAGAGGGTGGTGCGTGTATGGAATGAGCTGCAAGAGGAGGTGGTGGAGGCTGGTAGATTTACAACATTTAAAAGGCATTTGGATGGGTATATGAATAGGAAGGGTTTAGAGGGATATGGGCCAAATGCTGGCAAATAGGACTAAATTTATTTAGGGTAACTGGTTGGCATGGACAAGTTAGACTAAAGGATCTGTTTCCATGCTGAATAGCTCTATGACTCTATAACAACAACAGTTAAATTTTACTAAAATGTTCCATTGTATTTCACAGGAGCATTACACAGTAATGTTTGACACTAAGCTACATAAGACATGGGGCAGTTTTCAAAACTTGATATCAGTTGTGAGCTTCAAGGATCATCTTAATGGAAAGAGAAGAGATTTGGAGCTGAGGTTTCAGGAGGAAATTCCAGAGATTGTGGCTGATGCTACTGACGGCACCACTACCAACAATGGAGCAATTAAAATCGTGGATATGCAAGAGTCCAGAACAGACAAGTGTGGATATCTCAGGTAGTATTCGGGCTGCAGGAGACTGCAGAGATGGACAGAGGTCAATCTGTGGAAGGACTTGAAAGCAAGGGTGAAGTTTTATACAGGGTAAGCATGGGCTTAGTGATATTATTGCTGGACTAGTAATCCAGAGTCCCAGACAATGTTCTGAGGATCTGGTTTTGGATACCACCATAGCAGATGGTGAAGTTTGAATTCAATAATAACCTTGAATTAAGAGTCCAATGGTGGCCATGAATTCATTGTCGATTGCTTGAGAATCCCATTTGATTCACTTTAGTACAGCATAGAATAGAATAGAATAGAATACAGTACAATACAATACAATAGATAGAATGCTTGGTGACCTGCTGCAAAGAGAGCAATCCCTCCCTCAATCTCAGCAAAACTGCAGAGCTGATCATCAACTTCAGGAAGCAAGGAGGAGGACATGCTCTTATCTACAGCAATGGTGCTGAGGTGGAGATGGTCAAGAGCATCAAGTTCCTGGGAGTGACGAGAACCAACAATCTGTCCTGGACCACCCACATTGATGTGACATTCAAGAAACATCTCTTCCTCCTCAGGAGGCTAAGGAAATTTGGCATATCCACAAAGATCCTCATCAACTTTTACAGATTAACCATAGAGAGCATTCTATCTGGATGCATCGCAGCTGCTCTTCCCACAACTGTAAGAAACTACAAAAAGTTGTGAACAAGGCCAGACCATCACGCAGGCCAACCTCCCATCCATTGACACCATCTACATTACTTGTTGCCACGGAAAGGCAGCCAACATCATCAAAGACCCCTCCCATCCAGGTTATAATCTCCTCCAATCTCTTCTGTCAGGCAGAAGATACAAAAGCTTAAACATACCAACCAGCAGGTTCAAGAACAGCTTCTTCCTCACAGTTATTAGACCTCTGAATGGAACGCTCAAATTTCAAATCTAATCTTGATCTTGCTTTTTGTACATCTTCTTTGCAGCCATAACTTTGTATTCCTTGCTCTTTTCAATCACCCTCAGATCTTTGTGTTTTTGTATGTTATGATCTGCTCTACTGCATACAAAACAAAATTTTTCACTGTACCCAGGTAAGTGTGACAATAATAGATCAAATCATAGGGAAGGAAACTATTGTCCTCACCTTGTCTGGTGTGCACGTGACTCCAGAACCACAGCAATGTGTTTGACTCTTTACACCTCTCCAGACAATTGGAGATGGGCAATAAACATTGGTTTAGCCAGGGAGACCCATCTCCTGTGACTGAATTTTTAAAAATTGCATGAATGGGTAAGGGCAGCAGACTTTATGACTGACCTTGTGCTTATGGGAGATAGAATGTGTGAGGCTAGCCGGTACGGTTTTGAAATAGTTGGGTCTAAACATAACAAAAACATTAATATGAGTTTCAATAGCAGACGAGCTGATGCACGGCCAGACTGAGCAATGCTTTGCACAGATGGAAAGGGTTAGTCTTAGTGATAGGGAAAACATGTCAGAATCTCACCCGATGATCAAATAAAGCACAAAGATTACAGAAAGCCTGGTTCGGTTTCTGACTCTTAACAGTGAGGAGGATGGAGTTGGTAGCTCGGGTATGGAGTTTTCAGCAAGGTCAGAAGACAATGGCTTTCACCATCCCAATGTTCAATTGGAGGAAATCTCTTTTCATCTAGTATTGTATTGTGGATAATCAGCCTGATAATTGAGCAACATTGCAGCAGTCGAGCAAGGTGGTGAGAAGCAGCCAACAAGTACAGTATTCCTAATCTCTGACCTGCCCTTGTAGTCACTATACGGTGAGTCCAGTTCAGTTTCTGATCAATTAAAACCCCATGGATGTTGATTGTGGGGGAATTCAGTGATGGTAATGCCATTGAATGTCAAGGGGTGGTGGTTAGATTGTCTCTTATTAGAGATGGTTATTGCCTGGCATTGACGTGGTATGAATGTTACTTGTCACTTGTTATCTCAAGTCTGGACATTCTTCAGATCTTGATGCATTTGAACATGGATTGCTTCTGGATCTGAGGAATCACAAATTCTGCTGAATATTATACAATCATCAGCAAATATCTTCACTTCTGACCTTAGGAAGGTCATTAATGAAGTAGTTGAAGGACACTACCCTTAGGAACTCCTGCAGTGATGCCTCGGAATTGAGAGGACTGACCTCCCACAACCACAATCCTTTTCCTATGTGCCAAGTATGACTCCAACAAGTAGAAATTTTGCCCCTCGATACTCATGGATTCCAGTTTTGCTACGGCTCTTTGATGCCAAACTCAGCCAAATGTGGCATTGATGTCAAGGGCTATCACTCTCACCTCACCTCTGGAATTCAGCTTTTTTATCCATGTTTGAACCAAGGTTATGAGTTGTATGACCCTGGTGGAAATGAAACCGGGCGTCACTGAGAAAATTGTTGCTGCTGGGTAGCACTGGTGATAATATCTTCCACCACTTTTATGATGACCAAGAGTAGTCTGATGGGACAGAAATTGACCAGGTAGGATTTGTCCTGTTATTGCATATAGAACATACCTGGGCAATTTCCTGCATCATCAGGTATTGTCCCAGTGTTGTAACTGTGCTGGAATAGCTTGGTTAGGGGAGTGGGCAAGTTTTGGAGCACAAGACTTCAATTCTTTTCCTGGAATGTTGCCAAGGCATTTGCAGCATCCGGTACGTCCAATCATGTCGTGACATCACAAGGAGTGAATCAAATTGGCTTAAAACTGGTATCTATGATGCTAGGGACCACTGGAGGAGTCTGAGATGGATGATCCACTCAGAGATTAACATTAGATTTGGGACTCGGCAAGATGGCGGTGATTCTGTAGAACTGCTGTGGACAGCTCTGCCTAACATCCCTGGCCAACTTATATTTAAAACCTCACAGAACACATATTTGTTAATTATTGCGAGTGGGAAGGATGCCCAAAGGGAAAAGGAGCAAGCAAACAGCAGCAGGGAGGGCACTCCCCTACAGGACCTAGCACACCAGAGACTGCCGCAGCAGCAGCCTCTCCTGAC
The DNA here is from genome assembly GCF_004010195.1 of Chiloscyllium plagiosum. Lineage (NCBI taxonomy): Eukaryota > Metazoa > Chordata > Chondrichthyes > Orectolobiformes > Hemiscylliidae > Chiloscyllium > Chiloscyllium plagiosum. Next base: position 41,025,839 of record NC_057723.1, read on the forward strand.
CGCTCCGGAGACCCGATAGACTCACAGGAATTGGCTGCGGCGATGGAGAGACTTACCTTGAAGGTTGGGGCTGCGATTGAGGAGATCTGTGAGGAGATTTGTGCCCAGGTCCAATCCATCATATCCATGCTGCAGAAGCATGAGCGGGAGATCCAGGGCCTCGGGAAGCGGCTGGAGGAGGTGGAGGGTCGAACCAAGGCTTCGGAAGCAGCGATGGAGACCTCATGCAATCGGATCCAGGTGCTGGAGCGAGAGGTGCGTGCCCTGAGAGACACATCGACAACCTCGAAAATCGAGGTCGGAGGATAAATCTTCAAATTGTCAGGCTCCCAGAAGGTGAGGAAGGTGAGCAGCTAATCAGCTTCTTTGAAAGCTGGTTGCCAAAGTTTTGGGCCTTCAAATTGAGTCCAGCCAACTGCAAATTGAAAGGGCTTATCAGGTTACAGTGCCTAGGTCAGGGCCAGTACAGCGCCCTTGCCTGGTCCTGGTGCACTTCCACTCATATAAGGACAAGCAAAAAGTAATAGAAGCCTCCAAATTACTGGGAAAAGATCCGCAGGCATTGCTGTACAAGGGATCAAAAATCATGTTTTTCCAGGATTTCTCGGCAGCTTTAATTCGAAAGAGGAAGTCCTTCGATGAAGTTAAAAAGAGGCTGAGGAACCTGGATATCCAATACTCAATGAGGTATCTCGCAATGCTTCGTTTCAGCCACGAGGACTCCGTTTATACATTTGGTTCAATGGATAAAGCTAAAAACTTTGTAGACACTTTAAAATAGATGGACTAACCTGAAGAATATGGTTAATGTTCGTCCTCTTTCCCCATGTTTTCCCTTCCTTTTTTTTCTCTTTCTTTCTCCCCAATCATTTATTTTTGGGAAAAAAGCTTGGAATATGTTGTTAAATTGTTTTTATAACTGGATTTAATAATGGGAAATTTTGTGGGTGTCCTTTGTTGTCCCCCCCTTTTTTGTTTGTTCTCTTTCTCTTTTAGTCACAAGTCGGGGTGACATGAAGCCAGGGTTGGGTGGAGTGCTCATCCTGACTTTGTCTTTTCTCTGTTGATTTAAGGATCATCTCCTTGTTTTTTTTTCACCTCAGGCTGGGGCACAGCCCAGGCTTGAAGGAGCTGTGAAGGAGGGGATGGGTAGGATGAGTGCCCCCTTTGGGGGAAAGTCTTCTGTTCAAGGATTTATAGTTGGTTTTCTTGTAGTTTTTTGGTAGTAATTGTTTTTACTCATGATAGAGCAGTTTTTGTATATATAATTCTTTGACTCTATGAGTCTTTATTTACTTGTGGTTGGTGCTTTGTAAGCAGGGTTCTCCCTCCCAGGGGTTCAAGGGCCTCTGAAAGGGGATATGGCTAAGTGTCTTATTAAATGGTGCACCTGGAATATCAAGGGAAGTCATTCGCCTGTTAAAAGGAAAAAAGTGCTTTCTATCCTTAAGAGGGAAAGGGTTGATATCGCTTTATTGCAGGAAACCCATCTATGACCAGGTATTCTTTTCATCCTTTACTACTAAAAGTAGGGGAGTGGCAGTACTTATCCAGAAAAATCTTCCGTTCACATTATTAAAGCAGGTGAAAGATGAGCAGGGTCAGTTTGTGATACTTAAAGCTCTGATACATGGGGAGGAATATGACATTTTAAATGTCTACTGTCCTCCGGCGCACCCCCTCAAATTTTTGATTAGTGCTTTCTCTAAGCTGAGTGCCCTTGGAACATGGCACATTATAAAACATAGAACATAGAACATAGAACAGTACAGCACAGAACAGGCTCTTTAGCCCGCGATGTTGTGCCGACCACTGATCCTCATGTATGCACCCTCAAATTTCTGTGACCATATGCATGTCCAGTAGTCTCTTAAGTCTCTTAAATGTCCTCAATGACCTTGCTTCCAAAACTGCTGCTAGCAACGCATTCCATGCTCTCACAACTCTCTGTGTAAAGAACCCGCCTCTGACATCCCCTCTATACTTTCCTCCAACCAGCTTAAAACTATGACCCCTCGTGTTAGTCATTTCTGCCCTGGGAAATAGTCTCTGGCTATCGACTCTATCTATGCCCCACATTACCTTGTATACCTCAATTAGGTCCCCTCTCCTCCTCCTTTTCTCCAATGAAAAAAGTCAGAGCTCAGTCAACCTCTCTTCATAAGATAAGCCCTCCAGTCCAGGCAGCATCCCTCAGCTTTCAAATTTGATCTTCCAAAATGCATCACCTTGCATTTATCCAGGTTGAACTCCATCTGCCACCTCTCAGCCCATCTCTGCATTCTGTCAGTGTCCTGCTGCAGCCTACAACAGCCCTCTATACTGTCAATGACACCTCCAACCTTTGTGTCATCTGCAAACTTGCTGACCCATCCTTCAATCCCCTCATCCAAGTCATTAATAAAAATTACAAACAGTAGAGGCCCAAGGACAGAGCCCTGTGGAACACCACTCACCACAGACTTCCAGGCAGAAAATTCTCCTTCTACTACCACTCGCTGTCTTCTGTTGGCCAGCCAATTCTGTATCCAGACAGCTAGGTTCCCCTGTATCCCATTCCTCCTGACTTTCTGAATGAGCCTACCATGGGGAACCTTGCTGAAGTATAGGGGGATTATTATAGGGGGGGGGGATTTTAATTGTCTTTTGGATCCAACAATGGAGAGAATGCCTAGTGGGCCCTCAACTAGTTCTTCGAAGGCCAAACAGGCGGCTGACGTATGCGAGGGTTTGGGGCTGGTGGACATTTGGAGATGTCCTCACACTACCAGCATGGACTTCACCTTTCTTTCAAACCCACATAAATGTCACATGAGGATTGATCTCTTTCTGGTTCCCTCAGCCCTTTTGGATTCGGTTATGGGTTGTAAAATTGAGAATATAGCTATCTCTGATCATGTGGTGGTATATTTGGAAGTTAAGACCAAGAGTGAGGGACTAGGTTTCCGGCACTGGTGTTTGGACCCTTTCCTCCTTAAGGATTCCAAATTTGTGCAATACTTTTTGAAGGACTTTCAGGAATTCTTGACTATCAACTCAGGCCCTTCGGGCTGCGTTGAATTCAGTACTTACACAAAACGCAAAGGAAGAACTTGCTTTTGCTCGACAAAGGCTGTTCAAGTATGGGGATAAGGCCAGAAAAATATTTCGCGTACCAGATTAGGAAAAAGCGTGCTCCCCAATCCATTACTGCAAACCCGAGACAGCACCGGGGTCCTTACATACGATGCCAAAAGGATTAATGAGGCTTTTTGGAGTTGTTACTCTGAATTGTATCGGTCTGAAGGTTGTGAGGATAGGAAGGCTAAAATGGAGGTCTTTTTTAAGAACCTGGACCTCCCAGGGGTAACCTTGGAACAGGCCTCTCTCCTTATAGCCCCCTTGACAGTTCAGGAAATACAGGAGGCAGCTAGGCAACTTCAGAGTGGGAAAGCGCCTGGCCCTGATGGTCTCCTGTAAGGAGTTTATAGAGATTCTGACAGGGCCCATGTTGGAGATGTACAATCACTCCTATATGCATGAATGCTTCGCACCATCTATGAGAGAAGCTAATATTTCCTTAATTCTTAAGAAGGGGAAGGTTCCTGAGGATTGTGCCTCATGCAGGCCCATTCTGTGTAAGATCCTGGCACTGAGATTGGAAAAGGTGTTGCCCCATATTGTTAAAGAGGACCAGACAAGCTTTATAAGGGGCGATAGGTCCTCCAATAATCTTAGAAGGTTGCTGAATATGATCCAAGTTTGTCAACAATGATCGATTCAAGGTTGGTGATTTCCTTAGATGCAGAGAAAGCATTTGACCGAGTGGAATGGCCGTATCTTTTTAATGTCTTAGAGCGGTTTGGGTTGGGTGGGGTCTTTGCTATGCGGGTGGAGATTTATATCGCCACCCTTTGGCCGTGGTCATCACCAATGGGGTGAAGTCTGGGAATTTTAGGATTGGTGGGGGTAGTCGTCAAGGCTGCCCCCTTTCATTGTTGCTGTTTACGTTGGTGATAGAACCATTGGCAAACCCCATTCATCACAATATCCATATAACCGCTCCAGAAGTGGGATCGAGGGCACACAAGATTACACTGTATGTGGATGATGTCCTTCTGTTTTTATCGAACCCGATGACTTCTGGCACAATGTATCAATTCATTTGGGGCTATTTAAGAATATAAGATCAACTTTGCTTAATCGGATGCTATGCCTTTGGGGAACCTCAAAGATGGGCTGGAGGTTGAAAATGGCCCTAAGTTCCCTTTTAAGTGGTCATGGGCGGGGTTCCAATACCTAGGCCTTTTTATTACCTCCAAGTTTGATCAGTTATTTCGGACTAACTTTGCGCACTTGCTCGACAATATTAGGCAGGATCTCCAGAGATGGGAGGCTCTTCCAATTTCATGGTTGGGCCGAGTATTTCTCATTAAGATAAATGTTCTTCTTCGTTTGCTCACTATAATGTTTCCCAAGTCAACACTGTGGAAACTTATGGGATGGTTTGATTCTTTTGTCTGGCATCATGCTCGGCCCCTCATCAAATTTACTAAATTGCAGTTGCCTCAAGGAGGGGGAAGAGTTGATTTCTCATCAGGAGGTATCAATTGAATTCCTGTGGTCCTTTGTCTGTGATTGGGTAGGTAACGATCCGAACTAAATATGGCTGGATATTGAGGCCTCCCAGGCAAAGTGCCCTCTTATTAACCAGTTGTTTATGGATAAGATGAGGACAGTTATGGACCACTGCTGAAACCCCATTGTCATTAGTACAGTCAAGGCATGGAGGGCGGTGCATCAGGATGAGGGTTGGTTATCCAAAACTTTGCCACTTACACCTCTAGTTGGTATGCCAGGGTTCTAACCAGGGATGATGGACTCAGGATTCAAACTATGGGCAGCAAGAGGAGTTTCCATTTCGGGAGACTTGTTTGAGGGGGAGGTTATGATGTCTTTTGAGCAACTGAGCCACAATTACAGGTTGCCCAGCAGAGATCTTTTACGTTTTTTTTCAGGTTAGGGATTTCATCCAGAAGAAGACTACACTTCTCACTAAGCCGTATAAGCCCGATACAGAGAGGTTGTTGCAATGTTCGACAAGCACCCTTTTGGTTAGTGCCCTCTATCGCCTGCTGGGTGGCATGGCCTGGCAGGATATGAACCGGTTATGTGAGCTGTGGGAGCAAGAAACACGAGTGGAGATCTCTTTTGAAACATGGGAGAACATATGGGAGAATGCTCAAAAGATCTCAATCTGTAATAGGACATGCGCTACACAGTTAAAAGTCCTGCACAGGGTTCATCTGGCACTGGACCATTTGGCAAAGTTTAAAAAAGAGGCAGCTCCAATGTGCCCCAAATGTAAAATAAGTGCAGGTACTCTTACCCATTGCTTCTGGACATGCCACAGGCTCCATGTTTATTGGAGCGCTGTGGTGGGAGAGTATTGAGGACTGAAGTTAAAGTAGACCTGATATCTCTCCTCTTAGGTCTGCAAAATTTACCATCTTTAGACAGGCATGGGAAGAAACTATATAATATTCTTGCATACTGTGCGCAGAAGAATATTCTGATGAACTGGGTGTCTGAGAACCCGCCGGGATTGCTGGGATGGCGGAAATTAATTATGGAGCACATTCTCTTGGATTTTTTTTTACAAACACACAACAGACCATGTTTATAAGACATGGCAGCCCTACTTGAGTTATTTGGATGCAGATTTGTCAGCAATCTTAACTAGGGTGTTTGTTTAACCAGGATGGTTAGGTTTGTTGAGCCCTGGAGCCTGAAGGGGGGTCTCCTGAGTTAATACGGGCAGAGATGCAGCGTTCTTGTTCTTTTGTTTGGGAGCTTTGCGCCGAGCATTGCTGTTTTGTATTTTGTGGTTTTTTTGTGTTTTCTTTTTGCTTTTTTTTGATCTCTTAGTTACTTGCTTATTTATTGGTGTTGCTTTATACAATCTTCAGGTTTGTTTTGTGTTGTAGGGTAGGTCAGTAATTAGTAGACAGCAGTTGTATTGTAATTTGTGGGGTTTTTTCTCTTTATTATACTATTATTTGTTATTGATTTTATTTTTCAATAACTTTATATGTTTGTAAAGTTAAAAAAAATTACTAATAAATATATTTACAAAAACAACATTAGATTTGAAATTTGAGAGGGCCATTCAGAAATCTAATAACAGTGGGGAAGAAGCTGTTCTTGAAGCTGTTGGTACATGTGTTTAAGCTTTTGTACCTTTGACCCGATGAAAGAGGTTGGAAGAGACTATAAGCAGGGTGGGAGGGGTCTTTGATTATGTTGTCTGCCTTGCCAAGACAGCGAGAACTATAGATGGAGTCAAAGGATGGAAGGTTGGCTTGCGTGATCAACTGGGCTCTTTCTGAAATTCACTGCAGATTCTTACGGTCCTGGGGAGAACAATTGTCATTCCAAGCTGTGATCCATCCAGATAGAATGCTTTCTATAGTGCATCTATAAAAATTGGTAGAGGTTTTTACTGACATGCCAAATTTCCTTAGCCTCCTGAAGAAATAGAGGCATTGTTGTGCTTCCTGACTGTTGCATCAATATGGGTGGACCAGGGCAGATTATTGTTGAGACTGTGGTGCTGGAAAAGTACAGCAGGTCAGGCAGCATGCGTGGAACATGAAAATTGACATTTCAGGCAAAAGCCTTTCATCAGAAATGAAGGACGGGTTATTAGTGATCATCACTCTTGGGAATGTGATGCTCTAGACTATCTCCACCTCAGCCCCACTGATGTAGTTAGGGGTATGCCCGCCACCTTGCTTCCTGATGTCAATGACCAGCTCTTTCTTTTTGCTGACATTGAGGGAGAGATTGTTATCTTTACACCATGCCACCAAGCACTCTACCTCTTTCCAGTATTCGGTCTTCTCATTGTTTGTGATCTGGCCTAAAATGGTGGTATCGGTCAGCGAAGTTGTAGATGAAATTTGGCCACACAATCATGAGTGTATAGGAAGTATAGTAAGGGCTGAGTACACAGCATTTGCAGGGCACAGGTGTTGAGGATTACTGGGGAGGAGGTGTTGCCCATTCTCACTGATGGTGGACTATGGGTCAGGAAATCGAGGATCTTGTTGTCGAGGGCAGAGCAGAGACCTAGGTCTTGGGGTTTGAAGATTAGGTTAGTTAGAATTATGGTTTTGAAAGCAGAGCTCTCGTCAATAATGTTATGGTGCGGAAGTCAAACGCCTCTGATAATTAAAACTTAAATACCCTGAAAAGCTTATCTCACCTTGTAATCTGCTAAAAGTGTGAGTAAGTGAAAGAAAACCCCTGATTTTGACTGTTTAAAGAAAAACTAACAATTTGTTTTCCTAACTGTAACAGTGAACACTAAACAAAAGCATGTTATGCTCTGTCACCATAGTCTTATCTTATCATAGGGACTGCTCTCTTATTAGAGAGAAGTGACTGGTGGTGATTTAACCTGAGGACCATCAGACCTCAGGTGAGGAAGAGAGCCCTTCATGGTAGCCTCAAAGCAGTGATGGGAATTGAACCCACACTGTTGGCATCACACTGCTCTGTAAACTAACAATCCAGCCAACTGAGCTAAACCAATTCCTAAACCAAAGCTATTAGCAAACTCAAGCCCACCTCTTCTTAACTAATCACTATCTGACCCCAACTCTATTAAAATGCTGCTCCAATAACACAATTACTAAACATTAAATTAACTTAATCTCTCAAAACCCATACAGTCTCTTATGCTGTCTTCCCTCCGGTCTTCTGAATCTGCTGCTTTCTTCTGTCTTTCTGATGCTGCTCTCTTCTTCATGGGCCATCTTCTATGTTATTTTTAAACTGCGGGTGTCTTTGTATAAAATTCCTTGGTACCTTTAATAGATGGTGCCTTCTGAGAGATTTCTTTCAGAGCGTTGTGAGCCCTTTCAGATGACGTGTGCTCTCACATTCGATGGGCCGTTAGTTCTGACTAATATATTAATCAAATTCAAATTCAATTGGTTTTTGGTATCCTGGGCATAATTTAAATTATTTGGTTAAATTTAAATCCGGTTGCCTTAACATCAAACACAACCCCAAGTTGATTGTTACATATTATCAATTCTCAGCACTCTTCATCTGTCAGCCAGTCACAGACACATGTGCTGTCACAATCTCTCAGCTCAGTAGAGCCCCCTCTCTCTTAAAGTGATCATACACTCTTTCAGCTTTGTAACAATAAGCTTGACGTAGGTATCCTTGTTATTCAAATGTTCCAGGAATGAGTACAGGGCCAGGCAGATGGCATCAGCTGTGGACCTATTGCAGCGGTAAGCAAATTGCAAGGGATCAAGGCAGGCTAGGAGGCTAGAGTTGATGAGATCCATAGCTACCCACTCAAAGCACTTCATAATTATGGAGGTCAGAGCTACTGGGCAGTAGTCATTGAGGCGTGCTGCATGGGCTTTCTTTGGCACCATGATCATGGTGGTTTTCTTGAAGCATTTGGGGACTTCAGATCATGGTAAGGCGAGGTTAAAGATGTCAGCAAATACTTCACCAGCTGGTACGTGCAGGATCTGAGTGCATGGCCGGGGACTCCATCTGGGCCAGTTACTTTCCATGGGTTCACTCTCAAAAAGACCATTCTGACGTCTACAGCGGTGACTGAGGGAACAGGTGCATCCATGGCTGTTGGCCAGGTGACATCGTCTCACTGACCTGTTTGAAATGAGCATCAAATGCATTGAACGTGTATTAGGGATGTCCAGGAATTTGAAGTGAAATTTAATAAATCAAGTTCCACATGCTCTCAAGAACTGATGAAGTGCATGGTCGAGAATTGGGAGTTCAAACTAAGAGGCAACTAATTAGCACATGATGATCTCCCGCAAACAACAATATGACAATGACCGGATAAAGTCTGTTCGATGATGTTGACTGAAGGATAAAATGAGTCAGGACACTGGGGGCATTGCGTCCTGGCTTCTTCAAAATAGTGTCATAGGATTTTTCACATCTACCTGAAAGTGTACGACGACACCTCAGTTTAACTTCTCATGTGAAAGACACTGATGGTGCACTCCCTCTACACTGAATTGAAGAATTAGCCTAGTGTTTTATGCTGAAATCTCTGAAGTAATTAAATCCACAACCTCTGATTTAACAGTGCTTCTAACCAAGACACAAGGAACATTCCAGAAAAACAATCAAAAGAATTCATAAATAGGAAACACTATCACTCATCTCTGGTCATCGAAACAGTAAATTCATAAATAGGAAACAATACGAAGCTCATCTCTGGTCACAGAAACAGTATTATACTATTTTGAACAAGGTTCCCAAATAAATGAGAGTCATGGAGTCATAGTGTTTTACAGCATGGAAACAAACCCTTTGGTCCAACTCGACCATGCCCACCAGATACCATAAATTAATTTAGTCCCATTTGCCAGCATTAGGCCCATATCCCTCTAAAACCTTCCTATTTAAAACCCATCAGGATGCCTTTTAAATGGTGTAATTGTACCCACTTCCACCACTTCCTCTGGCAGCTCGTTCCATACATGCACCATCCTCTACGTGAAAATGTTATGCCAAGGGTCCTTTTTAAATCTTTCCCCTCTCACCTTAAACCTAAGTCCACTAGTTTTTGACTCCCTCACTAGGAGAAAGACTTTGACTATTCACCCTATCCATGCCAGTCATAATTTTCGAACCTCTAAAATGTTGCCCCAGTGCCTCTAACACTCCAAGGAAAAACGCCCCAGCCTATTTGGCCTCTTCATATAGCTCAAAAACTTTAACTCCGGAAATATCTTTAAGTCTTTTCAGCAGCCTCTCAAGTTTAACATCTTTCTGATAGAAGGAAAACCAGAATTGTACACAATATTCTATAAGTAATCTCACCAATGTCCTGTACAGCTGCAATATGACATCCCACTCCTACACGCAATGTCCTGACCAATGAAGACAACCATGCTATTATATACTGATGATGTATAATGGTGTCAGTCCTACATGATTATGTCGAGCAAACTAGGAGGGAGCAGAAACTCTTGGTGTTGAGAGAATATTTGTATAGACCAAATTGTAAATAGAGAATTCTTGCCAGAATTTCCATGGATTCAAGCATGAATATTTCAAGCAATTAAATAGAGTTAAACCCCGTACATGCAACAAATATTGAGTACAAAACTTTGAGCAGTTGAGTGTGTGAAGACCCAGATGTAAATTGTTGCAAATAGACTGCAACTTAGGCAACTTGGCTCTGCCATATTTACAGCTGTTGGCTTACAGTCATGAAAAAGCAGACATGCTGGCATTTCTATGAATCAGCAGCTCATCTCTCATTGCAGGAAAGAGAAAAATGAGGAAATAACTGATACCTTGAAATCTCCATTAATTCATTTATTGCTTTTTCCTACCAGAACCTAAAATCTGGAAAGTAAACATTTCAGCTTCTACTAAATCTGAAAATAAATGACACCAACTTCTGATATAGGAGCTCGTTCACGATAACCTTGGAGATGTCATAAGCTTCCTGGTAGACTGCTTTGATGTATTTCAAGGTGTCAGCAAACTAGCTGGCTTTGGATTCATCCTCACTTATAAGAATCCATAAATGAAAGGTACATCAACAGCAGCTTTTGAGTCACAAAGGAGAGAAAAATGGACAGGTAAGCGCAAAGATATTGAAAGCACTCCTGTCCCTCTCAATTTCCAAACAACACTGATGAAACAGTATCGAGGGAAAATATGTCCTGTAGGTGTGTGTTAGATGTCAAATTTTCTTTCTTATTTGGATGTGCTAACAAAGCACCACTCTCTTTCTCTCAGGTAAGCGTTGGAATTAGCTCTCTTTAATTTTGGGTCTTGTAAACTAAAATTAGTGTAATCGTTATGTACTTAAAACAAAATAAAAAAAGAAGGGAATTAATCACTTCTCCTCACTTGGCCTTAACAATGTGGTGTTGGTACACCCTTGAGGAGGGGATTTTCAAGTTTTTTACCAGCCTCAGCGAAGAAATGACTATATTTATTAGTCAAGATGACATGTGGCTTGCAGGAAATGTTGTGTAGGGTGTGTTCCCATGCTAGTATGTTCCTTCATTGCTGGAGGGAAGGGATATAAAAGTAAGGAGGTTTTGGTGCAGCTGTATATCATACTGGTAAGGCCACACATAGAGTACCGAGTACAGTTTGGTCTATTTACTTGAGAAAGGATGTACTGGACTGGAGGTGAGAAAGCTGGTGGCCTTACACGTCTGCTGCACGATATGCGGGAAAGTGGTTGACCACAGGGAGGGGCCCATTTGTTCAGAAGAATTAAGGACATCTGTTTTTAGTATCAATGGATCGGTGTAAATAAGGTGATAACATTTGTACACGTGGAATGTGTGGTAGTACTTCCTTCTCACCCCGGGACTGGAAGCTGTGCATATTTCACTGAATTTCTGCTTTATATTGAAGGCTCCTAAAATAACTCATACTCAATAGGAAGAGAACTTGTAATTTAATAGGTTGAGTGGAATATGCAATTGAAGAAACAATCCTGATATATTTTCATGTATATCACACTGAGTAGGTTTGAATTTATGAAGCTCAGCTCCCTAATCTTGACTGTTCTGGAATGTGAATGTCTCATAACCCTTACAAGCTAGGAAAACACACAGGCTGAAACCGCCATGGTAAGAAAGTTGGAAGATGTTCATGTGTGTAAGAGAGAGAGAGAAGGAAAAGAGGATGGAAGCTAGTGGAAAGGTTAACTCTTTGTGGTCTGATTTGAGTGTACATTTGCTTGTCATGGATTGAATGTTTGTGTGTTGTTCCCTGGAGCTCGAGAACCAGGAATGTTATGAATTTAATTTGCATTTTGGGAATCTAAGGTGATTTTAAAAGACAATGATACTGGGTATGTTAGCTGAGCAAAGTTACCTCATGACTTTTTCCACATAGTTTAGACTCGTCTCTCATTATGATGTACTGTTAAAAGGGAAGGTTATCCAGCAAAAGCAATTGACCATTTGGCCTAGCTTGATCAGGGTTCGCACTTTGATGTGCATATAGCTAATTTAGTCAAGCATACTCAGACCTGTCAATGAGTTTCTCTTCCTCTGCAAACCTTTGCCATTTTATTGCTGCTTATCTAATTAAGGACATGTGGCGTTTTTATAATTTTAATACCAATTTCTGTATAAAGACAGTTTGTTTGCAGCAATAAGGGAATAGCCTGAGAGAGCTCTGAGGGGTAAGAGCTGGCGCTGCTACTTTGCTAATGATTTTAGAACCTTTACTCAAGCCTGGCTTGTAGGTATCTATGTTTAAGTGTAACATTGATGCCATTGGTAAATAAAGGTAATAACTTAAACTAAACTATCTGTAAGAGTTTTATATTCCAGACTACCACAGTGTTTGATCTCAGGGGCGAACCAAGAGAGGCTTACAGGTCGAGTCCATCAGGGCCTGAGCCATCTTGAATCGGTACTTTAACAATTTGGTGCTGCAAGCGGGGTTCCAACAAAGGATAAGTGTGAGTGCAACTGGAAAGGAGGAGCTTCATCTAAAGGTCGGACGCAAGACCAATGGGCCCACAAGGTAAGGTTATACCTTGGTTGTTCTCTGTCTGCATTTTTGTGTGCCACTCCCCCATTTCACTCTCACGTACCCTGACGGAACCCCAAATGAGATCGTTTAAATTGGCACTAAAAATAGAGACCTTGCGAAGGTAAGAGACAACGGTAAGAATTTTGTTAAGGTATATAATAAATAGGATAAATATGGGTGTGACCCTATATATTTTAGAGGGCAAATGTCTCTTAATAGAGATAGTGAGTATGTATCCTAATTATGAGAAACAATTAAGGGGAATATCGGGTGCAACTCCCCAACTCCCCAACTCCCCAATGATACGAAGATTGGTGGAGTTGTGGATAGTGAGGAGGGCTCTTGTCGGCTGCAAAGGGACTTGGATATGATGCAGAGCTGGGCTGAGGAGTGGCAGATGGAGTTCAACCCTGCCAAGTGTGAGGATGTCCATTTTGGAAAGACAAATAAGAATGCAGAATACAGGGTTAACGGTAGGGTCCTTAGTAAGGTGGAGGATGTCGACCATTGATCTCAAGCATCTTTCTTTGTACTCTGAAAGACCCCAACGAGTCGGGAGGTTACACCTAATTCCCATTCAGCTCAAATATATAGGTTGTCCCGATGACACCCTCAGTCAAATATTGCCTTTATATCGTGGCCATTCACTCTTCCCTGAGCCCCTATGTTCAACTCTTGTTCATATCAATAGGTGACGGTGCATTTCTTCTCACAGAGGATAATAGCTTTAAATTAAGGTTGTGTAGGTATAGGACAGATGTTAGGGGTAGGTTCTTTACTCAGCGAGTCGTGAGTTCATGGAATGCGCTGCCTGTGGGAGTGGTAGAGTCAGAATCTTTGGTGACCTTTAAGCGGCAATTGGATAGGTACATGGATGGGTGCTTAAGCTAGGACAAATGTTCGGCACAACATCGTGGGCCGAAGGGCCTGTTCTGTGCTGTATTGTTCTATGTTCTATGTTCTATGTTCTAACAAGGACTGGCCTCTGGGGGGCACACATGATCTAAATCGACTTATGGAAGCTGAACAAGAGATTGTGAGAAGAAAAAGAAAGAAGCCATATAAGTGTGGAAAAATGTAGCTAAAGAAAAGTGGGAATAATCCATATAGTCATCATGGAGACAAAATTGTATTAAAAGGGGAATCAGTACATTAACTGAGGGAAGGATTTGAATTAGGTTGGACAGAACTAAAACGCAAATGTGAAGCACGTGACTTAGAAACAGAATTGGAGTTGGCTAGAGAAAAAAACAGCAAAAAATAAAGAAGGCAGAGAACCACAACCTAATCTGAAATTTCGGGGGCACCGGCGAAAAGGGAAACTGGTAAATAAAATTCAGACTGCAGCTGCAGCCGCGCAGCACCAGAGAGACAACAAGGACAACTCCTTATACCCCACCAATGCCAAAGATCTATTATTAGAGGATAATGATTCTCCTGCAAGTGAGAAATTTGAATCAGATTCAGAGGAGGAGGTCTTTTATTATGCCCCTTCCCTCCTGTAAACCGACTTCTTCCGATTCCTCAACAAGGACATCCTCGAAACATACCCATAGTAAGACCAAAACGAACATGCTATGAAACAAAAACATCTAATTCCCCCCTTCCAATTCTGAGGATGACCGTGCCAAGGACCATACCATTTTTCCCTCATTTGCCTCTCCTGTCCAGCACATTGAAAATTCGGATGATTGAGGTTACCATAATCCCATTGCCACCTGCACTAAGAATCAATTAAGATTAAGACATGAAGGAAACCCTGAGAAGGTACCTTCAAATGCCACTGCCCCACCATAAAAGAGTCCTGAAGACACTGATGAATTCAGGTTTAGCGACCTTAATGTTAGTCCTCGCACTCACCATGACATGAAATGGCCAAGGGGAAATTTCCCAAATAGAAGGGTCCCTAACCCACTTGCCCAGAATCAGGGACAAAATCCATTGGTTAATCTTTATCAACCTTGGAAGCCTCATGAACTCTCTAGCATCATCAATAAGGCTCCAGACTATGGAAAGATTCCAGAAGGATTCGATAATTATATTGATAGGACTAGGACTATTTACAAAATGGCCTCTCAAGACTTAATTAACCTCATAGAATGTGCTCTTTCCCATGAAAAATGGACTAAGTTCTTAGAAATTTTACAACATAATAATCATAACCAACTCATGTGTATGCATCCAGGTGAACCTAATAGGTCAGATTGGATTATTACCTGTGTTCATCAAGCAGTGCGCCATACAATCGACATGAGTAAGGTCCTCACATATAAACCTCGTTCAAGCGAAGGAGGTGAGGATTTCCTTGTTCACTTTAAGGACTGGTATGGTGCTTACTCTGGTAACACTCAGTACCCACAAGGACAATCGCCCCAATTTAATGCCTTATGTATGACTGTCCTTCCTGACCAGGTACTGAAAGCTATCAAAACCCATAATATGCACTGGCAATGTTGAACAATTCAGCCGAGAAGTATGTTACTTCTGGGAACTAAAGGACCCCAACAGTAAGGCCTCGATTGTTAAGGTCAAGACTGAATTTGCCCAAACTGCAGGGGCTAGACCTAAAACCAGAACTCAAAATAGATCTTCCTGTTTGCAAGACCAGCTAGACTAATGAACAGAACCCTCATACTGTCATCCAGTATGGCAAGACAATTGTACATCAACAAAATTCCAACAGTCCATGATGCCCCTTACTCCCTATACATCCTCTCACTATTACTATTCCTCTCTACTCTTCCACCCCCCAGAGCCCCTAAAAGACCAGACATTTGCTTCAACTGTAATCAACCAGGACATTGGTCCAAGAACTGCCGGTTCCCAAAGCAGCCCCCTGTTGATCACCAGAATGGAAGAAGCCAGCAACCTTCTGATCCCCCTCCCCAGGGACCCCACCAGGTTGCTTCTTTTACTGCACAGAGCACCAGGACATTGGTCCAAGAACTGCCGGTTCCCAAAGCAGCCCCCAGAATGGAAGAAGCCAGCAACCTTCTGATCCCCCTCCCCAGGGACCCCACCAGGTTGCTTCTTTTACTGCACAGAGCCCTTTCTGAACCTGACTCCCTGACGTAGGTCATTCACCTCCCTTGAATCTTCCCGTGGTTACCTCTAGCCCTGAGGATGAACCTATGCTAACCTTAATGTTAATGATCATGATATTGAATTCATGTCGACACACCGAGCCACTGTTTCATCACTTCCCGCTAATCTTGTAAATGTCTTTGACTTTCAAATCTCAGACGATGTTGAAGCACTATAAGGTTTTGATGGTTCCTCTAATTGTTACGCAAATGCATGTCAGGATATGCGATTGTCACTTTGTCTCAAAAAGATAGAAGCTTATTCCATCGTTCCACCCTGTTCTGCTCAACAAGCCAAGCTCCTTGCTCTCACCCGTGCCTGCATACTTGCTGAAGGGAAGTCAGCTAATATTATGACGCTCACTAGACCTTTGGATTTTGGTCAACTCTAGCAACAGCCCGAATTTCTTATCTCATCAGTAACCATTATCCTCAATGTTGCCTACGTTGCTAACCTCCTCTGCGCTATTCAACTTCCCTCTCAATTGGCAATTATCAAATGTTCTGCTCATTCCTCTGATGCTTTTGATGTCACTAAAAAACCATGCTGCTGATGTGGCTGCTAAGAAGGCAGCTTTTGAACAGAGATATGGTCACTCAAATGACAAACAGGAAACCAAAGGAAAGTTCTTCTTTCTCCTCTTCTGATACCTCGACCATGCCTGACCTCGGACAAATAATGCATTTGATGAGGAAAAACAAAAATGAATGAACCATGACTGTTATGTAAATTGTTATACAGAAATTTGCGTTATGCCGGTAGGAAAGACACATCTGTCCGATTAACTTTTGCCTATTCGAATTGATTATGTTCATATCCATATGCAGGTAGGTAAGTAGGGAATGTTGGACAGAATTCCCCAAACTTGGTGGAATCCCTACCAAATTTTTGACCTAATTTGTCAAAAACATAATTCCGGAAAGGTGTAAAATGTCCACCTTTTGTTACTATCCAGTTGGATTTTATAGAATTACCGAGATGCCATTGTTATAAGAATTGCTTGGTGATAATTGATGTATTTAGTAGATGGATTGAAGCTTACCCCTGGATTGACTGCGCAGCAAAAACAACCTGTAAGATTCTATTCAGGGAAATAGTACCCAGGTTTGGAATATCAATAACGGATATTATTATTCTTCAGTTAATGGCCCCTATTCTGTGCGGAGCTAAACAAGGCACTCTATAAGAGTTTGAATATGAATCAGAGATTCCATTGTGCTAACCGTCACCAAGAAGCGGGAATTGTAGAAAGAGCAAATGGTACTTTAAAAGGCCAACTAAGCAAGTTGGTAGAGGAAACGGGCTTTAATTGGCTGCACGTTCTCTCAATTGCCCTTTTTAATATGAGAACCATGGCCAAGAAAATGATGGGATTTTCGGCGGCTGAACTAGTATATGGAAAGTCCCTGAGGACTCTCTGCTATGCACCATTGATGGTCTAACATCCTATCGATGTGCAGGTCATGGCAGAAGAAATGCACATGTACCTGATTAAGCTAACCAAAGCATTGTAGTCTTATCAACAGGTCAAAGAAGCTTACTGGGCACCAGGGAAGGAAGAAGGAAGAGCTCCAATGTTTAAAGATATCAACCCTGATGACCACGTACTATTGAAAGACTTTAATCGGGAAAAATTGGGCCCTCTCTGGAAAGATCCTTCTGACAACTGAAACTGCAGTAAAATTAGAAGAATGTTCAACATGTGTCTACAAAGGACATTGCAATTAATTTCATCAATCTAAATGATACTTCAGAGGATATCACATACTGAAACAATGAGACCATTAGATGCCCATCAATGGCTTGTCCTCTTACACCAACGACCATCACTATCACCTATATTGTTACACCACTCATGACACGAAACAGCAGAAATAAACAACACTCACTCTGCTAACCACTACCCGATTGCAATTCTGAACACTACCCTTGATACCGTGAGAACACTAACGTGTTCCACTTGTGACCCCAATGCCACTTGCAGAAACAAAACCAACAATTTAGGTGTAGAATGCCAATGTAATCACAGCTACATTGGCAATGGCATTGGTGCTTCAGGTAGCTCTGATGACGATGAATGTATTATTTTCCCCACTGCTCCCCCTGAAGATAGAATTTGTCAGCTCCATGAAACGTATACCAATACTGTTGAAAGCTACTGTCCAGCTGAAACTCATTTAAGCTATTCACATTGCACATCCAAACATCACTTTTGACATTATTGTCACCCTTGCAACACATCTATGCCAGTTGTCATGAGATGGCATGATTCCATAACTTCATCCACTCCATCAGCTGAAACGAGTTACTTTGAAATGTTTGTCTGTTCCCCTCCCAAAATGAACCAAATGAATTGCAGTATTGAACACATAATACCGATGTCACAGAACCCTAAGGCATCAATTGCTCTGAGACTGTCAACCTATATGGATGGAATCTTCTCCTATCCAACCTAGTGCTACTGGCAGAAATACCTATATATAGCTGCTGCAATCAGTAGCAATGGTAGTTAACAAGACAAGCTGGAAAGGTGAAAAAAGACCAAAAATACTATGCACCTCCACTCCCTCTTCTGTTGCCAATGGTTTGTTTATTCAAGGTAAACATACCAATCCATGTGTTGTCCGCTCACTCTTCCATCATTCTGATGTACAATGTATGAATAAGACTTACCCACTTATGCAACCCTTCCCCTGCGATGACAAAATCCATTCGGTAGAAGAACCGCATCGCTGTGTGAAGTGCACTAACAAACCTGAAGGATTCAACATTAAGGTTGTTCCACTGTTAGAATGGTGCATTAAAAGAACTTCCAGTACCCATGACATGGGGCAAGAGAAACAAGTACTGTGTAAAAATGTTATAAAATACACTGGTCATACTCCTACTCTCCATCTGCTAATATACTTGGATAACCAAACTTTTGATAACATCCACTGTTTACAAGATTCAGCCCTTGGTCTGGGTGGACTCATCATTCACGCACAGAGGTGCAGTCTCGGAACTCTGTTTAGCCTTCATTGCCTATGCGAAAACAAGGCCTACCCATATTTACCCAATGATTAGTATGGACATTGTGCTTTAGTGCACACCTTACCACTTTTTGCCCTCCACTATAAAATACCTAAGGTAGATGATGAATGGAAAGCCCATCAATATGTGAATCGCTACGGAACAAAAATTAGAGGAAAAACAAAACAAGTCTTGCATGACTTCTTCCATCAACAAACCTGGTTAATGGGAGGCCTTATCCCTGGCTGGGGTGTTGAGATGGCCTGAGATCAAATAGGTGACCTTGTGTATGATGTCGAAAAACTTGCCAACTCAACTACCCATGTTTGAAACTCATGAACAAAGAACTACAAGAGACCTGGATGATAGTGCTTCAGAATCGATTAGTGCTAGATTTCCTCCTTGCTAAAAGAGATGCTTGTTCTGTCATTGGCCACAATGTTGCACCTACATAGACGATTTCTCTAAAGACATTTTATATGACACAGATATCATCAACAAGACGCAGGGAAGATAACTGCCTGACCATTGTCCGACTCATGTGGATGGAGTCCTACCTTCTGGTTATGGTCACTGTGTAGATGGTTCATGTGGAACGCACTGATAATCCTTGGTCTCATTTTAGGATTATACATTGTTGTTACCTGGTTGATCCTGCCAGTAGCATATCCTTGTCTCAAAGATTAAGCCATGCATGCCTAAATACTCACGGACGGTACAGTGAAACTGTGAATGGCTCATTAAATCAGTTATGGTTCTTTGGATTGCTCCAAACGTTACTTGGATAACTATGGTAATTCTAGAACTAATACATGCAAATGAGCGCTGACCCATGCGGGGATGCGTGCATTTATCAGACCAAAACCAATACATTGCATGCATAAAATACATGCATAAAATTGACAATGCATTGCTTTTCACCTAAGCCAAAGAAGAAACTTGTTAATTGACCATTGTTCACTCCTGTAGCACCACGTCCGAACTTTTATGCTAAAATCAGGTATCTTTCTGACTCTGCTTCTCTGGATGACGACTCGCCAGAAGAGGCGCTTGACTTGTTGAAAGTACAAATGGACTGAATGGACTAATTATACTTGTTTACTCTGTATTGGTATGATAAAATGATAAAAGGAGGGAATGAGAAAGCAGGTAACCTTACACATCTGCTCAGGATATGTGGGAAAGCACTTGAACACGGGGAGGGGCCCATTTGTTCAGAAGAATTAAGGACATCTCTTCTTAGTATCAATGGATTGGTGTAAATAAGATGTTAACATTTGTTCACTTGTGGAATGTGTGGCAGTACTTCCTTCTCACTCTAGGGCTGGAAGCTTCACGTATTTCACAGTGGGATATTGGATAACTGTTTCTGGTTTATATTGAAGATTGTTAACAAAACTCAGCCTATTAAATTACAAGTTCTTTTCCTATTGAGTATGAGTGGAATATGAACATAATGGAACAATCCTGATACATTTTCATGCATACTACACTGAGCAGGTTTGAATTTATGAAGCTCAGCTCCCTAATCTTGACTGTTCTGGAATATGAATGTCTCATTACACTTACAAGCTAGGAAAACACAGGCTGAAACCAACATAGTAAGAAAGTTGGAAGATGTTTGTGTGTGTGCGTGTGAGAGAGGGAGAGAGAGAGAGATCAAAGCATTTTTCTATTAATTACATGCACTGATTGAAGGGTTCAAGGGACACTGAGAGAGAGAGATGGAGATAGATAGATAGAGAGAGAGAGATAGGACAGAAGCTGGTAGAAAGGTGGTCTGATTTGTGTGTACATGTGCTTATCATGGATTGAATGTTTGTGTGTTGTTCTCTAAAGCTCAAGATCCAGTAATGTTATGAATTTAATTTGCATTTTGGGCATTTAAGATGATTCTAAAAGAAAAAGCCATTTTGTAGGACAATGATACTGGGCATGTTAGCTGAGCAAGGTTACCTCATGATCTTTTCCACATAGTTTAGACTAGTCTCTCATTATGATGTAATGTTAAAAGGGAAGGATATCTAGCCAAAGCAATAAGGGGGCTTTTGCCCAAAACGTCAATTTTCCTGCTCCTCGGATGCTGCCTGACCTGCTGTGCTTTTCCAGCACCACTCTAATCTTGACTCTAACTTCCAGCATCTGCAGTACTCACTTTTGCCGAATTGGCCATTTGGCCTGGCTTGATCAAGGTTCCCATTTTGATGTGCATGCAGCTGAATTAGTCAAGCGTACTCAGACGTGTCAATGAGTTTCTCTTCCTCTGCAAATCTTTGCCATTTTATTGCTACTTATCTGATTAAGGACATGTGGTGTTTTTGTAATTTTAATACCAGTTTTGGTATAAAGACAGCTGGTTTGCAGCAATAAGGGGAGTAGCCTGGGAGACCTCTTAGGGGTAAGAGCTGGCACCACTACTCTATTAATGGTTTTAAAACCTTATCTCAAGCCTGGCTTGTAGGTGTCAATGCTATAGTGTAACATTAATGCCATTGGTAAATAAAGTTAATAATTTAAACTAAACTATCTGTAAGAATTTTATATTCCAGTCTGCCACAGAGTTTGATCTCAGAGATGAACCAAGAGAGGCTTACAGGTCTAGTCCATTAGGGATTCTCTCCGCCATCAAAAAATTGATACTTTAACAGAGGGGGTGCAGAAGAGATTCACTAGGTTGATTTGGGATTTGAGAGGGTTGGCTTATCAGGAAAGATTGAGTAGATTGAGTCTACACTCATTGGAATTTAGAAGGGGGGGTGGAATCTTATAGAAACATGTAAAATTATGGAGGTAATAGATAAGATAGAAGCAGAGAGGTTGTTTCCACTAGTGGGTGAAACTATAACTAGGGGCATAGCCTTAAAATAAAGGGGAGTGGATTTAGGACTGAATTGAGGAGGAACTTCTTCACTCAAAAGGCTGTGAATCTATGGAATTTCTTGTCTAGTAAAGCAGTTGAGGCTATCTCGTTGAATGTTTTTAAGGCAAAGATAGATAGATTTTTGAACAGTAAAGGAGTTAAGGGTAATGGAGAGTAGGCAGGTAAGTGGAACTGAGTCCACAAAAAGATCAGCCAAGATCTTATTCAATGGTGGACCGACAGACCAGATGGCCGACTCCTGCCTCTATTTCTCCCTCCCTCTCTCCCCCCCCCCCCTCTCTCCTCCACCACCCTCCCCCTAAATTGGCTGCCCTTGTCCTATGAGGCAGCAGAAGTCATGGGTTTGCAAAGTACTGTTGAAGGATTTTTGTGGATGTTGTTGCTCCTTGATGCCATTTCTGGAGGAAGTGAATATTTAAGGTGGTCTATGTGGTGCGATGAGGCAGGCTATTTTGTTTTGGATGATTTTGAGGTTGGATCTTATTGGAACCACAATCATTCTAGGCAAATATATAGTATACTATCACACTACTGAATTGTGCCTTCCAGATGTCACACAGGCTTTGGGGAAGTCAGGAGGTGAATTATACACCTCAGAATTCCCAGTCTCTAAAATGTTCTTGCACCTACTGTATTTATATGGCTGGTCCAGTTAAGTTTTTGGTCAATGGTTGCCCCAGGTTGTTAATGGTGATAGATTCAATGATGGTAATATCTTTGACTGTCAAGGAAAGACGTTCTCTCCTGTTGAAAACAGTCAATACCAAGCACTTATGTGGCAAATAACAATCTTACCACACATGGCTGAAATGTTTGTGGAGATATTGCTATGTACAGTCTGCTTCAGTTTCTGAACCATCACAGAATGCTGTGCAATCATCAGTGCATATTCCCAATCTGGAGAGAAGACCATTGATGAAACAACTCAGGATTGCTAGGCTTAAGACACTCCCCTAATGAGCTCCAGCAGCAATGTTCTGGAGCTGAGATGACTGACCTCAAATTAACACCATTGGCTTCTTTTATGTAAGGTATGACCCCAACTGGTCTTCAGTATTATAATCTTTACTCTTTCAGTGTCCAGACTAAAAATGATTTGTCTTGATATCACATAAAATAAATTAAAATAGTTTTAGACTGCCAGCTGAGATCCTGGGGACCTAAGGATGAAGCCTGCATGGAACATCAAATTATTTCTGGCTAAAGATATTTGTATACATTTCAGTGTTGTTTTTTGCGTTGATGTGGTGGGCTGCCCTATCATTGAGGATAGACGTGTCTATGGAGTTTCCTCCTTTGATTATTTGTTCTGTTTTCTAATTGTTAACTTGTCCACTAACATCCATGGCTGGATGTGGTAGAAATGTTACAGAGGAGATAGTCTCATTTTAAGATTTATTTTAGATCCCACCACTAAATAAAATGCATTGTATGAGGTATTAGAAACAAAACTACAACTGAGAAATTTCACCACTGTTTTGCAACCTTTGCCAGACATCTTTAATTACCTAACCTTTTGTTTTGGTCAGATTCTGTACCTATTAGGATGTCAGTTTTGGATAATGAATTCATCTCAACTTTATGACAGGTGCAGCATCATCAAATGCAAGGTATTGCTTCATATCGACAGTTTATCTCCACTCCAGCCTAAAATCAGAAATGTTTACTGCATTAATATGATAACTAATTATTCTGTACAAGCTAATATAGGTTGTCTAAAAAAAATTTAAAACCAATTAACATCAAACTTTGAACGGAAATCAACTATCAATGAATGTCTGCATTTCTGCTACGGTTTCAGAGGAAAATTTCAGAATGACAAGCAACAGTTGGTCAGCTTGACCAAGATGTTGGACATTCATAATTTCTGGAGCATCATGACAAGGCACTTCCTAACCCCTCACAATCTCCTGTGTAAAACAGTTCCATTTAATTAGATAAAACAAAGGATTTCAGATGCTTAAGATCTGAAACAAACAAAAACAGAAATTGCGGGAAAAACTCAGCAGGTCTGGCAGTATCTATGAAGATAGAAACAGAGTTAATGCTTCACAGCTGAAGAAGGGTCACCAGACTCAAAATGTTAGCTGTGCTTTCCCTGCTAGACCTGTTGAATTTCTTCAGCAATTTCTGTTCTTGTTTGTTCCATTTTATTAGCTTGGGTTGACTTTAACCTCAGATATTAGAAAGGAATGGGCAATGCAGTAAATCATTTGACCATCTAATTTGAATTGGCTCTATCAATTCTAGGATCATAAATATATATAACAGAAAAAAAGTTAGCTGTGAAGCTTTCTAAATAATAAAATTCATATTTACAGCATCCCAATAGAGCATCTCCTTATTTAAGAAAGGATGCCCTGGCACTGGTAGGGGATGCAGAGGAGGTTCACTAGGTTGATTCTGGAGTTGAGGGGGTTGGCTTACGAAGAGAGACTGAGTAGACTGGGATTATATTCATTAGGATTTAGAAGATTATGGGGGGGAGGGGGATCTTATAACATCATATGAAATTATGAAGGGAATAGATAAGATAGAAGTAGAGAGGATGTTTCTGCTGGCAGGTGAAGCTAGGACAAGAGGGCATAGCCTCAAGATTAGAGACAGCAGATATAGGACTTAATTGAGAAGGAACTTCTTCACACAGAGGGTTGTTAATCTATGGAATAACTTGCCTAGTGAAGTAGTTCACACTACTTCAGTAAACGTTTTTAAAGCTAAGGTAGATATTGTCTTGAACAATAAAGGAATTAAGGGATACGGCGAGAGCACGGGTAAGTGGATCGGAGTCTACGAAAAGATCAGCCATGATCTTATTGAATGGCAGAGCAGGCTCTACAGGCTGGACAGACTACTTCTGCTCCTAGTTCGTATGTTCAATAAGGCCCAGATGACAATATATATCTTTAAATATTACCACTGCATATCCAGTATTTCAAATCTAAAGGTTCAGTAAAATGAAAACATATTATAACAATATGGACAATCAAACACAGAGATTCTTTTTTACAACTTAAACAATAGTGCAATGACTGAGCAAAGTGAATATTTCTTCTGTACAGTACAGTGATTGGCAAAGAGTTACATTTGGGTAGTTCATGTTGCACACATGTACTATTCAAGTCTTAAGTGGAGATTTTACACTTGTAACATGTTGGAAATGCTTTCCACAAAACAGAAAGGATACAATGTAAAACAATTCCAATAAACAGCTTGATCATAGATTACTACAAAACAAATAAACAGTATCATTTTATGAAAGCAAAAGCCAATCTTTACAAATAAGTTGTGAAAAAATTAACTTAGGTATTCATAAATTGATACAATCTGCATTGGTTGCATATTTATTGTGCTTACAATAATAAGTGACGCATTCCTGAAGTCTGACTAAGGAGGAGAAAGTGAGGACGACAGGTGCTGGAGATCAGAGTCGAAAAGTTTGGTGCTGGAAAAGCACAGGTGGTTAGGCAGCATCCGAGGAGCAGGAGCATCGACGTTTCCAGCATCAGCTCTTTCATGATGAAGAGCTCATGCTTGAAACGTCGATGCTCCCGCTCCTCGGATGCTGCCTGACCACCTGTGCTTTTCCAGCATCACTTTTCGACACTGAAGTCTGATCAAGGCTACTCTTAATTTTACCAGTTTCTAATTTGCTGATGAGTATTCATTAGCCAAAATTGCCAAGCATAATTCAATAGATGCTAAAATCTTATTTACAGATCTGTGAATATGACTACTTGACAAACTACTTTTGTACAGCTAAGAGCATCACATTGCCCGCCCATGTTTTACGAACTTTGCCAATCCTTGCAAAATGAATTGATAGCTGTGCCCTGAAGTAGAAAACTGTGACGGTCATGAGCAGCACACTGAACGAAGCTGGTTCTAGTCCTCACTTCTCAGGCTGATGGAGTTACACTGAGAACTCATCTCATCCGAAGAAAGAGAGATTCACGGTGATTGCAGCTCCTGCTTCTCACTCGCAAGACGAGACAAACTGACACCAAGCAAAGATGATCCCAGAACTACTTGATGTACCCCATTGTTGATGCTCACACCCCAGGGTGAGATGAACCCATACTGAGTAATCTTACTTCTTCTGACAACCCTCTGTGTCTGATGTACTCTCTCACACTAACTGCCTGAGGAAGGAGCGGGGACTCCAAACGCTTGTGGTTTCAAAATAAACCCGTTAGATTATTAATCACCGGTTAGATTAACCCTTTCGGAGTGAATCTACTGCTGACTCTTCTCACACCCCGGGGACACTGACCTGTTCAGAGTGAACCCAGTGATGACCCTCACTCACTCCACAGGCACACTGGCCCTCTCAGTGAACTCCGTGATGACCCTCACTCTGCCCAGGGACACTGACTCGCTCAGAGTAAACCCCTTGACCCTCACTCACTCACTCCCGAGGGACACTGACCCCTACTCAGAGTGAACCCAGTAATGACCCTCACTCACTGCCCAGGGACACTGACCCTCTCAGAGTGAACCCTATGACCCTCACTCACTCACTCCCGAGGGACACTGACCCGCTCAGAGTGAACCCAGTGATAACCCTCACTCACTCCCTGGGGACACTGACCCACTCAGAGTGAACCCTATGACCCTCACTCACTCACTCCCTGGGGACACTGACCCACTCAGAGTGAACCCAGTAATGACCCTCACTCACTCCACTCCCCAGGGACACTGACTCGCTCAGAATAAACCCCATGACCCTCACTCCCTCCCAAGAGCCACTGACCCTCTCAGAGTGAACCCAGTGATGACCCTCACTCACTCCCTGGGGACACTAACTCCCTCTGTGTGAACCTGCTGCTGGTGGGTTGTCCCTCTTTGCCTCCAGCCGCCGACCTTGACTGCGCCTGCGCGCTGCTGGAGGAGGGGGCGCAGCGTCCAGCGCTCGCGAGAGCTCGGAGACAATCGAGCCGCATCACCTCCCTCGGTGTGGGTCCGCCGCTGACTTCCTTTTCCAGAGGGACAAGGGGGGAGCTGCTTCAAAAGGCGGGGGGGTGGGGTGGTGGTCGTGCAGGCGGGCAGCTGTATTGGGAAATGTCACACACACACACATAAATTCCAGCAGGGTGGGCAGGCAGTGTCTGAAAAGAGAGGGAAAGGGCGGGGGCGGGTATGTGTGTGTGGAAATGAGTGTCTTTCCCCCCTCAGCAGCGCCTCCCCTGCAGCTGGCGGACGGATACACGGGGACTACTTTAAAGCGGCCGGTCCTTTCCTTCTATTTTCTCGGTGTCTCCGAGCGGACTCGGCGGCTTTTCCGGGTTCGCCTTTAAACCCGGCTCTTAGCAGCAGCAGCAGCACATACATACACAGAGAGGGAGTGGGCAAGTACAGCAAACACAGCCCCAGCCCTGGCCCGAAATCTAACCAGAGCAGACCCAGCACCGCACCGCACAGCCCATTTGCACTCCAGTGTAGTCCAGCGCAGCCCGATAATCACAGCTAACGGCCCGGCACTCCTAACATGGCTCTCAAAAGAATCCACAAGGTAATGGGGGAAGCGGCACCCACACCCGCCGTTCATTGTCTCTCTCTCTCTCTCTTTCTCTCTACAGCTCTCGGTTGTTTATTCAAGACGGTACCCCCTGCTCGCCACCACCTTCCCGACCGCAGGGCCCGGCCGACCATCCTCTATCCTCGCCATCCGATTGTTTCCTTCTCTTCCCCACCCCCCCCGACCGCCATTTGCTCTGAGGCCTGCGGTTGTTGGGGTAGGGGGGGAGAGACCAGGCCTCAATGCCAGGCCGCAGTGTACCCGGGTGGAGAGGGGAGGGGGAGGGCGGCTCTGGGTTATCTTTTTGTTGTTGTTGGGGGGAAAGGTGCCCGTTCAACGGTTCGGTTATGTGCAGCTTGCGGGCGGCGGTAGCGAGGCGCAGGGAGGCAGGCAGGCTGGCCCCGAGGCGCTTCCTTTCTCACTCCCACGCCCTAGGGGTTCAGGAGGAAGTGGCGGGGGCCCGGCCACCACCGGGGTGGGGACCGGGGGAAGGTGGGGGTGGTTAGCGGCTGGCCGTGCGGATCCCATCGGGGGGTAGCGGGCCGCGCCGTAATGTCAGAGTGACCCTCAGCCGCCCCCCCAACACCGGAGCTGGGCCTCGGGTCGCAGCGGGAGTTTGTCTCCGGGTCCGATTGGCTAGTCCCGGGCCTACTGCGTTTCTTCACACAAGCCCAGGGCGATGCTGGAGGACTTAAGACCCTGGGGCGCCTATATTTTTCTCTCTCGGTGTTCTTACTCTGGAAGTTGGTTTCTTGCATCCTGTTTCCATGTGCGCTGTTTGTATTCTCTATTAGATTCCTCTCCGAAAAGCAGAATTCAAAATCCCATCTCCGTCCTCACTGTCTCAGTTGATGAGTAGGAACTGGAAGCAATAACTGTAACTTTTAATGAATAATAGGATGAGTTTTTTTTGATGTAACTACAGATGAAAAGATGTTTCTATTCATTGCACAGAGCGTGTGGATTTGCGTTGGATTTGCTAGTTTTCATTGGTGAATCTGAGTCTTTTGATCTGTCTTTTTCTTAGTGAAGAATTAGTACGAAAGAAAAACTTAGATCACATTTAATTTACAGTTGATGTATTATTGTCGTTACTTCCATTATCCACAGTAACGAAGCTTAAGATTTCTGAAAGTTTGATTCATTCTTTTTACTTGAATCTGATTAGTGATGAGTTGTATATTCATAATTGGCATTTTGTAATTGTGCAAGTTGGCATTTGTTTTTAAGATTCTCATTTATGTGGTAAATTTTGATCTTATTACACTGGTTTCTTATGTAATTAAGTTAACCTTTTTGTTAGTCTTTTAAGTCTGTTTACTTTGAAAAGTTTTCTGATTTTTTGGGTCAAATGACCTTCAAGTACATAATGACTACAATGAAAACTTTAAAATGTGACATCCTTGATTTGGATTATGTCTTGTGGGAGCTCTTTATGAATAGTTGACTATTTCTTTAAAATCTGGATGTATCGAGTCTTTGACGTCTCAACATGGGTTGCAATTGTTCAATTAATCAAAAGTTTCTCAATTACTTTTTTAAAAACTGCTTCTTAAATATTTTGACATATAGCAGCACTTACCTGTATTAACTAGCAAGCAGTGCCTTGAATTTATTTTTCATCTTTGCATTTAAGTCTCATGGCTTGAACCTTCCTATCCATACAATCCTTTTGAGAACTCTGAATTACTTTCATTCTGTATTCTTGTGCATCCCTGATTTTTATCTTGCTCCAACATTGACAACTAATGTTTCAGGTCTGTGGAATCTTAAAATTTCCCTTCAATAACCTCTGCACTACTTGATGTAGCTTTTGGCTAATAGTGTGCGTATGAAGCACTATGGCATGCTTTATTACTTTAAAGTCGGTATGTTGAGCAAATTATTTGATTTTTAATAAATTGTTTTCGGAATTAGTCAACTTTTGTGACACTGCATGAGGTCGTACTTTGCTGTGATTTGTCATGTTATTCATCAAGATCATAAGTGCAATGTTAATCACTTTTCGAAAATCTTTTGTTGCAAACTAATTTCAAAGTCAAGCTGCTTTGTTCACTTGCTTTATGAGAAAACATGTTGTTTCTGCTTCAATTGTAATTGTAGTCATGGAGACCCTTAGAAGGGAAACAGACCCTTTGGCCAACTCGTCCATGCTGATCAGATATCCCAACCCAATTTAGTCTCACCTGCCAGCACCTGGTCCATATCCTCCCAAACCTTGCTATTCATATACCCATCCAGATGCTTTTTAAATGTTACAATCGTACTAGCCTCCACCACTTCCTCTGGCAGCTCAGTCCGTACATGTTCCACCCTTTGCATGAAAAAGTTTCCCTTTAGGTCTCTCTTTTATATCTTTCCCCTCTCACCCTAAACCTATGCCCTCTAGTTCTGGACTCCCCCACCCCAGGCAAAATACTTTGTCTATTTATCCTATCCATGCCCCTCATGATTTTATAAACCTCTGAGATACACCCTCGGCCTCCAATGCTCAAGGGAAAACAGCCCCAGCCTATTCAACCTCTCCCGATAGTTCAAATCCTCCAACCATGGCAACATCCTTGTAAATCTTTTCTGAACCCTTTCAAGTTTGAGCATCCTTCCAATAGGAAGGAGATCAGAATTACATGCAATATTCCAAAAGTGGCCTAATCAGTGTCGTGCACGGTTGCAACATGACCTCCCAACTCCCATACTCCATACTCTGACCGTTGAAGAATTCTGGACTTTTTTTTTTACCCGAAGGCAAGTATGCTTTAGGAATGGTGCAGTAAAGGACAGCTAAATTAGTAGTAGTGATTAGACACCTGAGTTTCCATGGGAAACTGTTGAAGCTGGAATTGTTTACTCTGCAAGCGCTGAGGTAATCTGACCGTCTTTTCTGTTGAAGATCTTTTGATGACTGGCACCAAAACATTTAACAAAGTCGCAGGTTCTTGCACATGTAAGCATAATCTTAAACTTGGGTTGGGGGGACATGGTGCCTCGCAACAGTTTTGTTTGTGCTATGTTACAAAGTAGATGGAATGGCCTACAAGGGAATCAGAGGGAGCTGGTTTATGTAACAGGAAAATTGGTTTCTAACCTAACTCGAATTGTTCTCCAGGTAATGATGGATGTTGTGGTATGTATTTCCCTGTCCTTGCAAGCTGGCCAAAGGAACTACAGTGATCTTTTTCTGATTTGTATGTTGCTTTGACATTTGTTCCACTAATTCATGGACGTATTCAGTACTCGCAGAAACAGTACATATTTTGAAATTGTGTTCATTTTTACATCTGATCCCATTCACCCATCACCCTGTACTTGTTGATGTATATTGTGTCCTTGAGTAGCAATGTCACAGATTTTAAAAATTTTCTCTAGTTCAAATTCCTGTACCTCTCCATATCTCTGCAAACTCTTTCAGTCCAACAACTGAGAAATATTTTTCAAATTTGCATCTTTGTTTGTTCACATCAATTGGCTGTTTTCTCTGAAGCTGTAAAGACCATAAGCTCCTAAATTGGCGCACCCCCCTCCCGATGTCTCTCCTCTGCCCCTGTCAGGTACTTGTTCAGAGGTTAGTTTAAACAAGTATTTTGATTGCCTGTCTTAATGTCCTCTTGTGATTCAGTGTTGGATTTTTGTCCAACACCTATGAAGTGTTGCAGTGTAAAAATTCTTATTACAAAAGCAGTTAGCGCTGTAGCCACCTTTTTGGAGTTTAGTTAACAGATGAAGTGTATTTATTTGCAGTGTTTTAAAAATACTTGCTATTGTAGTTAACTAGATTTTATCTGTACATTTTTTTTAGAACAGTATGCAACAGCATCATGTGCTTCACTCAAATGACACATTCTTGTTCCTTTCAACTGTTAGAGACATTCTGATGTACCACAGGTTCTAATTGACATTGTTTAATGTCTCTGTTGTAAGTGTATTACAGAGCACTTGGAATCTGGTGCTGTATGTTCCTGAGATTAATACAACCTGTGTAAGGTAATGATAGTTTGCAAAATTTAACAAGTTGAATTTGGAAATGTATTGTTCTTTTGAGGTGATTGTAACCACTTGGGTGTTCAAGATATGAAGCTGACCATTTGGCCTGTCAAGTCTGGTAGTCTCCACCTGCCCCAAGTTGTCTACTTTCTACATTTATTCTGATTTATTTCTAACCTGATGATTTCTAACTTTAAAAAAATCTGCCTTGCTGTTAATTGAACATCTAAAAATCACATCTGTATGGTTGTCAAACTCAAAAGCAAGTCTAACTTAAAATTTCAATGTTCTTGAACAGTATACGTTTGAAAATTATTGGTGAAAAATCAAATATGAAGTGCTGATCCAAGGAAGTAAATGTTG
Organism: Chiloscyllium plagiosum; assembly: GCF_004010195.1. Lineage (NCBI taxonomy): Eukaryota > Metazoa > Chordata > Chondrichthyes > Orectolobiformes > Hemiscylliidae > Chiloscyllium > Chiloscyllium plagiosum. The sequence continues at coordinate 41,057,242 of NC_057723.1, forward strand.
TCCAAACCTGCCAATAATCTGCACCCACCTGGGAATGGCATGTTGAAATTAACGACCTTTCATTTACAAGTTGGCTGAACAATTACATTTCTAGTAGCCTGCACTACAGATCACTTCATACCCATTGGATCAGCCTGATGAGTTTCTTGGGGGTGTTGTTAAAAAGCAGGTGGAAAGAACATTTATGTAAACAATTTGGATGTGAACATACGTATAGTTAGTAAGTTTGCAGATGACACCAAAATTGGAGGTGTAGTGGACAGCAAAGAAGATTACCCTTAGATTACAGTGGGAATCTTGATCAGATGGAGTTTAATTCAGATAAATGTGAGATGCTGCATTTTGGCAAGGCAAATCGGGGCAGGACTTGTACGCTTAATGGTAAGGTCCGAGGAAGTGCTGCTGAACAAAGACACCTTGGGTTGCAGGTTCATAGTTCCTTGAAAGTGAAGTTGCAGGTAGATAGGATAGTGAAGATGTTGGGTATGCTTTCCTTTTTGGTCAGAGCATTGAGTATAGGAGTTGGGAGGTCATGTCGTTGCTTTACAGGACATTGTAAAGGTCACTTTTGGAATATTGTGTGCATTTCTGGTCTCCCTCATATTGGAAGGATGTTATGAAACTTGAAAGAGTACAGAAAAGATTTACAAGCATTTTGCCAGGGTTGGTGGGTACAATTGCAGCATTTAAAAGGGATCTGAATGGGTATATAAATAGGAAGGGTTTAGTGGGATTTGGGCTAAGTGCTGGCAAATGTGACTAGATTAATTTAGGGTATTTGGTTGGCATGCAAAGTTGGACCGAAGGGTCCGTTTACATGCTGTGCATCTGACTCTATAGTTAAACAAACCTTTTTTCAAGGGTTTATTCCTATATAGTTTCTGAAATTTTACTGACTCAATTACAAAATTTTTTTCCTTTTTTGAAAGTCTCATTACTGGAAAGCTTAATTGACTTCATCCCAAAGCACTTAATGGTAAGATCCTGGGGAGTCTTGCGAATGAGAAGGGTGATAATGGTTCATATTCTTAATTGACATTCAGCAAAATATGTAGATATTGGGAAAGACACATCACTCTTGGCTTGAGAGTCCAGGCTCTGCAGTGTTTGTATACTTGCAGTTTAAAGCTTGTTTTTGTCAAAACCTCTTGAAATGAGGTAATCGCGAGCTAATGATACCTGTTGCACTATGCCTTAATATCAGCCATTGCAAATAGTTGTGAAAGTGGAAATTAAAAGTTTTGCACTATCCATTTTAAATTCTGAAAGTTCGTCTGATATGAAAAGGTTACCTGTGTGCTTGGTGAACTTAATACCAAGTTTCTATTACTGATTTCCTACTGTAGCTGTGATGTTGGGCATCTAGGTTTTTGGAACTGTAATTAATGGTACCTGCATACTTATTCAGCCTCTTTTGCTTTTGGTTCTGTTAACTCTTGAAATTGAAAACTTTGCCTAGAAAATGACGTGGGAAGGTAATCTTTTCTGCAATATGCAACATTTCTACGTTCATGAAGAGAGTTCCTCACTTTAATTCCAAAGTTTGCTGAAATATCAGAAAATTGTGCAGTTGTGTGAAAATATTTGCTAAAGTGTTTCATTGAAGGTCAGGATCAAACCACACTTCGTACCTAATCACTTTTTACTTGCCACCCAGTTGTTGTTCTGCAAGTTGTGGAGAAGATTGTTACTTTGGGAAAACTTCTTTTGAAGCTTCCAAGGTGCATTTGCTTATTTATTGTGGAAATTGAGTTAAAGTTCAACCATCTCCAGTTTGCTTTAATGCCAATATAATCAGATGCTCCCTGCTTACAAGAAAAGCTGTATTCATGATTTGTGGATTTGAGACAACCTGGAATGTAAATGAAGTTATAAGCCATGAATCTTGGATTCTGCTGTTCATGTAAGGTTTACACCTCAAGGTAATGTATCCTTCTTTGATCTGGAATCTGCTGTGGTTGTACTGAAGTCCAGTGGTTTAATCAGAATTGCATCAAATGCAGGTGAATTGACTTGCTCCTGCTTCCATGTTGTCTCTAATCAGTTGGATCCATGCATGAACTCTTGATCCTAGAAATACTCATTGTCATTGATCATAGGCAACTTGCCTGTTTTAATGACAAAAACTGTATTGAAATTGCTGTTTGGATGTCTCATTTGCTTAGAGTGGATTGTTTTCCATAGACTGGAATTCATAACCATACTGAGGGGTCTTACCTGATGCCAAATATCATCTAAAATGCTATTGTGGTTCTGAGTCACTTTGAGAAACTTTGTTAAAGGTATACATTTGGTCTAAACAATTGCCATATAGTTCACATTTTATAAAGAATGGTTTTCATCTTTGGGGATAGAAAGCAAGCTGTCAGATCAATTGGCTGTTTCTTCAACCCAGTTTTCATAATGAATGAAAGGGTGGCTGATTTTTTTTCTTCTTGCCAATTTTCCATCCTTTATGAAATCATGCCTTTTTGTCTTTTTTGGGGGGGTGGTTTGAAGTTAGTCATTACTTTGAGCAGTAGCAGGATCTAGTTTTGGTCTCTTTCAGATCTTGCTAAAAAGAGCACCTGTACCCTGTGCATTCTCGTACTGCTGATTGGACTTTCAATGGCCTTTCTGTCCAGAATATGAAGTGGTAATGTCATGAGAGAAAGAAAGGTGATTTGTTCAGCTGACTTGTCCATGAATGTCTTTAAATCAAACTTAGTATGCTCTTTCCAGGTGAGTACAGATTATTGGCAGGTTTGGAAAGCAATTTTCCCCTTGGATCAACACTTTGTTGAAAATTCAAACAAAGATGTTTTGTGACTTGCTGTTCAGAGCATTGATGCTTTAAGTTGATCTTGCATTTGACAAGTATTCAGATGTTATACTTAAATGCAGGATTGACAGTTCGAAGTTTTTGTTTTCCCTCTAACTTAATTTTGTATGTTTTAATACTTTAAACCAAGGAAAGATGTACTGAAACTCCTAATGAAATAAGGATGCGAGATTTCTGCAGTGTTGAAATGCAGGAAGGCATCCATCCCATTGACTATCAGCCAACTGTCTGAGTAAGACTAGCTCATCCAATTTTCTCCACCCTTGTCCTTGTAGTTTAGCAATTTTTTTTTCTTATGTTTATATATTTCCCTTTTGAAAGCCTGAAATCCAGCTACAAATCATTCAAGTTCTTTGGCTTTTTCATAGTTGCACTTTTGGTTTTAATTTTTAAACAATATTAACTGTTTTTGAGTACCTGGGTACTCAATTTCTTTGTGTCTGGCCTCTAAATGTTTTCATATGCAACAGTTAAAAGGGAAGAACTTCTGTGGCTTTCCAGACATTTTAAAGTTACTGTGTAATCTCACATATCACTTAAAGGGAGCATTGCCTTTAACTTTGATCCATTATATCGTAGACACCAGACTTGTAACTTTCCAGTTGCAAAGACAGATATATTCTGAAGTCCCAAAACACTCATCCGTGTTTATTTTTTCGCTCCTGGTTAAACATGTGACATGTGCTTAAGCCCTATTTGTTTAAAGCACTGCTTTGGTTCCCTTGTGTGCTAGCAAACTTCAAAACTAATTTCTTCAAGCTGGCTTTTCTCTGCATAATATTACCACTCACCTTCCAGTTTAAAAATGCAATATGTTTGGCTGAACCACTCTTTGATAAAGCATTCCAAGTTTTAATAACTTCCTGAACTAGCCATCTCTTTTAAAACCTTTCAGTGAACATTTTGAATTGAATATCCTCCATTGTTCTGGTTTGGGATAAGAAACGTTTCATCATATAACAATACTGTAACTTAAAAATTTCTGACCTTTTATTAAAGGATTGGACACTCTGGAGGCAGGAAACATGTTTCCGCTGATGGGTGAGTGCCGAACCAGAGGACACAGCTTAAAAATACGGGGTAGACCATTTAGGACAGAGAGATGAGGAGAAACTTCTTCACCCAGAGTGTGGTGGTTGTGTGGAATGCTCTGCCCCAGAGGGCAGTGGAGGCCCAGTCTCTGGATTCATTTTAAGAAAGAGTTGGATAGAGCTCTCGAGGATTGTGGAATCAAGGGTTATGGAGATAAGGCAGGAACAGGATACTGATTGAGGATGATCAGCCATGACCATATTGAATGGTGGTGCAGGCTCGAAGGGCAGAATGGCCTACTCCTGCACCTATTGTCTATTGACCTTTTTCGGCTGGGGTGGAAATAGCCAAAGTATCCTGTGTCGTAATTTTTTTCATCCCTGGCATCATATGAATCAGTGCTGTCCAATGTCTTTAATACTTCCTTTATTGGGCTTTCTGGAATATATTCGATGCCTAGTTATGGAAGTCAGTGTGTTTTATTTTATTTTATTGTATGTAAATGAATGAATAAAAATGCAATAGAAAATGCAACGTAAATGAAACCTTTTAGAATTTGAATTGTGTAAGGTGTCATAGGGATAGCTGTATTTTCAGTTGTTTCCTCCTACCCTTGCCAAAAACAAATCGTTCCAATCAGTGACCCAAAGAAGTTAGCATTTTTAAACTTTTCTCCAGGAATGAGAATTTGAAAAGGCTGCAAGATTAGTTGGTGGTATAAGAATTCACTTTATAAGGCACATTAAGCATTAAATGATGTCCAGTGAAGGAACATTGTTGTAAAGTGTCATCTTTGTTTTCAATTCCCTCTGTGGCCTTGCCCCTGCTCTCAAATATCTTCTCATCCCGCAACTGCCCCTGTTACCTGCTGTCATCTAATCTTTCAGTTCCTGAACTTTTACTGTTTCACTGTTGGTAGCTGTACCTATAGCTGCTTGGGCTCTTACGCTCTGGTCATTTGATTGTAATATTTCCTTGTCTGGATGGTTTGTTTGATTATGCTTTGAAATGTGCTGGGATGCTTTAAGTTAGAGGTGTAACATTGATATTTGATGTATTGATGTAAAGTATTGATATTGTAATCTTTGTGGTGTGTTCAAAGAAGCAGTTGAGAACAGAAGTGAAGAATTCCAATACTGAAATGCTCTTTGCAAGTGTCACATGTGCAAAAGCACATGATGATCTGTTTGGTATGTATGTTGGCAGCTGTTCTGTGGTATCTCATAACCGCATGCAGACACGTCAGAGCCCTAAATGCATACTTGCTTCGGTTAATGGTAACCCTTTTTACTCAGGTGGATTTGAGCTCACTGCATGTTAAGGTAATAGATTGCCTTATTCTAGTTGAGCAGTTAACTGCAAATGGAGTGCTACAAATGTGTAGTTTAGGTAAAATAAAAACAAATGTACCAAGCAGTTGTTGAAAACAATCTGTTCTATTTCACTTTGTGTCGAAGAGCTGTTTGCATAAATGGGATATGTCAGTTTGTGCAAAAGCCTTTCTTTCTTTGGCCTATTTTGTGAACTATGCAAGTTGTAGATAAAAAGAATTGCTTCAGAAAAACTAATGAGAAAATTGATTTTTACTTTTGCCTCAAAGATGTACTTGATGTAAAAATAAATCAGGATGCATGTACCAAAGCCATTTGAAAATGTTTGTCTTCACCAATGATCCTTTTAGGGCAATGGTTTATGATTGTGCTTTGACGTATTCCCATTTAAGGAAAGCAATAATAATCTTAACTGAAATTTAACTTGAACATACTCAGCAGTACGATTTCCCTGCTAATTAAAAAAAAGAACTTGCATAAGTTTGGTTATGAGAGAAGGATAAAACAAGTTACAGTATTAGTAGATAGGGCACTAACATTTATGCACCAATTGACTTAAGTTGTGAGAGTTTAAATGTAGCCATAGAATTTTTTTAAAATGTTAATCTGTTCAGTATGTGTAGGTGTGTTTCAAATACGTCAGAGGTGGTAGGTGAGCCTGCCCTCAAGTCCTTCACAACATTCTGGTCAGCCTGCTGGATAATTAACTCTCAGAAAAAACATTTCTTTATAATGTGAATGGAAGGAAAGGGTGAGATCTCACCTTCAAGTAAGAGAATTGGCTTTTTTTTTTGGATGAGCAATGAGATTTGATGGGGGCTGCTGTCGCTAATTTGTTGGGGCTTGGAGCAGGCATCCTGCCAAAGGAGGAAAGAGCTGTTTTAGTGAGGTGACAATCTCCCTGTTGAAGCTGGACTGGAATGGAGAGGCTGCAAGAAGAGAACAACTTAAAACTTGTGAATAAAGGACCACTCGGCTAACTAGGAATAAGGAGTACATGAAATTCCTAAAATAATTAATTATTTACAAATGAATGTGGTATCTTGGTTTGTGTTTAGGAGTTGGGAGGTGGTTTGGGCGATATGTCTGTTGTATTGTAACAAACTTTTTGTCAATTGTTAAATTTAAATCTGATACTAAGATCTGTGAAACTTACAGGTTGTCAATGAGCCAAAATATTCCAGCTTTGTGAACACGATGGAAACATCATTAGCTGAATGTGAAAGTAAGGAGACCATGTTTCAATTGCACAGTATATTAGTAAAACCATGTTTCAAATGTGTGCAGTTTTAGTCTGGTTCAGAGGAGGTTAGTAGGTTGATATCTGCAATGAGTGGGTTGTTTTGAGAATAGATTGGATAATCTAGGTTTATTGAAATACAATATTAGTGATGGATGATTTGAAGTATACAAGATTCTGAATGGCCTTGACAAGGAGGATCAGGAAAATATATTTCCTTGAGTCCAGAACAAAGGGATGTTTTTTTTTAAAAAAGGAAAACGTTTCCCTTTTAGGACATATGTAAATTTTTTCTTCAGGGCTATGAGACTTTAAACTCTGCTTCAGGTGGCAGTGGAGGCAGGTCCACGAAATATTTTTAAGCTAGACGTAGATTCTTAAAGAAGGGAATCTAAGGTCAAGAACGGTACATGACAGTCTAGAAATCAGGTCACAGATCAACCAAGATCTTATGAGAAGTGGAGGCTGGGAGGGTTAAATGTCAACTTTTGTATATATGACCTTATTGGGCTAGAAGGTGTGTGTTTAGGGTGATGGCTTATTTTAATGCACAAGTTTCTGTCAGCTGCTTTGGAAAAATAAAATTTACAAACTTAGGCTGCTTTCGTTGTGCCAGTTTATCTGCTGTGGTATCTAGGAAGTTAATGTTTTCCTTGTGTTGTGGCTTACGTTGAATGGGCAGTTGATAATTATACTTCCAATTCTGTGTCTGAGTCCAAACAATGCACAAGTCAGCACAAATACAAAAGGTATATTACTTTGTAACAGTAATGACTTCTGTGACCTAGTAAGAGTTAATGTGAATGATGAAACACCTGAACATTAAAAAAAAGCCCTTGATATATATTGGGGGCTGAGCTGTGAGAAGGGAGAGGCCTGGTTGCTGAAATCAAAAGTTAAAACTGCAGTTTACTTTGTTTAAATAAACAAGTTTTCCCCTATGCAAAGAAAGAAACATTGAGATTTGGCTAATGTATGACTGTAGACTATATTGTCATTTTTGTCAACCAAGAGGAGAATTCTTCTTAGAGTGAAGTTCATAGGAAGGCCAAATAGAGTAGCTCAAAACTGAGAATTTTACTGGAATATTAAATAGCAGACACAGTTAAGGTGATTAGCAAAAGAATCCTTGTGGTTTGGTGGTGAGAGAAGAATATGATGTTTTCTTTATACAGCAAGTATATGGAATATGCTGCCTGAGAGAGTGAGGAAAGAAGATTCTATATAAGTTTCAGAAGAGAATGGATATGCCTTAAGGGGGCAATATAGGGACATGGAGGAAGAGCAGGGCAATGGAACCAATTGGATAGTTCCCTCTAAGAGCCGGCGCAGCCATCATTGGCACGAGTGGCCTCCTGTGTTCTGAGACTTGATGAGGTAGGTCAATCAGTGTTACTCTTGCATATAGTTGCACTTATGTCATGGAGTTGGGATAAGAACATAAAAAGAAAAAGCGGGGTAGGGCATTCATCACCTTGAGCCTTGTAAGATCGTGGTTGATTTGGCCCAGGCTTCAACTATATCATGTCAGCTCCTTGTAACTCTAACTCCTCAATTTCTAAACTCTACCTACCTCCTCTTTAATATTTTAATCTAGCTTCTGCAACTCTCTCTGGGTTAGAAGATTCCAGACGTTTACTACCCTCTGAGAGAGGTTCCTTCACATCTCTTTAAAATCAATATTCCCTCACTTTGTAATTGTTGTAGTTCAGATTCTCTCAAGTAAAATGTTTTCTCAATCAACCTTGTCAAGATCGGAGTCTTGGATGTTTCAAAAAGATCACCCCTTGTTATAAATTCCAATAAATAAAGGCCTTTTTTAAAATCAACCCTTTCTTCCCAGGAATCAGCTTAATGAATCTGTTTGAAAGACCTCCAAAGCCAGTAATTCCCCATTAAATATGGGAACGACAGTACTCCAGGTGTGCCACACAGTGTACAGTATTAACAAGGCTACTCTATTTTTAAATTTCAATGTCCAAGTAATGAAGGCCAAACTTCCACTGCTTCCATATTTACTTGCTGAATCTCCATGCTGGCTTTGGTTTCTGTACAATATCACCAATTCCTGATGAATTTTTTTGAAGTTTGTTTCCATTAAAATAAGAGTCTGCCTTTTAATTTTTCCTAAGTGTATAACCTCTCTTTCATGTATTCTATCTGCCATATTTTTGCTTGCTTGCTCACCCTATCCATATCCCTTTGCAGATGCCTTATCTCATCACAATATTCCCTCCCATCTATTTTAGTATCCACAAATTTGAATTGATTAGACTCTGGTCCCTCTTCAAAGTCATGCACGTAGATGGTAAATACTGAGATTCGAGTTGGTCCTGTGACATTCCACAGAAAGCTGTGTCTTTCTGAACTGCAAAAGACTTCTTAATCCTGACTGTTTATCACACTAAAGACAATCTTGAAGCCATGCTAATGTTAGCCCCAATACAGAGATCTTGGGCAGTTGCTTTATATGTGGGACGGGGGCATCTTATCAAATGTCATACATTTGTTTTCCCCTTTAGCAACTCTGCTTGTTATCCTCCAAAGAATTCCAGCAAATTTGTCAAATGATTTCTCTATTACAAAGTTGTTTGATTCTGATTGCAATAAGCTTTTTAAAATTGTGCTGCTATAGTTTTCTTTATAAATGGGCTCTGCCTATCATCTTTTTGGGGAATGCTAGCTAGTTTGAAGTTTCCTGTTTTGTCTCCAACCTTCCCTTCAACAGCAACATCACATTAGAGGTGTTCTAATCACTGGAATCCTGTGTATTCTGGAACATTTCAGCCATTCAAACTTTGCTATCTTTGGAGCAATTCTTCAAAAGCACTTGGATGCAGGAGGGGAAGGTAGCTGCGAATATGATTGGTAGATGAAAGTGGGGATGGGAGGGTGGAACGGATAGGTGGGAAGGAAGATGGACAGTTCAATGGGTCAGTGCTGCATTGGAGGCTTGAACCTGGGATAAGGTGTGTGGAGGGAAAATGAGGAAACTGGTGAAATCAACATTGATCCCGTGTGGTTGCAGGGTCCCAAAGCAGAACATAAGGCATTCTTCCTCCAGGTGTCAGGTGACTAGGATTTGGCAGTGGAGGAAGCCCAGGACTTGCATGTTCTTGGCAGAGTGGAAGTGTAGGTGCAGGTTTTGCACTACTTGCGGTGGCAGAGGAAGGTGCAGGGTGGGTTGGTGGAGGGTGTATGGACCTAACAAGGGAGTTGCGGAGGGAAAGGTCTCTGCGGAACGCGGGTGGGGTGGGAAATATATCCCTGGTGATGAGGTCTATTTGTAGATGGCAGAAATGGTAGAGGATGATGTATTGTATTTCATAGCAACAAGGACAGACCCACCCCCACCCCTGCATACAACGCATCATCCTCCGCAACTCAGTCATTCCTGATAAAGAGCTCATGCTGGAAACATTGACTTTCCTGCTCTTTGGATGCTGCCTGACTGGCTGTGCTTTTCCACCAACCCACGTTTCGACTGCTTTAGTTAATTTGTCAAATATCTTGTCATTTGTGGTAGAGACTGTTAAAGACTCTTGCTTCCGTTAGCACCTTGCTTATCTGATATCTTTGAGCTGTTTAGTTAACCCCCCCCCCCAACTAGGAAGACAAAGTATCTGTTTAAATTGTCTGGCATTTTCATATTCCCTGTTATCAATTCCCCAGTCACATACTCCAGCTGTTTGCTTTTCACATGAACCTCGAAGCTCTTGCTTCATACTTTTTTTTTGCCCATTTTCTTTCTTCAATCAATTTTTTCCGTAATAGCTCATTTGACATCTGGTACCTTAAAACAAAGTTGCCAATCCTGTGGCCTGGCATTTATGAATGCCTTCGTTTTTGATTAGATACTCTCCTTGACCACCTTTTTTGTTAACCACAGGTGGTTCATCCTTCCCATTGACTCTTCCTCCTTGACCAGAATAATATTTTACTGGCCATTCTGGAATGTCTACTTAAATTGTTTGCTGCTTATCGACTGACCACTTCCTTAGTCCAATTTTCCTAGCCAACTTCAAAATATCTATCTTCATGCCTCAGTTCTTGCCTTTAATGACACACTTTCAAACCAGCGTTGCCCTCCTCAAACTGAACTTGAATTTATACTGAGTTGTGGTTGCTATCCTCTATAGATCCTTAACAAAGTGATTTTTTTTAAAAAATTGTCCCTCATTCCACATAATTAGATTGAAAGCTCCCTGTTTCTGGGTAGGATGTACAAAGTACCACTCCAAGAAACAATACCTGATATATACTAAAAGTTAGTCTCTCATGTTACCCATGTGTATCTGATTTGTCCAGTTAGTATGTAATTAAAATAATCAGTAACAGTCAGAATACTCTTGCTTCCAGTATTTCCTGTTTTCCGCTCTCTTCTACAGCGAGACAATCCTCTTGGGGGGCCTATAGACGACGCTCACCTATAATTTCTTTCCCTTGCTATTCCTTATTTCGTCACTGATTTCATACTACAGTTATTTGCATCTATACCACTTCACCTTTTACTGATGCCTTCGTTTATTAACAAGGTTACTCCAATTCCTTATTGCCTATTTTTCAAAATATTGAATACAGTTGACTATTGAGTTCCCAGTCCCATTCACCCTGCACCCATATATTACAAAATCCTCTGGTGTTGGGCAGGGGAATCAAGGATTACAGTGCCAGGGCAATAAAGTGGATATGAAGGACGTCTGATCAGCCATGATCTTATTGAATGATGGAGCAGGCTCCAGGAGCTGAATGGTCAACTCCTGTTTCTATTTCTTCTTATTTCTATTCTTGCAACTCTTTCTAAATAAAAATGCAACATGCATGTTCAGGTAAAGAACATTCAGCTTTTAGACTTCATGGTTGTTATTTATGATTACTTCTGACTCTAATTTTTGACACATTCGTTTGCTTCTATTATCTGCCTTTTTTCTGTCTCATTTTGATTATCATTCACCTCTTCACTACCTGCACCTCTGCTGTCTTGTTTCCTTTTGATTTTTTTTTAATTTAAACTTCCTCACTATCAATCTACCCAATCATCTAAAGCCTTAATGGCAGCCTGAGTAATGATTTGTGAGGATGCTGGTGCCAACATGGTTTAAATAAAGGCTGTGACACAGGACAGCTCTCTCTTCCTAGAATTGGCAGCAGAGCCCATTTCTCTCACACTGTTCTTTGAGCTACATATTTACTGCATGCCGGTTTTCATTACCATTGTGTTTATACCATTATGGTTCTTTTTAATTTTAGTGTCGAGCTGCTTGTATCTCCTTTCTGTTGGTACCTGTGTCATTGGTACCAAATGGATTCTTCTCCCATTCCCAAGTTACCTTACAGCCCAGAAGAGATGTTCTGAGCTTTGGCACAAGATAAGCAACACAACCTGTGGGATGTGTCCTCTGGAAAAACAGCAGATATTGCTCTGTGATCACCTATTACCAATACATTTCTTTTTCCTCCACCTTATTGAATGTTCTGTGTCACTGATTCACTTAACTTGGTCATCCTCCCTGCAGGCCGTGTTGTTGTCCATGCTGGGAGGCGGACCATCCTATTTGAACAACGGCACTGGCTGAGTCTCATCCAAAGTTAAATTCTGGATCCCAATACTTGCTTCGTTCTGTACCTAGCTAAGGACACCTAGCACACCTCCCTATCTCGAGCTAAGGACCATATTTAAACGGTGTTATGATTTCAAGAAACAGTGTCCTGATAATCTCTGCTCCCCCACCCCCCTCAGCCAGGTCAGTGTCCACAGTTCAAACTCCAGCTCATCACTCCTGAGCTGCGATTCCTCAAGTGGCCAGCATTTGCTGCAGATATGGTCACCGTGGATTTCACTAGTGTTCTGCACCTCCCATATACTATAACTAGAGCACACAACCCTGCCCAGTCATCTTTATTTAATTTAATTAATTAATTGTGAATGTTAAATATTTAGTGAATTTCCCACGGTACTCTTCAGCCAGTATGAAACAACACAGAATAAATACCAACCAATCACCTTGCTGTTTTCCTGTGATGCCCCACTTTGACAGGTAGCATTTGAAGGGGCACTGCCTCTTGTTTTCATCTCGCTGCTGCTGACCACCTCATGCAGGTCTGTTTTCCTAGTCTGCTTCACTGATGCTGACTTGCTGCATGCTTCTCCCCATCTGCTTCACAGTGATGCTATGACTTGCTATGGTGAATTCTGGACCTCAACCAGAGCCAAAGAAATGCTTCTCTTGGTGCAGTTGAGCACTGAAATCATTACTTTTTATGATGCTTACCCAATTCTGATTTTTTTGCCAGATATTTAATTACTAAGTTATAAGCCAGGAAGTTCAGTTTTTTGAGGGGGAATGACTTTATCTGTCATCTGGTTCTTTGCACAAGAGCTCTTGCTTTGCATTTAATGTTAGTTCTTGGGAATTAAACATCCTCCTATTTCACAATCATACTATTACTTCCAGATAATGCAACAGATTGAAATTTGATCACCGTTTATTGCCTATTGCATTAAGTAGGATTTTTATCACTTCCTTGTCAGAGCTAAATTAATGGTTATGTGCTGTAGGGGCATTGCCACTAGAAACTAGATTGATTAACATCATGTGATTCTTCCAGTAGACTGAGGAGACTTTCATCAGTTTGGCAATAGTTAATTTGGTCCAGAAGTAGAAGTTTGAAATCTCTATGTACAACCTACTTCTGATGAAGATTTTTATTTTTTATAATTTGAATTTCTCCTGCAACTTGTGATCAGAGTCTATGGTTATACTAAATGTTCTGCTGAACTCATTTGTGCCCATGCATATCAAGTGAAAAATAGTCCTCTTCACTTTGTTTTCTACTATCCATTAGCTCACGACACGTAGCATCCTCTATTAAACTGATCTGGTAAACCATGACTGACTATATTTCCTAAGCTCCCCACCCAAAAAAAACAATTTTTGCACTTTATCCCTCTTCTCTCTAGGATATAACCATAAGGCAGAGGAGCAGAAGTAGGCTATTCAGCCCATTGAGTCTGTTTCTGTCATTCAGTAAGATCATAGCTGATCTGATCCTTTTTAACTGACTTTCCTGCCTTTTGCTGGCTAAGCCTTGATTCTCTTCCAGATTGAAAATCTATCTGTCTCAGCTTTGAAGATGTTTAATAACACAGCCTTGGCAACGCTCTGCAGTGGCTCAGATGCAAGACTGAATAACTTTGCTAATAATGCTAGTAGTTACTGTCCCCCCCCTGATTTCAGATTCCTCTAGTTTCTCACCTATTTTCCCTTTGTCACCATTTCTGGTTCACTTCCTGTTCCCACTAAACTGTTGGCAGCCAACTCCTGTTCCTGGCCTCCATGTTAGCTGATAATGTAATAATTTCCCCTCTTGCTTTGCTGTCTCCAGTCTTCTCAAGCCCACATCCTTGACTCTACCATTCTTTTAAATTAGAATTCAGTTTCAAGCTTGCTTTCCTTGCGAATCCTTGAAAATGTTTTGTCTAAAGTTCATACTCTTGCCCCACGATTGTATGTTTAAATCCCACCAAACAGATTTCCATCCCTCATGTAGTATAAATAAATGGCTTCCATCTAAACGTAAGGTTGCTCGTTGGCTTACCTGATATGGATGTCCATACCAAGCACCTCTTTGGTCATCCAGCTTGATTCCATTTTGCCCATGATAACACTTGAAGTGGTTTCTCCTCTTTTTATATCTGCACACTATTACTGAGAAATAAGTAGCCAAAGATCGATCCGGAAGCTGCCATAGTTACTTGGTGGGTTTTGTTAAGATTGCACTTAGCTGAAGTCTCCAGGCATGGTTTATAATTCTCAAGCTTGAGATGTTTCTGTTGTGGAAGAGGGCCTTTGAACTTGAAGGTAGTGCACTTTGTAATTCATTAGTGGATGCAGGAGGTATCTGGGATCTTTAAAGGTTGAATATAACTATAATGGCTGAACACTTGATCAATGATTTAGTTATTACCCCAAATGCTTGCTAAGCAATTTACTGCTTGTGGTCTTGATCAAAGTTAGGCTATGTCTCCTGGCATGGCTGAAAAGGTCTGTGCATGCCCACTTCGTCAAATGCTCAGGCCATAAAAGTCATGGCACCCAAATGCATGCAACAAGTAAGTGAACAGAATGGAGTAATGTTCTGTCCTATGTGTCTTGGTGGTGTCAGTAGGCCTCAGCGCCAGGGACCCAGGTTCGGTTCCCACCTCCGGCAATGTGTGGAATTTGCACGTTCTCCCTGTGTCTGTATGGGTTCCCTCCAGGTACTCTGGTTTCCTCCCACAATCCAAAGATGTACAGACCGTGCTAAATTGCCCATGGTGTTCAGGGATGTGTAGATTAGGTGTATTAGTTGGGGGTAAATGTAGAGTGATAGAGGAATGGATCTGAGTGGGTTGTGTAGACGTATTGGTCCGATTGAATGGCCTGTTTCCACATTGTAGGGATTGTATGATCTATAACCACAATACAAAAGGATTAATAATCCCTGTACTAGGGCATCAACTGAGGAATTCCTCTGGGTAGGTATTTTCTACTCAACCTGTTCAGACAGGTTATTACATACATCTGGAGCAGGTGGGACTCAGCTTAATCATCTTCAGCTGTTTCATCAATGAACCTGCCCCTAACATCAGGTGAAAGTATGCATTTTCACTTTTAAAACAATCACTCAGACATGTTATGATCTGCCTCTGGCTGGTCTTCTGACCCACAGGTCACCTTTGCTTTGCAAGAACCCTTATGTGAGATGTACATCTTTTTAATTAACCTGTTCAGATTCATTACGGTACACCATTGGAGCATTTGGGACGAGCTCAAGTGTCTGGTCCAGAGACTTTCTTGGGTTTGGCGGGGGTGCAGAATACTGCCATTGTATCACCAGCACTCAATGTTGTAACATTGGATTTTTTTTTGAGGAAGCTTTTCCATGGATGGAAAGTTTTCAGGAGTCCCATTTGTTGTCAATTGGTACGAAATCTTTCATGATATTCATTTTAAATCCTGGTCATTTTCATGCATCGATCTGTAGCTCCCTTTCCTGCTGCACATGTTTGACTGATATGAAATGTGTTGAACAGCGAGCAGTTCTAGGTTCTAAGTTATGATGTATAGGAGGATCAACATGACTGTCAGTCATTTGAGGGAGAAAGTGAGGACTGCAGATGCTGGAGATCCGAGCTAAAAATGTGTTGCTGGAAAAGCACAGCAGGTCAGGCAGCATCCAAGGAGCAGGAGAATCGATGTTTCAGGCATGAGCCCTTCTTCAGGAAGAAGGGCTCATGCCCGAAATGTCGATTCTCCTGCTCCTTGGATGCTGCCTGACCTGCTGTGCTTTTCCAGGAACACATTTTCAGCAGTGTCAGTCATTTGAGTCAATCATAGTACTCTACTCAATGATCTGTCCAATCTGAACAATAGATCCAAATCTGAAATTCATGTAATATCATAAGATTGAGAATTTAGTATGCAGTTTGTGGTTAGTTAGCTGGATGGCTGGTTGGCAATGCAAAGTAATGCGAACAGTTTCAATTCAATTCCCATACTGTCGGAGGTTACCGTGAAGGAATTCTATAGGTTGGGGCATGGCAGCCCTCTGGTTAAACTGCTGTCTCTGTCAAATGAAAGAGCGGTCATGTGGTCCAGAATGGTTACAGTGACTTTGGACACATCTCTGACAAATAAAAACAAGGTTCATCAGCAAAGTCCTTCTAGTTGCTTCAAGAGCCAGTCAGCACCTTCTGTCGAATATTATTTTTGTCATTTTTTTTTGCATAAAATGACAATTTAGTCAGTTCTGAACTTCTTGGTAAATTTGATACTTTAATCAAGGGATGGACTTTGGCATCCTACATAGCAAACCATTTACTGGTGGTATTTAACATATAGCACCAAAACTCTTGTTCTTGTTGATGCAGGTGTTTTGAAGTTTATTAACAGCGCTAACTATTTATATTGCTGCAACATCACAGACTTGGACACTTCAGTTTTTTGCTCACTGATAATGTACTTTACACACACAAGTGACTGAAGGCACCACACTGGCTCCATTTAAGTGCCTGAAGGTGAGGTGGTAAGCTTTATACCTAACCATGTCATGTTGTGATGTCCTGTAACTACTTTAGAACTGTCTAGTTTGAAATGTGTGAACAACCATCAAATGCACTTTGTTCAGGTATGCTGAAAGCAAAGTGTAAACAACTATTGCAACAAATCAGCAATACCACTAATGCAGTAAAAGGAGCTTGATGGAATAGTCAGTTGCCAGAATGTAATTCATCATTTTTGAGATGGAAAGTCAGTGTGATCTTGCGTCATGGTTTTGGAATGAATTTTGTCTGGTAGTAGATCTCTTATTTTGTGGTGGTTAAAATTAATGTTTCACATAATATTGATCAAATGTCCTTTATTTTAATGTCAGGATCATCTCTGGTTTTTTCTATCCCCATAGAACTTGTCAAATTACCACTTGTTTGCCTTTGAAGATTACTTTCTTGGAGAATCCTTGTTCTTAATGACTAGAATAGGCATGTTAGCTTGGACCTGTTAGATGCATTTGCAGCCGCTGATGATCCCTTTTGAGCTGTTGCTGGTCGTTGTCTGACAGCTTGCTGAACCTGGCTGAAAATGATCAAAATGCTTGTGATCCATGTTAAGACTGTGGTCTTCCAGCTTAGGTTCATTTAATATTCACACCTAGGTTTAAAGGAATATCTTTGTTCGTGAGATTCGGAAGTTGAAAAGTAGTGGAGATGGTCATTTGGGGACCTGGCTTGTACTGTAGATGAAAATATTATCCTTGAAGTTAAGAAGTAGATGTTGTAATCATGGAGCGGTACTTGAGATTTTCTCCAGACCCTTGTTTCTAATAGTTTGCGGTTGTATGAAGAGTCAATTTTTTTAATATTGGAATAATTAACCTGAGCTGTTGTAAGGACATTAGAACTGAATACATTTGATTGTCATCCAATAATGAGCATACTAAGACCTTTGAGATGCCACTATTTCCCAAATGTAATGAATTTGTAGGAATTATAATATTGAAAGATGCATGTACTGGAAAAAGGCACATTTTTTGATCTTGCTGCATATGTTTTTTGAGAAAATCTCAAAGATTTAATACCTTAATTGCAAAACTCTGCGCATGGGAATTTAAGTTGAAGAAACTGAGACTTGAGGTCAGCTTTTTGTTTTGCAGAGTAAATATCTTCTGCACATTTTGATAAAACAAGTCATACGGGTTGACTAGTAGATTGAACTGAAGTAATTGATTTGGCTTGTTGATATGTCACTTCATTCTCATGCTAAACAAAAGGCTATACAGAGGAACCTCGATTATCCGAATGAGATGGGCGGGGCACTATTTCATTTGGATAATTGATTTCCTCTGGGGCTTGAGGTTTTCTATGAAGTCCGCTCTCCATCCAGAAGACTAGGCAGCAGCCCACCATGCGCGAGTCCCTGACCCCCAACCCTGACTCCACTCCTGCCTGCCTCAACCCTGTCTGCCCATCCCCAAAACCCTGCCCTGACCTGCCCATACTTCATTCGCTCCCAACCCTGTCTACTCGTGCTCCCACCCCGTACATCTCCAATACCACCCCCAGGCAACCCACTCCCCACCACCGTGGGGCAGTCGGACTGTACACCAACAGTAAGACTGCTGCCTTTGTGGGGTAAGTCTCCAAATAGCACACGCGCGCACGCACACCATTTTTTCAACTGCAACGTTTTGACAGGCTTCACCTTTGCCCTGTACAATGTTGGAGAGATTATCGGGGGGGGTACAGTTAGGGTAGACTCTGGTGTAGAACTCCAGGGACTCTGGTGTGTGTGTAGCAGCAGGTCAGTCATCTGGAGATAGCGCCTTGGCTGTGTCTGCAGCATTTCAGTGAACCAAATTCACTTTTTCATCATTGTACCTGTAAACAAAAGATGTGATCAGGGTTGAAGCAGCTCTTTGACGTAATGTTTCCATCGGCACTTCGATCTCCTTTGGACAATCTGATATTCGGGTATTCTAGGTTTCTCTGTACTTGATTACCACTAATGGGAAGCTTTATATCCTGCTTATATTTAGTTTTTGAGAATTGCTATACCATGTGATACAATCGTTAGTAGATTGGCAGCAAGCTGATGCATTTGTTAGAATGAGTCTTAACTGATGAACGAAATGGAAACCTGAAAACATCTACCAAAAGGTGTTCTAAGAAGTTAACTGTTCCTATCTTGTTGGGGGAAGATGTGTGGACCAACATCCATTCCTGACATTGAGTTTGCGCAAATACTTGCTCCTTAGAATGTGGAATTTTAGCTCTTGGTGATTACATATCTTGTGTAGGTATGCATTTTTGTGCATTATTAGACCATTATTAGATCTAAACACATGCGCATTACTGTCTGTCTTAAAAATGTACAGAATTGACCATGCATCAATTAGTATGATGCTCGACTTTTTGGATTTTTCATGGAATCCAGTTCCAGTTTGAGCTTGCCTTGAATGCGTGCTACATTTTTTTTGAGAAAGGTAAAAACTGAATTGAATGTCATCTTTCGTATGTAACTGTGTTTTTATCTGTGAATATTCCAAACTTGCATCCTTATTCTAGTAGAACATCAATGGTGACTTCCTTATCTTCTGAAGGACTTGTGGATATAGAGGAAATGCCAGTTCTCTAAGCCTTTCAGCTTAACATCATGTCAACTTCACCTGACTGTTATCAATGACATGAACTTAAGCATGTAATTGGAAATTGAGTCAAGCTGCAAGTTGATGTTCTGTAGTCTGAAATATTTTTTTTTATAGTTTTTGTTTTTATAGTTAGAAACACTGAAACTTTATTCTTCCCAACCCTTTCATTTCCCAAAATAAGTATGACATTCTAATTTGTTTTTTGTCAGTTACCTGCTGCTCCATAATTTGTTTAAATAGCTGAAGTTCCAACAATGTCAATGATTGCTAGTCTGTGGTTAGATATTGCTTTCCATCTTTCTTTTGATTAGTTTATACTCAAAAATCATGCAAAATTCTTTTTTGCGATGTAGTTTCATTGGCTTTTTATTTTGTTACTGCAGCTTTGAGTTGCTGCCCAGTTAAGCAGACTGTCACTCAAAGGTGAAATTCAGAATCAGTGGCACTTTTCTTATGACCTTTTTTCAAGTTTTGGAAAAGAAAATGGCAGTTTCAATTGAAAACTAGACATAGGTAAGTACCTTTTAGTATGAAAATATTTTACTTTTTGTATTTAATGCAAGGATTGTATTTTTGATCATGGTTCTCCATCACTTCTAAAACACCTATGTTTTTTAATGAAGAGAGCGTACTTGCTGTACTTCTAAATAGGCCTGTAGCCTTTAGTTTGTGTTGTACCATTGTAGTCTTGGTTTGATTTATAACTTGGCTCCAAACTCCAATTTGGTTGGCTGATCAGGAAAAGACTGTTCACCACTGCTGTGTTGCTATTGTCTTTCCAACCTTCAGTGAGCACTTAGGATTGCAGCTCATTTGTGGTACTTTTTCTGACTTTAGTTGATTCTGTACAGTTAGGTTTTAAATTTGGGCTTGATTGTGCACATACTGACTTGGAAGATCTGGATGTTAGCATAAGCCAAAGGCTTTTTCTACTCCTTTTGGTGTGAAATAAATAATATTTGCATTAAGTTTTTACAGTAGATTTGATTATTTGGTTGTCCTTTATAGGATTTCAATTCAAAATCTTGAGCCTGTTTCAACGTTTAACAAGTTGGATTGAGCCATAGAGATACACAGCACAGAAACAGACCCTTCGGTCGATCTCGTCCACGCCGACCAGACATCTCAACCTAATCTAGTCCCATTTGCCAGCACTTGGCCTATATCCCTCTAAACCATTCCTATTCATATACCTATCTAGATACCTTTTAAATCTTGTAATTGCACCAGCCTCCACCACTTCCTCTGGCAGCTCATTCCATATGCGCACCACGTTCTGTGGGAAAAGTTGGCAGTTAGGTCTCTTTTATCTTTTCCCCTCTCTCCCTAAACCTATGCCCTCTAGTTCTGGACTCCCCCCACCTCAAGGAAAAGATTGTCTATTTATCCTACCCATGTCCCCCATGATTTTATAAACCTCCTATAAGGCCACCCCTCAGCCTCCGATGTTTCAGGGAAAACAGCCGCAGCCTGTTCAACCCCTCCCTATAGCTCAAATCCTCCAACCCTCCAACCCTGGCAACATCCTTGTAAATCTTTTCTGAACACTTTCAAGTTTCGCAACATCCTTCTGATGGGAAGGAAACCAGAATTTCGCGCAGTATTCCAACAGTGGCCTAACCAACGTGCTGTGCAGCCGCAGTATGACCTCCCAACTCCTATACTCAATGCTCAGACCAATAAAGGAAAGCATACCAAACGCTGCCATCACCATCCTATCTACCGGCAACTCTACTTTTAAGGAACTCTGAACCTGCACTCTAAGGTCTTTTTTACTTTTTTTTGTTCAGCAGCTGTACATCTCTGACTCTGACACTAGGACCTTACCATTAAGTGTATAAGTCCTGTTCTGATTTGCTTTTCCAAAATGCAGCACCTCTCATTTATCCAAGTTAAACTCCGTCTGCCACTCAGCCCATTGGCCTATCTGATGAAGATCCCATTGTAATCTGAGGTAACCTTCGCTGTCCACTGCACCTCCAATGTTTTGTATCTGCAAACTTAGGAACTATACCTCCTATGTTCACATCCAAATCACTTATATAAATGACAAAAAGCAGTGGACCCAGCACGATCCTTGTGGCACACCACTGGTCACAGGCCTCCAATCTGAAAAGCAGCTGCCCTCCACCACCCTCGGTTCTGTCCATCGCTGAGCCACATTTTTATAATTGCTGGGATATCACAGTCCCATGTTGCTAACCATGCCCTGAGTTCATCTGCCTTCTGTTAGGCCTCTTACATTGAAGTAAATGCAGTTTAATTTATCAGTCCTACTTTGTTCGCTGCTTTGTTCCTGTCTGCCCCGACTGTTTGACTCTCTTCCCAACTGTACCAGTATCTGATCTCTTTCCTCACAATTTCCTTGGGTCCCTTCCAAGTGTTAAATCCTCCCAGGCAGCTCTAGGAAATCTCCTGCCAGTATATTAATTCCTTCCAGTTCAAGTGCAATCTTTCCTCCTTGTACGGGTCATGTCTACCCCCAGAAGAGATTTCAATGATCCAAAAATGTGAATGCTTCTCCCCTGCACCAGCTCCTCAGCCATTCATCTGCTTTGTCCTCCTGCTGCTACTTTCATTCGCTCATAACACCACGAGTAATCCCGATATTACTACCCTCCAGGGTCTCCTTTTTAACTTGCTGCCTAATTTTATATATTTTCCCTTCAGAACCTAATCTTTTTTCCTTCCTAGGTCATTAGTTCCAAGGCATACAATGACATCATGCTGGTTCCTCTCCCTTTTGAGAACATTCTACACCCTTTTGTGGATATCCTTGATCCTGGCGCCAGGGAGACAATGCGCCATTCTGATTTTTCGCTGTTGGCTGCAGAAACATCTATCTGTGCCTCTGACTAGAGTCCCCTATCGCAATCAATCACTTGGAAACAGATGTACCCCTCATTACATTAGAGCCAGTCTCAATACCAGAAACTTGGCTGTTTATGCTACATTCCCCTGATAATCTATCATCACCCATATTTTCCAAAACCGCATACTTGTTTGAAATGGGGATAGCCACAGAAGAATCCTAGACTACCTGCCTACTTACCCCTCCTACCTTACCTCTAGTTAACCCATCTACCTAACAGTATCTGCAGCTTTTCTCCCTTCCTATAACTGCCAACCATCACGCCCCTAGCTCTTTTAAATTCCTCATTGCCTCTAATTGCTGCTTTAACCGATCCATGCGATCTGACAAGATTCGCAACCAAACACATTTGCTGCAGACATAATCATCAGTAACATGGAAACTCACCCTAATCTTCCACATTCAATAGGAAGAGCACATCACTACCATCTTTGTTCCTTCACAATCTACAGATCCAGAAAATAACACTGTAAAACCTTGCTCCAGGCTAACTTAGTGCTTATGGTTTATATTTCTAAAATTTTAATTGAGACATAGCAATAAAACATAATCAAGATTACACTTTAACAATCTATGTAGTTATCTGTTCCTGTGCTGTGAGCTCTCTCACACAGGTTCCTCCAAGTTCAGCTGTGAATATTGCTTTCCTAGAGGCACTCCGATGTCCTGAGAT
>NC_057723.1:41080026-41133172 GCF_004010195.1 Chiloscyllium plagiosum
GTTTTGGCTGTCTTTTTTTGTCTTTCCCCTTTGAAATGTGCTGTTGTTTTGATCTTCGTCCCCCAAAGTTCCAAAACAATGCAACAGCTTATAAAACAGTTGGAGTTCGTGGAAATAGCCTCCAACACCTAACTACCTCAACAGGAGCTGCTCTTACGGCCATGTTTTTCCCATCCTCCATCTAACAGGAGCTGCTCTTACGGCCATGTTTTTCCCATCCTCCATCTTGGATTACCCAGAATCCTTTTGTTCAAAATATGTACAATAATAACAGAACATGGATACCTTGCCTTCTATCTTGCTTGTCTACCTTTGTTATAGCTTGTTTTATTTAATACTGGACAAGTAAAATTACTAATGTGATGCACTGTGAGTTTTATATAACAATGTAATTTATTTCAGAATTTGGATTTTGAACTGGTGGTGTGTAGGCTTTTGTCTGTGAAGGGGTTTTAATCAGCCGGTTCTGTATCCAAATAGCTAGTTCTCCCTGTATTCCATGAGATCTAGTCTTGCTAACCAGTCTCCCATGAGGAAGCTTGTTCAATGCCTCACTGAAACCCATAGATAACCGTCTACTGCTCTGCCCTCATCAATCCTCTGTTTCTGAGACATGATTTCCTATGCACAAAGCCATGTTGACTATCCCTAATCAGTCCTTGCCTTTCCAAATACATGTACATCCTGTCCCTCAGGATTCCCTGCATCAACTTGCTCATAACAGATATCAGGGGTTGGTCTATCATTCCCTTGCTTGTCCTTACCACCTTTTCTTAAATAGTCGTACCACATTAGCCAACCTCGAGTCTTTACGACCCCTCATCTGACTATTGGTGATACAAATATCTCCGCACGGGAGCCAGCAATCACTTCCCTAGCCTTTTCTAGGGTACACCTGATCAGGTCCTGGAGAGTTATCCACGTTTATGCATTTCAAGACATCCAGCACCACCACCTCTGTAAAATTGTCTCCCCTCCCCCCAAAAGATGTCACTATCTATTTCCCCACATTCTGTATCTTCCATGTCCCTCTTCACAGTAAATACTGATGCAAAATACTCATTTACTATCTCCGGCTACACACGCAGGCTGCCTTGCTAATCTTTGAGGGGCCCTATTCTGTTTGTTGTTACCCTTTTTGTCATTAATGTATTTATAAAATCTCTTTGGATTCTCCTTAACTCTTTGCCAAAGTGATCACATGTACCCTCTTTGCCCTCCTGATTTCTTTAAGTATATTTAAGTATAAGAGTATTCTTTAAGTATAAGAGTATTGCCTTATACTCTTCTAAGGATTCACTCTATCTCTCCTGTCTATACTTCACATGTGCTTCCCTATTTTTCTTAACCAAAACCTCAGTTTCTCTAGTTATCTGGCTTTCCTACACCTACCAGCCTTTCCTTTCATCTGAAAAGGAATATGCTGTCTCTGGACCTTGGTTATCTCATTTTTTGAATGCTTCCCATTTTCCAGCCGTCCTTTCTTACCTGCAAATAGCTGCCCCCACTCAGTTTTTGAAAGTTCTCGCCTAATACCGTCAATTATCCTTCCTTCAATTTAGAGCTTCAACTTTTAGATCCAGTCTATCCTTTTCCACTACTATTTTAAAAATAATAGAATTATGGTCGCTCGCTCCAAAGTGCTCTCCCACTGACACTCCAGACACCCACCCTGCCTTATTTTCCAAGAATAGGTCAAGGTTTGCTCCTTCTCTAATAGGAACATCCACATACTGAATCAGAAAATTTTCCTGTACACACTTAACAAATTCCTCTCCATCTAAACCTTCAACACTATGGCAGTCCGTCTGTTTGGAAACTTAAACTCCCCTACCATAACCACCCTGTTATTCTTACTGGTAACTGAAATCTCCTTACAAATTTGTTCCTCAATTTCTCACTGACTACTCTGGTGGATCTCATAAAATCCCAATTAGGTGATTGTCCTTTTCTTATTTCTCAGTTCCACCTAAATAACTTCCCTCGATGTATTCCCAGGAATATCTTTCCTAAGTACAGCAGTAATGCTATCCATCATGAAAAACACCACTCGCTCTCTTCTCTTGACCACCTCTTTCCTTCTTTCTCCCCTCCCCCCCCAAAAGAAAAACACCTTTTGGGTTTCAGTTCACAAAAGTCCTTCGTTGAAATTAAATGTAAGAATATAGTAACAAATTACTACAAATGCAGGAATCTATACTGAAAACCAATTCTTGGAGATCATAGCAGGTCAGGCAGCATCCCTGGAGAGAGTAAGCTAACATTTAAAGTCCAGATGACACTTAAGAGCTGAAATATGGAAGGAAACTCATAAAGGACCTGATCAGGTGTACCTGTGGGAAGCTAGGGAAGTGATTGCTGGGCCTCTTGCTGAGATATTTATATCATCAATAGTCACAGGTGAGGAGTCCGAAGACTGGAGGTTGGCTAACCTAGTGCCACTGTTTAAGAAAGGTGGTAAAGACAAGCCAGGGAACTATAGACCAGGAAGCCTAACGTCTGTGGTGGGCAAGTTGTTGGAGGGAATCCTGAGGGACAGGATGTACGTGTATTGGGAAGGCAAGGACTGATTAGGAACAGTTAACATGGCTTTGTGTGGGAAATCATGTCTCAAACTTGATTGAGTTTGAGGAAGTAACAAAGAGGATTGATGAGGGCAGAGCAGTAGATGTGATCTATATGGACTTCAGTAAGGCGTTTGACAAGGTTACCCATGGGAGACTGGTTAGCAAGGTTAGATCTCACGGAATACAGGGAGACCTCTCCATTTGGATACAGAACTGGCTCAAAGGTAGGAGAGAGAGGGTGGAGGGTGGTTTTTCAGACTGGAGGTCTGTGGCCAGGAGAGTGCCACAAGGATTGGTGCTGGGTCCTCTACTTTTTGTCATTTACACAAATGATTACATAAGAGCCATAGTTAGTATGATTGCAGATGACACCAAATTTGGAGGTGTAGTGGACAGGGAAGAAGGGTACCTTAGATTGCAGCGGGATCTTGATCTGGTGGGCCAGTGGACTGAGAAGTGGCAGATGGAGTTTAATTCTGATAAATGTGAGTGCTGCATTTTGGGAAAGCAAATCTTAGCAGGACTTATACACTTAATGGTAAGGTCCTAGGGAGTGTTGCTGAACAGAGACCTTGGAGTGCAGGTTCATAGCTCCTTTGAAGGTGGAGTCGCAGGTAGATAAGATAGTGAAGAAGGCGTTTGGTATGCTTTTATTGGTCAGAATATGGAGTACAGGATTTGGGAGGTCATGTTGCGGCTGTACAGGACATTGGTTAGCTCACTTTTGGAATATTGTGCGCAATTCTGTTCTCCTTCCTATCAGATGTTGTGAAACTTGAAAGGGTTCAGAAAAGGTTTACAAGGATGTTGCCAGGGTTGGAGGATTTGAGCTATAGGGAGGGGTTGAATAGGTTGGGGCTGTTTTCCCTGGAGCATTGGAGGTTGAGGAGTGACCTTAGAGGTTTACAAAATTGAGGAGCATGGGTAGGGTAAATAGGCAAAGTCTTTTCCCTGGGGTCGGGGAGTCCAGAACTAGAGGGTGTAGGTTTAGGGTGAGAGAGGAAAGATATAAAAGAGACCTAAGGGACAACTTTTCACGCAGAAGGTGGTACGTGTATGGAATGAGCTGCCAGAGGAAGTGGTGGAGGTTGGTACAATTGCAATATTTAAAAGGCTTTTGGATGGGTATATGAATAGGAAGGGTTTGGAGGGATATGGGCCGGGTGCTGGAAGGTGGAACTAGATTGGGTTGAGATATCTGGTCGGCGTGGGTGGGTTGCACCGAAGGGTCTGTTTCCATGCTGTACATTTCTGACTCTGACAGCATTTGTGCTGTACCTCAGGACATGGTGGTGGGCCTAGTAGTGTAGGGTGTTGGTGGAAAAAATATGTTGATAGTTCATTGTGAATGTGAGAATAGCAGAACGACCTGGTGTGTCTCCTGCCCAGTGGGATGGGGGAGGGGTGGGCATGATAAGCTGAAAGAACAGAAAGAAATGGTTCACAATTTCAAGATGTTGAACTCAATATTAATTCCAGAAGGCTATAAAGTGCCTAGTCTGAAGATGAGATGATGTTCCTCCAGTTTGCGCTGTGTTTCACTGGAACACTGCAGCATGCCAAGGACGGACAGACATACTGTCAAAGCATCTTCTCTCTTTCACCCTTGACTAACGACTGGGATATCATGGAGATCATAATATGGTACGTTTCAGGTATTTCAGGTATATAATTTTTTTTTTGGTAGTGTATAGTGTTGCTTAAAACAAAGTTTGTTGTAATAAATAATTGGTCAGGATATTTAAATGTCGTTCACGGGTATAAATGTGGATTCCTTTGTTTTTCCCGAAACATTGATCGGGGTCACTTCAGTTCACCCATGCAAAGGGAGCAATAGTTTTAATGCAGCTTTTCTTGCACACTCTACCAGCTTCCAGAAGCTTTTCTATCACATTTTGGGCAGGGAGCTTTCAAATCTTCATGCTGTATAAGCAGTAACCCAGAACAGTGTCTAAAAGCAGTTCAAAACAAACAACTTTTCTGACCCAATTAGACTGATCAACACTCTCCTCTATCACCATTCACTAACTGCCATCCGCTTGAACATGGTTCCATTAAGGCTAGAGAAGATCTAATTCCCAGGTACTGACCTTGTTAATCGCAAACTTCTGCTATCTATTAAAAGCAGACAGCTCTGCTCTTCTCGGAAGTCTTGTTCAAACCTTTAAATCGAGGTTCAGCTTGCAGGCTTGGCCCCTCAAGCAAACTTGCTTGGTCTGTTCTTTTCAATCCAAGCTGCCCAAACATCCAACCGTCCTTTCCAGCTAATAATTCAAAATTAATTTATTTAATTTTTAAATCATCAGTAAGGGTTCTCTCATGTTTTTGCTGTTTGAAATGAGATTGTAATACATTCGTGGTATAATTTCTAGGATTGTACCTGCTATGTTGTGGGCAGTTTTGTCCTTTGTCAATGTAAGATTGTATTTGCCTTGGAAGGGATGCAGCCAAGTATTGTTAAATTGATTCCAAAAGAATGAGAGATGCTTTGATTTAAATGTTTAAATAAAGGAGCTTTAAACTGTGCTAAGATTTTTTTTCCCTGGCTGGAAATTCTAGATCTAAAGGGTCATATTCTATGATAAGGAGTTTAAATTTTGCTACTTTCAAATAATTTTACTCTAGGGCTTATGAAGCTTTCAATCCTGTTTCTCAGTTTCGTTGGTTAATGTGTTCTGGATGGAGATCAATTGATTTATGGATCCTACACAAATTGAGGGATTCCTAAAGAAGTCAGGGCTGGAAAGTGAATTTCAGGTAGCAAATCAGCTGAACAGCTTCTAATGGCTGAGTAGCTCGATTTTTAGTTTACTCATTACTTTTATTCCTTTGCTGTTATAATCCATGCACTTACAGAATCTGTCCCAGGAATATTTCCTTTCTCTTTCTACCACTCCTGTCAACTAATACTTGACCAGTAACTAATGTCATATTTGCCAACCTCTGGGAAGGTGGGCTTTGGATATTTAATAAACTGCATTTTATATTGGTTCCTCCATCTCCCAATTCTTACTGATTTTTGCTGGGTATTTTTATGGATCATGTTCTTTGCATCCAGGCCTCTGTGGGTTTAGACTTGGAAGTGCAAGAGGTAAAAACAATGACTGCAGATGCCGGAAACCAGATTCTGGATTAGAGTGGTGCTGGAAAAGCACAGCAGTTCAGGCAGCATCCGAGGAGCAGGAAAATCGACGTTTCGGGCAGAAGCCCTTAATCAGGAATACAGGCAGAGTGTCTGAAGGGTGGAGAGATAAATGAGAGGAGGGTGGGGTGGGGAGAAAGTAGCATGGAGTAGGGTGGTGAGGGAGCGGCGGTGAAGGAAGCCCAGGACCTCCATGTCCTCGGCTGAGTGTGAGGGGGAGTTGAAATGTTGGGCCACAGGACGGTGTGGTTGATTGGTGCGGATGTCCCAGAGATATTCCCTAAAGTGCTCTGCTAGGAGGCGTCCAGTCTCCCCAATGTAGAGGAGACCGCATAGGGAGCAATGGATAAAATAAATGATATTGGCGGATGTGCAGGTAAAACTTTGGATGTGGAAGGCTCCTTTGGGGCCTTGGAGGTGATGGAGGAGGTGTAGGCAAGCTGAAATATTTGGCATGGTTTTCATATCCTTTTGTAATGTATGTATTTTAAAGTTGACTACTTTGACTTGCTGTATAAACTGATATGTTGCAATGGAGAAAATAAGAGTTGGGTCTTAATTTTGTAATTTTGGAATGAAAAAATGCTTCTTTCACTGTGCAGTCCATCCTAGTGTATATCAGAATATTTGATCATTTTGGTCCTGTTAGCACTTTTTTCAAATGATCTATTCCCCAGATCTTGAGCAATGATGATTTTTAGTGGTGATGAGCCATCAATTTTTCTCTAAGCAAGGTAAGTTTTCTTCACGAAAGAACTAGCAAGGAAACAATTACAGAAATTATTTGAGAAACTCTGGGTCTGGCAGCACTTACGCTGACTGGAGAGGGAAAGAGGAGTGAGAGGATTGGCAGTGATGGAGCCCAGGAAGGTAGAGAACAAGAGCTAGGGAGACAAAAGGCTGTTTTCCTTGCTGGCAACAGTTCTGAATAACTGCACTTGAAGCATTGACTCTGCCTTCTCTCCACAGGTGCTGCTTGACCTACTGATTTTTCTTCAGCCATTTGATTTGTTTTCTGATTTCTACAGTTCTTAGTTTGTTCCCTTGCTATAATAAGTGTAAAGTAATTCCAGAAATAAAATGTGAATTTCATTAACTTGCTTCAGGACTTGCATTTATCAAGTGCTTCACATGATCATAAGTCATCTTGTAATCACTATAAATTGGGAAATGTAGGGTCACAGATGTATTTATACACAACAAATTCCACAATGTCGCATTTTTCTGGTTAACAATTTGTTAACCAACACTACTTCTAACAGAGGTTAGATGGACCCTCTGTTTAATATCTTGAGAGAGGCTATATACCTTGCTCAGCTACTTTAGTACTTTACAAGTGTTGAGCTTGGATTCTGTGTATTAGTCAGTTGAAGTTGTGGTTTAAAGCTCCACAGCTTCTGATCTGTGCTAATGATCTCCTGCATTGGGCATCATGTTTTCCCTTTACTTGCCATCCTTTTTATCCACCCGTGGGTGCAAGTTTATTTGGAAGGGTGTCTGTGTTGGGTTGATTTCACAATTCAAGTTAATGTTTATTTCAAAATCCTATCATACTCTTGTATATTATACCAGGCATCAAGTATTTTAAGAACATAAGCCTGTTAGTGATGTGGCTATTTGAATTTTTTTTGGGTAAATTTGTAACTGTTTTATGTGGTCTCATTTTATTGATCAGAGCAGGATAAATAGCTCCTAATTGTATCTTGGAATGAGTTTATTGAAGCTTTTTTCAAATGCTCCCTATAGGAGTTGAATGATTTGGCCCGTGACCCACCAGCACAGTGTTCAGCAGGTCCGGTTGGTGACGACAGTAAGTACACTTTCTAAGTTGGTAAACGAAATATGAAAGAAATCTTGATACTTTCTACAGCAACACTAATATATGACTGAAGACTTTTTAAAATTCTTTCTGCAGTGTTCCACTGGCAAGCCACAATAATGGGACCGGTGAGTTAGTTACTTCTGTTAACCATAAGGGATGAGTGCGGTCTTAAACACATTGGATTCAAGTTAAAAACTTTTCTTTCTTTCCAACAGAATGACAGTCCTTACCAGGGTGGTGTATTTTTCTTGACCATTCACTTCCCCACAGATTACCCCTTTAAACCACCTAAGGCAAGTAGACTTGTTTGCATCAAGTATTTCATCAATATAACTTTGCCTTGATATTAAAATAATTTTCATATCTATGCATTTTGCTAGGTTGCATTTACAACAAGAATTTATCATCCAAATATTAACAGTAATGGCAGCATCTGTCTTGATATTCTACGGTCGCAATGGTCTCCGGCGTTAACTATTTCAAAAGGTATTTGTTGTTTAGTTGAAATCTGGTGCTAATCTTAACATGAATGTTCTTCAAGTACTAATCTCCAGGACTCACCAGCAAACTATTAACATGATGTCTAGCTATAAATACTGTAACATTAAGAAACATTCTGCACTGAAATCCTAAATATATTTCATAGCAAAGAGTACAATGCTCGTTTGTCCTAGCAAATAACGAGCTTGTGAAATGTTTCATTGAACAAAAATGCTATTTGAAAGAATTTATTTCCCTTCCTCTTTTACTCTGAATTGCTTCCCAAAGTTGCAACTTGAGAAATATATGTACAATAGTTTGGGGCCAAGTCCATGCTGAATTTTGGATCCTACCAGTTTTTCAGGCCGAGTGCTTCTGACCAGGTTTGATAGACATGGCCAGGTCAAGTCAGGTGGGATTGTGAATTGCTCTGAAGACTTGGACAGTGGGCAAAGATTTGCTCGTGAAACCAATAACTAGCCTGCATTGATACCATACCTAACCAAACAAGCTAGTAAGTTATTTGACTAAGCTAATGAGAATTAAAATGTATGCATGGCAGCTTATGAAAGCGTCATTTATCAGTCACCTGATTTTCGACTAGCTGGAATTGAGACACTAATTGCTGATGTTATCTTCTGAAATCTATCTCCGAACAAAGATAGATGCAAGCATTTGTGGTTGAATGAGTGTAGGAGTATTTTGATTCAGCCATTATAGAGCTATTACCTGGAGTTGTGTGGTGGCCTGAAAGTGAAATGCATAAAATATAGGTTGTTGTATTTTTGTTTTGAACTTTAGGAGATGGGAGAGACATTAAATGAATATTTCATGGCAGACTTGAGAAGGAAACTGGGTCTAGAGAATGCAGATAAATAAACTTTGATATTTTAAAAACTGTTCACATTACAGAAGTGGACATTTGGGTGGTCTTAAAGAATATAAAGGTGGATAAATCACCAGGACCTGACCTAATGTATCCCAGAATGTTGTGGGAAGTAAGGGAGGAAGAAATGGGACTCCTTGCAGAAATTTGCATCACTTCACTTGAGTGAGGTACCTTGATAACTGGAGGGTGGCTAAAGTTGTAAGGAGAAACCGGAGAACAGTAGACCTGTGAGCCTGACTTTGGTTATGGATAAATTGTTGGAAGTGATTATAAAAGACAGGATTTATTAACATTTTATAGGCAGAAATTGATTAGGGATGGAAAATCATGTCTCCTCAAATTTGAGTTTTTTTTGAGGAAGTTACCAAAACGTTTGACAGAGCAGTAGATATTATTTATTTGGATTTTAGTAAAACCGTTTTTGATAAGGTTCCGCATGGTAGACTAATAAGTAAAGTTCTTGTTTGTCATTTTATATAAATGATTTGGATGAGAATAAAGAAGACATAGTTAGTAAGTTCGTGGATTACACCAAAAATGAGCTTCAAATGGGTCAATGAGCTGAAAATGGCAGATGGAGTTCAGTCTGGATAAATGCAGGGTATTGCACTTTGGCACAACAAATGAGGATAGGACTTGTACAATTAATTGTAAGGCCTTAGTTAGTGTTGTAGAACAATGACCTGGGGTGCAGGTACATAATTTGTTTGAAGTTTGTGTTACACATGGACAAGATGGTTAAAATGGCTTTTGGCATGCTTGCCTTTGTGCTCAGTTCTTTTGAGTATTGGAGTTGAGAAGTCACATTGAGGTTGTACAGGACATTGGCGAGGACTTGTCCGGAATATTGCGTCCAGTTCTTGTCATCCAGTTGCAGGAAGGATATTCTCAAGCTGGAGAGAGCTCAAAAGTTTGCCAGGTTGTTGCATATGAGCTGTGAAGAAAGGCTGGAGTTTTTTTGTGCTTTAAGGCAAAGGCCATGATTAGTTGTAAATGTGGTACCAAATTTGAATTGGTACACTCAGCATTTTGTTAAATACTTTGTGCACAACTATATTGTCAGCCAGAAATTCATCCAGATTTTCTTTGCAATTGCTTTTGGAGCATGGTGGGCTGCATGTAGTAAACGTTTCCTTAAACGATTTGTTCAAATATCTTAATGTGCTCATTAATTAACCGCATCCACAGTTCTCAAGATTTTAATATTTGGATCATGATCCACCATCACCTCATCAATTCTGTATCCATTTGAATAATTTAATTTGTCATTTAGTTTTTCATTGTGCCAAATTATTCGGATTGGATACATGTACTGTAATTTTTTTGGTCAGGTGTGCAAATGCATAATTTCTAAGATCAAGGAATGATGCTTTGTAGTCTGTAGTTGTACAATTAAAATGCAGTTGAGTGCTAATATTGTAAAACAGCAACATAAGGAACAGGAATAGGAGCAGGAGGAGTAAGCCATCTGGCTCTTCCACTCTCTGGGTAATGAAATATCTCCTCTTACCAGTGTCTTAAATAACCTACCCTCTCCTTTAGACTCTGACCACTGGTTCTGAACTGCATGGTGATTGGAATATACTTGTGTTTACCATGTCTAGTCCTGTTAGAATTTTATAAGTTTCTTGAGATTTCTTATTGAAAACAACCGAGACAAGAGGAGTCATTACTTTAGAGCCCCACGGGTAATAGTACAGTGCAAATTGCAAGTGATGGGTCCAGGCAACTCTCATTGCTGGATGTGCTGGTTGTAGGATATGGACAAGACGACAAAAAAAAATGGTTATATTCTGAAGTTAGTGACTTTGCAAGCTTAAAGTGCTGTTGATCATGCTTTAGTTTCAAGTTTCACCAAGGATGGAAGATTCAGAGACAGAATAGTTGGGAGACTTCAAAAGGCAGTGACTGAATGTGGACTGAAAAGATGTCTTTAGGAAAGTCATCGTCTGATCTGTTTCATCTCCCAAGTGGAATGGAGACTGCATCATGCACAGTGAATGCAGTACAAAAAGATGAAGACTGCAAACCTATTGTTTTTTTTTTTAGGTAGACAAGGCTGTCCATGTTCTTCAATAAAAGAATTCTATTTCGTGCAGCCACTTATCTAAAATGGTTGATCTTAGTGCAGACAGCAAAACAAAATTTCCACATGTTTCAACAATGTTGTGTTTTATTGTGAGGGAAATTGAATGCAAGCAAAGGGAGGTAATGTTTCAGTATGCCAGGTATTGGGAAGACCTCATCCAATGTACTTTGATATATTGGTCACTGTATTTGTGTAAAGATGTGAATGCATTGATAGCAGTTCAGAAGGTTTACTAGACTAATACCTGGAAAGAGCAGATTGCCTTGTATAAGGGAAGTTTCTAGACAGGTTTAACCTGTGGCATGTGGAGTTCAGATGAGTCAAA
Source organism: Chiloscyllium plagiosum (assembly GCF_004010195.1). Classification (NCBI taxonomy): domain Eukaryota; kingdom Metazoa; phylum Chordata; class Chondrichthyes; order Orectolobiformes; family Hemiscylliidae; genus Chiloscyllium; species Chiloscyllium plagiosum. Next base: position 41,091,341 of record NC_057723.1, read on the forward strand.
GATGACTTGATAGAAATATACTAGCACCTCTCGGGTGCATTTGGGTAGGGCGATTCTTCTCGAGGGAGAGTAAAGCACTAGGGGTCCATAGAATCACAACAGGGAAGCAGGCCATTCGGCCCATCATGTTGACACTGATCCTATGAAGAGCATCCCACCCCTCTACTCTATCCCATAGCTAATCTATCTAACCTGCACATCTTTGCATTGAGGGAGGAAACTGGAGCACCTGGAGGAAACCCATGCAGACAGGAGAATGTGCAAACTGCATGCAGTCACCAAAGGGTGGAATCTCCCCAGCGTCCCTGATGCTGTGAGGTAGCAGTGCTGACCACTAAGCCACTATGCTGCCCCTCCTAGAATATTTCCTAATTTGTCTAAATTGAGTGGTATTCCTATTTTAATGTTATAAGTATTGTTTTTGGAATTCCCTTTTTAAAAGGCAGCTGAACAGAATCTTGAAATATTTTAAAGTCAGATTCTTGGTTACCAAAGGAATGAATGATATTGAGAGTATGTTGAGACTGGAATCAGATCAGCCATGATCTTATTGAATGGCATAGAGACTTGAAGCGCTGAGTGGCTAACTCTTGCTCCTTGTTCCCAGTAATATCTTTTCACACAACTTCAATTCCAAATAATTTCCCAATCTCAATTCTGCATTTTTACTTATCCTCCAATTTATTTTCCTTGGGTCTGTACAAACAATGTTAAGATTTCCTTGTGTTCACTGGTATGAACCTTTCAAAATTTTGATCTCAATTTTTTTCAATTCTAGCAACAGTACCTTTCTACCCAGTTTGTCCTGTTGTAGAAACTGCACAGATTAAACCATTTCTTGGGTGACTGGTTCCCTTCAACTAAACTCAATTCTCAAGCGAGACTGAATTGTTCTCCCTTCTGAACTGAACTTCTGATTCTTGTGTTTTGAGGTCAAGCTAAACCCAATTGCTTTCTCTTTTAAAACTCAGCAGTATAAATATTCTATTCATTAACATGACAGAGGATCTCCTTAACTGCAGTGAGTATTTTCATGGAATTTATGGACTTGTCATCTTTCCAAATAACTTGTTTAATGAAATATCAATTTCTCAGAATTGACCTACAACCATCTATCTGCATTTTTGAAATCCAAATGCAAAAACATTTATGATCCACCTTTTATCATTGTCCACATTGCCCCTGTTTATGATGCCCAGGTTCATTTCATGCTTTAATATATCCTTGCACCTTCAGTAGTCTGTGCAATCCCGTATCCATCTATCTTGTACCCCATTTAAAGTTGTATCATTTGGCATGTATTTTCTCTCGTGATGAGAAGACCTATCTAACTTAAATTTTCTATACTTTCAACTTTGTCATATGCAAATTTTGGAATTGTAATGCATTAACAATTCCAATAAATCATTATCAAAACGACAATGTCCCAAGTACTAAATATTGGGAAACAGCGACTCAGCACGTCTTAACAACTTTGTATCCATAGTCCTATTTTCCCCACTGGCTTCAAGTTTGCTGACAAGCTAAATAGTTGGAACTAATCAAATTCCCTTGATGATCTATTCCCATGTTCCCTGTGCTGTCTTTCCCCAACTTGTAGATCAAGAAATGCAGTCATATTTTTCCATACATAATTTGTCTTGAATGAATGTGTTTGATTAATAATGAAGATCCATGCTCATCCAAGTAGCTGACCGTTTCCTCCAGAATTTTGTTTATTTAACTTTGCTACATTTGTAAGATTTTTCCTTCATCCACTTTAAAGTGTGGTATTATATTTTCACCTCCCCAGTCTTTTGGCATTGTCCTTGTACATAAGAACTTGACATTTTGGCCAACATTTCTAAAAGAATCTGTCCTGTGTTTTCTTCTGCAACTTTGGCCCATCCAGACCAGATGAATTATCTATTTGAAGTAATGCCCTTTCTTCCTAATGCCAACTCTTACTAATTTTTTTTCTATTCACTAACCTGGCAACTCTTCATTTAACAAGGCTTTTGCTACTCTTTCCCTTGAAAAACACCAATGCAAGATACTCCATTGAGTATCTTGACCATGTCATTTGCTGTCACCGATACAAGTACATTGCCTACTTAATCAGGCCCACTGCTCTTTGTAAGAATTTTCTTTTTACTGAATAGATCCGTAGAAACTCTTCAGCAATTATGTAGTGGAGTCTTGGTTTTACTGTCTCTGTGCTGATGTTATTTCCTTTTCTCAGATGTGCGCTGTACTTATCAGCCTTGTTTGTTCTTCCTTGTATTATCAAAGCTGCTATCTGAAATGCCCTTTTTTCTATTGCTTCCTATTTTCTAATTCTTACTGTCCAAAGAGTAAGACTTTGGTCCACTTTGCATTCCTATGAAGGAGAAATAGATCTGGAAGGTATTGAAAACAAACCATTACTACTTTAAAGGTTGTACATTGATATGTTCAATTTCTGCATGTCTTTTGGCTCCATTTTACCCATGCCACATCCGATTCAATTCAATCAACCCCCCTCTAGTTAACAAGCAAAACCTAAATTTAAAAAAGAAGTGTGAATTGCCAAGCTTTGGTACAAAATTGCAGTTCTCAAACTGAGGAAAAATACAGCAAATTAAACTCAGGAAGGTTGTTAGATATTTTAGGAGAGGATGCAGTTCATTGCAGAGTAATGTGAAAGGTAACATTTAAGGAGTGAAAGAAATTTCATCCTAAAATGCAAGACTTGGATGTTTTCTGGGATTTTTGAGCATGGCGATTTTAAATACAGTATTGAAATAAGTGAATTCTCACAGTTGAGTTTGCATTTGCTGGAAAACAAAATCCAGTTCTTTCACATACAAATCAGGGAGCAACTGTGCAGCAGATGAAATGCCATTCTTGAAAGATGAGAACACTGGAAAGGGGTAAGTTGATAATTTGTTAGACTTGATTTGGACCTTGATGACTGAGATTTAAGTTGCAAATTTTAAAATTAATTTCTGATAGATTTTGGATTTTTGAATGCTCAGGCTGTGATCTCTGGTTTCCAAATTGGTGACAAAATGACCTAAAGAGGATTTTAACAGGGTGGTTAGATTTAAATATAGATATTGAGGCAAGGCTATATAACATGTTCAAAGGAGTTAGTTCCATTTTCAGAATGTCTTGTAAAAGATTGCAGCACTGGAATTAAAATCTCAATTTCTGCAACTAAGCTAGCAGAGACATAGTAAAGTAAATGATCTTCAATTTCTGTAACTTCACTGTTTATGGCATTTGGGATAGCTGAATTGTGTAGTACCAGCAGTAGCACATATCTGGAACTTGGGCATGTCGTTGTTCCATAAGATGGGTTATGGGATTAAATATTTGTGTGTACCATTCAGTTTAGGTTTTTACTTCCAGATTTCCTCTTGAGGTTCATCATACTTCAAAATGATGAAAGAAAAGATTAATAAAAATGAAATGCTATGTTGACTTGTTCACTAACTATCCTTTGCAGTGATAAATAATGCACAAAGGAAAATGAATTTCAAACTGGTACCATATATTTTAAGGTATTATCAGTTGCAATGTATTTCTAAGACTGGATGCAAACATATACAATATTCAAACATTTTAATAAATTAAGGATTTAAAATTATGCTGTATATAGTAAAGGCAAGTCAAATAGTAGAATTCATATCACAATTTAACTTTAATGTTTTTTTTTCCAGTTCTTTTGTCCATTTGTTCACTGTTATGTGATCCAAATCCAGATGATCCCCTAGTGCCTGAGATTGCACGTATCTATAAAACAGATAGAGAAAAGTGAGTATTATGTTTCAGGTAGTTAAACTCAAAGGTATTAACTGAGTCAAGTACCTTGCCTTACTAACCCTGAACAGGAAATACTTTGAAGAAACCAGTGTTCTGAGCAAAATGTGTTGTGGAACTCTGTAAAGAGACTGACCATAAGTATCTCCAAAAGAGCCTTGATTATCTAAATATCAATTATCTGAATTTTGGATTATCCGAAGAAGATCTCAAGGTCCCAATAGAAACATTACTTCAGGTGTTTCCAACACTGATCTTGTCTTTTGTTTACAATTATTAAAAATGAACTCTCATTACTGAAATGCTGTCAAGAACAGTCCTGGACATCGATGGGAGCCTAGACACTGTCTCCAAATTACTGATCGTCCGCACTTCCTCTCTTCCCCACACTTTCCCTGGAGTTCTACACAGGGGTATACCCTAAACCCCCCTTCCTCAGATAATCTTTCCAACGTTGTGTCCCGTACAGGGCAAAGGTGGAACTTGTCAAAAAGGCTGCGTGTGTGTGCTATTTTGAGTCAACCCCAATAGCAGCAGCAGTCTTACTGGTGCCCAGTCTGGTTGGTTCAGTTGGGGGGCAGGGGCTTGCACACGGTGTGCTACTGCCTGGTCTCCTGAACAGGGAGTGGACTTAGCAAGTGCTCGCTGTGTCAATCCCATTGAATTGTTGATGGGAGGAAGCGGAGGCAAAGCTTCAGCAATGCTGCAGCTCCCTTGCACGCGTGTGTCTGCTCTGAAACAAAACGAGACAAAGAGGGAGCAAGGCAGGCAGAGTGAGGAAAACGGAAACTTCAGAAAACTCCGAGCCCCGTTGAATCAATTAACTGAATAATCAGCTATTCGAACAAAATAGTGCCCACTCATCTCGTTCAGATAACTAGGTTCCTCTGTAATTATGTTTGTAAATGATGGAAAGAGTTTTGTTTCTGTAGATTTTGTTTGATTTACTCATTTGATTTTTACATTGAGGTACTACTGACATTTACCCAAATTTCTAATTCTACAGTGGTTATTCCTGCCTTGTTTAAAATGTTGCATGCTGAAATAGGCCGATAAACCTCTTTTATTTAAATAAAAGTTGAAGTAGTGCTTTAATGTTTAGCTTTTTGTTTTGCCGATTTGTCTCATGGCTGCCAACAAGTCAGCCACAAATGTGTAATTGTATTCTGACATGTTTTAGATCTTTTCCTTCCTGCTTTATTGTACCAAATTTACACCTGAATATTTCTGATTAGAACGCTAAATTAGTTATAATGAGGGTGTGTGCAACTACAAATTATCTCATTTGGTAATGTATGCAGTTTTAAATGTATGCAGGCTTTATTATTCAATTTGCATATTGCAAAGTAAATGTCCTTCAGTTTCTATGATTTTGCTGTTTATGACAGTTGGCATAACTGAGTTGTGCAGTACCAACAGTAGCACATTAATATAAATTCAAAACTCGAACTTGAGCACATCACTGTTCCACAAATGGGATTAAATATTTAATATGGGATTAAACAGATTTACTATTAAAGAATTTTATTTTAACTATTAATAATGTTAAAAATTTGATGTTTGATTAAAATTTTGCAGAAATATGGAGGAGGAGGAATTATTTGGCCCATTATGCCTATTCTTTGAATGGGCTCACTTTGTTAGCTGATTCTGACTTAAAAGTTTAAAGCGAAATTGCTGAAGATTTGGATATATTTAACACTTTTTTTCCCCTTTTCCTTGTAGGTACAACAAAATAGCTCGGGAATGGACTCAGAAGTATGCAATGTGATTACATTCAAATGTTGACGAACCTCTTATACAGCTGGGGGAACTTGCAAAACAAATTTCTTTGGTTTCCATTTGACTGCTTTCTTTGAGCCCACGCCTCTTCCCCTGTGCACATGTTCACCTGATCCAGCAGTGCTGCGTTGTATTGTGTACATATTTGGAACAGCTGATAGAAATGCCCCTTTCTCAATTGTTTGAAATTCAGACTACTTACAAAGCGAGTGTTAATTGTCCAGTTCTTCGATCATAACATTTGTGAGACTAAAAGCATTCCTAGTCATTGTAACAAGATGGTTTAAAAAAATTCAGGGTTTAAGTGCTTCCGGGGGTGGGAACTTTTCCTTTTATAAGATGTATGTTGGAATTCTTTTAAACTCATAATGGTTATGAATAATAGAATGAAGAACTTTAATTTGTTTAATGTTTTGCAATTTTTATGCTGAAGAATGCAAATCTACATTCTAGTTAAACGTTGGAATGGAAAGTTGAAAGCATACTTGTGTCCTATAAAATTGAACAGCCATTTGAATCATCACCCATAACAGTTAAATGGATTGGAGCTATTAGTTAGCCAGTCATTCAATTTTCAATACCTTTTTGGGTTTATATTTGGCTTACAGTGAATGAGTAGCTAATAGCTCTAATTTTATTTTTTTTTTGTTTTGTTAACTAATCTTAGAAGTCTCATCTGGATGTAAGGGTAAAAATTCATGACAGAACTTGTGTATATTTAATGACCCAAAGGCTCTACTGGAGCTTGTATGTTCAAAATGATTAATCTGTGTAATAAACTGATTACTAAAGTCATTAAGTATTTCTGTGAACAGGATAAAAGGCAAATTGAATACTGCCATCTTCAGTAACTAATTAGAGTGGTAGTACTTGAGTTCAAGCAATAACCATGTGGCAACTAAGATCATAATCTGTAGTTGTTTTATTGATAGCATTCTGTTATGCAGTGAACTTGCTAGAGTTCTCCTATTGAGTCTGGTAGTTACATGGTAGAGATTTATGTCTCAACTGCTAAAATTGTATCTTGTCCATTTCTACAAAAATGGGCACCTGACCTTCGAAAGTCCTTTTTTTTCCTTAGAAACCTGTATAGGATTTGATAAACTTGCAATACATGTCATAATACAGAAATCGTTAGCGATTGCACAAATCTTGCAGCATTGCAACAAATCCATTAAATATTCTGTTTTATGTAAAATTATCCTCTGGATTTAGAGATTGCCTGTTGCCACATGGCACCCTGAACCTATGGTGCATTAGATATGCTATAGCTGAAATCATTGCCCCCCACCAAAAGATTAAAAGTTGATTTTTTTTGTGTGTGTGTATTTATTGAGGAAGGATTACTTCTGGAAGTGCCAGTAGTTGCTTTTAACTTTTTGCATATCCTTAAATGTTAAACCATTTTTTCTTCTCTCCTAATTCATATCATTGAATCAGAAATGAGGCTATAACTACCCATAGTGCCTGTACCACCTCATTTGAAAGTGTGTCCAATTTGCTGTATCATTTCCCTATTGCCTTCCACATTTTCCCTTTTGACCTTTTTTAATGGTGGCTGTAAATTCATTCTTTAGGTGTTGTATGCTAGATCAGGAACTCCCTGCAGGTTTTTAACCAAAAAGTTAATTTCCTGTTTGGATCTTTAAGCATTCACCTTTTTAAATCTGTGCCCTTTGGTTGCCAGTCCTTTGGACACTCATTTACTCTCGAAACATCTTTTTAATATTTTGAACATGTTAAATTTCCCTGCAGGTCTTCCTGCTCCTGAGGAAACCAGCCCTATCCTTACTAGTCTCTTCATATCCCTGGCACAAATCTGCATTCTCTGCATCCTAACCAAGTTTTGACATCTTTTTCGAGAATGTGCCCAGAATTGGCTCCAGTGTTCCAGCTGGATCCTTAATGTATCATAACACGTCAGTATAACTAGCTTTTGTATGCAGGATCTCTGATCAAGACTGTCACCCTTTAATGACAACTTTTCTTAGCCATCGTAAAAGGTTTAAATATACGTAACTTGAATGTTGATTTTTGCACTTCATTTAAAATGTTATTGCTCCCAAACAATTCTTGATATCAGTGTCACTTCACACTATGTATTTAATTTTGTCTTAGTTTCAGCAACCTGTATGCCTTCCAGAAGTCTATACTATCTTCACAATTTACTACCTTTCAGAATTGTCATCTACAAATTGTGTGCTGTCTACCCAAGACTGTCATTAATATATTTTTAAAAAACACATGCTGGTAACAGTTGCTCAGGTTGCTGCAGGACATGCTTTTTGCTTCTCTCCAGACTGGGAAATTGCCATTTATCAAAAACTTAATTTTACCTCTTGGCTAATTTTCATATAATTCCATGAATTTCACTTTTTTTTTTGCTCATTCACTTGAGCTACTCTGTCAAACGTTACTTAAACTTCAGTTAGGCAACCATAATTTGCCTGTAACAATCTTTGCCTGTCAACGCAGTTTTTTCAGTTGATCACTTTTCTTCAGCCTGTCAATTTCCCTGCCACAGGCATTCACCAGGTTGGCTAGTAGTAGCTGGGTTTGTCCTGCCCTTAATTTGAGCATGTAATTTAACACTTGCAATCCTCCACTGCTCTATTTGCTTTTTCTAAGAAGGAATAGAAGGTTACAGCCAAAGCTGCTGCTATCTCCTGTCCTTCTTTGCCTCTGAAATTGGATGCCTCTTGTTTGGATGACCACTGCAAATTTGAAAGAGGTTTCTAGAGGCCTATCACATTATGTACCTTCCATACTGGAATTCTTCTGGTTGCATCTGCAGCATGTTGAACATGGAGATTAATTTTCAGCATCACTAGAAGACATTCCTGTTGAGCCAGGGCCGTAGAAATTTGCTCATTATTGCAAGACTGCTAGTGGTTTTTCAGTAACTTAGTAAATTCAGTGGCCTATGCTTTTTTTTTTGGCCCATTTCATATTTTCCGAGAGATTTTGGATTCCTCCATATGTTTAGCTCCACCCCTCTCACTGATCACCTTTTTGGTTCCAGTTCGCTTTGTGAAGTTTATTTTGCAAGTATTTAATCCCCAATTAAAGGTAAAACTGGACAATGCATTGAAACAATAGATTTTACAAGGATTTGGAATGGTGTCAACCTGTTCTGAGGGTGTTGCCATATAACCAGATTGAAATCATTATTATTTTTAGAGACAAATGCTAATTAGTTTATCTCGATCCCCTTTTTTGTGTATGTGTACAAAATATACAAATTTATTTTAAATGTAACTTGTGGGTAAGACTGTAAGTTACTTTTGCACATACTGGCATTTTAAGGAGTGTTGCTATCAAATCCAAACCATTAAAGGAATGTGGTCAATGCTCTTTCATTTTCCTGTCCTGTCTCGACAGTAAGTGCTTGGTCATTGTCAGAGCACTTTTATCATGGTTAAACGCCTGTATTATGCTATTCAAGTATCTATATAGTTGTGATTCTAAATATCCACAGCTCTGTTGCTCCCCAAGTTGACTGCAAACATTTAAACAAATGCCCTGCTGGCAGAAATTGGCTGAAATTAAAGTAGAGCAAAAATAAAGTCTCCATGTATTTAAGGTGGCTCTGATTTAGAGATTTGATCTTTAAGTATGTTTTACATATTCGAGAATTAATATTCCAGCATATTTGATATAAAAAAATAAAAGTCTTGCTGTATTTTAGTTCGCCACTACACTTTTAAAGTCTCTTTATACGACTAAGAATTCAATTCCCAGTCACAATTGGCTTATTTTTAGCCTGATGTCTTATCACAAACCATTAAATGTATCAGTAATTTGAACTGGGCACATGGACTGTTCTTGAGTACAACCATGTGCAGGTTTGTACAAGGTTTCCTGAGGTTGGTAGACAAGTAGCTTTATAGCTTGGGCCGAGATAAAAGAATAGCATGCAGATTGAAGTAAATGGACTGTTTGGTCAGTTGGGTGCATTGAAATGCATTGTATGCACTTCATATTGCACTTGGGTGGTTCTATGACTAAAATCTTTTTGAAAGCAAACACTTCGCATTGCTGAAATGTTGGTCTTCAGTATTTTTATCTACTGTTCTATTTACCATTCCTGATGAAGGGCTTTTGCCTGAAACGTCATTTTGTTTTTCCCCCGCTCCTCAAATGCTGCCAGACCTGTTTGTGCTTTTCCAGCACCACATTCTTGACTAATGTCAAGCATCTGCATTACTCACTTTTGCCTTTTTTAAAATCTACTGTCAGGTAGTTGTATGAACATGGGTTATTCTTGGTCATGTTATCAAATTAACATTGAAAATCTGACTTAAATTCTTGGTTGCATGTAGATCGTCTTGATTGAGCTTTTCTAAAGTTGGAGGAACGAAATAGTTGTAGAAATTCTTGTAACATTTTGTTAACACCAACATTGCAGTCACATTTTCAATCAATCTTTGCTGTTGCAGAAATTGTTAGAGCATTTACAGACCTTGTGCATCTCTGAAGAACCATTAATCATAAGTTTCAATGGATGCAATTAATTTGTTGCAAAATAGTACATTTGCAAAAATTTAGTACAAATTGGGAGGTTGGACCTTTTCGTTAATTAGAAAAGGTTGGGTACAATTTCTGAATTCTTTAGATTGGTAATAGTTTGTAGACAATTGTGAAGGCTGGAGGTCAGACTTCAATTTAGTTCATTATTTTAAATGAGTCAACTTGGTTCTTTTTCTACCTGGCCTTTCTCTTGCCCCTCTCCAATTCTTAGCCAGACCTCTTCACAATGGATGTAAAACTAAATGCCCATATCCCCATTTTTATATGTACCCTTTGTGTACTAGTATTGCAGGTTCAGAGAAATGAATAATTGATGAGATGTTGCGTTGTTTTTCTTTTGGTGAGCCTAATAACTATTTCCAGATGTAAGGTTGGCGCACGTAAATGCATGTAAACTAGATTTTTGTGCTTAACAGAATGTTGTTGTTTTAAACTGGCAAGGTAATGGCAAACCTCAGGCCATGAAAACTTCAGTTATCATACTGATGGACCACTCAGATATTGTAATGAACTGGTGCAAAGTTTGTGACGCTCCAGGCCTATGGCGTATGTAAGAATCCAGTTCTCTGCAAGACACATTGCATTATGTCCTAGTGGTCTTTTTGCAAGATGGTTCTGTTCTGAGCAGATTGTTTACCTAATATGGGGTTGTAATAAAATCCATTGGTTCTGTTGTTTTTGCATGAAGCAATGTGTGTTAGCTAAAACCAATTCTTGAAATCACTAAACATCACTCGGTATCATGTGAAGTTAAGCTAAACTGCTTTATGTCATACCAAGATAAATTTTAATTATTGGATCAGGTTTTGAGTTTTCTATTGATGGTTCACGGCCATGGTTCCTCCTGAGTTTGTTACTCATGTCAATGGTAGTTAGTTTTTCATTCTAGCATTGAATTTAGCTGAATTATTTCCCATTTAAATTAATTGACATTCTGTTGGCACCAGCTGTAATTCCTGCTGCCTTGCATTTTAGTGGGGAAGCATTCATCTGACAATTTTTTGGAGGTGGGTAGGGGCTTAACCATGAATGATGAATGTTAAAAGTTGGTGAACTTTAAAAGCTGCCCAGTCTTCTAAATCCTGACTACTGTCTGTGATGCAAACATTGCTGTTCAAACAAAATATTTTGAAGCTTTGATCCATGGAAACAGTGAACTTAATTTTTGAACCTTGCTAGTTTCTAAAATATGCTTTTGTTAAATTATTAAAGGAGTTTTTTTTTTACAGTTTGTGCATGGGATCTTTATCACTTTTTTTTTCCTCCCCACTCAATCATACTAGAAGTGGTAGACATTCTAAGCATGCTTTTCCCCAATATACCTGATCCCAGGTTGGTGTCATGTTGCTGTTACAACCTGTTGGAACAAATGGTAAGTAAATTATTTATTTTTAGGATCATTATAGTAATCAAACTAGGATTTTGGATAAAAATGAATATTATGGAACCTAATCCAAAATTACCAGTGAAGGCAAAACTATAATTTTACTGTAAGTAGTGTCAAACACTGCACACTGAAGAGCTACCTGGGAACACACTCTCATCCCTGTGTAACTCATTCTTTTTTTTATTCAGTAACACTGAATAACTCAGTCATACTGACAATTTCTCACTATCTCTACTCAATGACATTCTGAACACTCAGGAGTTGAACTAATGGAAGAAAACTCTATTCCATTACAGTATAGGCTACAGGGCCAGTACATCTTGTAGGTCCTTTTTGGAAAAATAAGATTTGTGTTTCAAATGTGATTTCGAGTAGCTGTATTCATGGCGAGTAGTTGCATCGGAACGGAGTCTGTCTTGTTAGAGAAGGCATCTAGTTTGTTTTATATCTATCTACCTAGTTTAATCCACATCTGAATTGTCATGTGCAATACCCAGAGTGATCTGTGAGCTCCAAGGGTTAAGCTAGCAGGCGATTGCTTTCATGAAAATTTAGGTCGTGATTTTTTTCACTAAATATTTGTATTTTCAAAAGAATGAATTGGAAAAAAGCATTTTTACCCGCCAGTTAAGGAATCTGGAACTAGAGCATGGTATTTAGAACCAAATCTTGAGTGAAATTTGACAGTACAAAAGGTGGTAGGGGTTTGTGAATCTCTTCTGCCAATGGCAGTTAATGCTAAATCAATCTAATTTAAAATTGTTGACCAAAGATATTCAAGGGACAAAGGTGGACATGGGCTAATTTGCAGATCAGCCATTTAGCTTGGGAATAGCAGAAGTTTCCATATTGTGCTCTTCCCCCTACCCATTTGAAATTTATAGATGCCCCAAATATTTTTTGTTCCAACTCAAAACAGCTACCTGTAATATGGGCAACTTCTGAGCTTTAAAGCAGTTTTATTATGGTTTGTCATGATTAACATGTTTTAATAATTTTTTTCTACAAAAAACTACTAACTTGAGTCATTCCAAATTGATTGAAATGGTGCAGTAGAGCTAGGCACCAAATAACCATTATCAACAGCAGGAACTTACAGTTAAGAACAAGTGACATTTCACCTAAATTTTGTATACAACTTGTCCTGTTGCCACACTACTCCATAATACCCCCAAATTTTGGTCCTGACCAATCTTATGATGGAGCAAAGGAAATCTGCCTGTCTGCAGAACCCAGTGGAAGTGAATGAAATGAAAATTGGACAGCTCTTTAGCTGTTCTAACTCATTCCTGGTGTGTAGGCATTGCTGGTTGGGCCTGCATTTATTGTTTATCCCTAGTTACCCTTAAAGGGGTATTGAAACTTCAGGTGAAGAGCAAAATCTATCCCAGTGTTTACTGTTTTTCATTATTCACACCCCTTTATACAAATCTGTTTTAGTAGCTTGGAAGATAATGAAGCTGAATTCTTGCGGGGCTAATGTAAATCTCTTCCACAAACTGAATTTTCCATAAGTCTACATGGATATGATTTAGCTGTTCTTTTTGCTATTGTTCAAGACCTGTTATATCCTAAATACTTTCAAACACTGGCTGTTTTTTTGTACAACCCTTTTCAAATATCTTGCCTCGTTAAATGCCACTACTGTTAGTTACATATGAAAAATTGCTTTGAACCAACTTTTACTTTTTTCCTGCTGATCACTGTTTATATCCGACAAATGCATTTATTCATCAACTTTAATGTGATAAATGTTCTTTATTTCCTCCTTTTATATTATCTCTTTTTAATCCTCCTGTTTCTTGGAATGTTTGGTTTACAAAGCTAAACTCCCCTGTCATCGATGCCACATTTTTCAAATGCTGCCTCGAAAGATTATAGCAGAACAGAAGTTACTGGGAAGCAAATAGAAAGCTCTCTGGTTGGCAGAAATGGTGGTTGTTGATGGTCAATCATTGTTCCTGCACAATTCTGTATGAGTTTCTCTAGCCCAACTAACTTTGACTGCGATGTCAATGCTCTCCATTGTCAAGGTAGAAATGGGGATGTTTGCTGTTTGTGAATAGTACTGTATGTTATGCATCGACTCGTACTGAAGCAATCCATGTCCATATGCTGCAAAACCTGAACAACATTTAGGCTTGAGCTAATAAGTAACAACTAGTGCAACTGCCAGGCAGTGATAATCTACAAGAGCATCTAGTCATCACCTTTTGGCATTCTGTGGTATTGTCCCATCAATAAATCCTTACTTTCAGCTTCTGGATGTTGACTTGAAGTTGAACTCGTCCAGCCATATAAATTTCATTGGCTGCAAAAGCAGGTGAGTTGGGAGTTCTGTGGTGACTAACTAAAAACCGGAATCTCTTTTTGTTTTTCTGACTCAGATTTTGTAGATGGTAGTGTGATGCAATACTCTCCAGTAGCCTAGAAGAGTGCACTTTCAACAACAGCTAAGACTCAGCATCTGGAGCAAGCCAGCCCTCCTAATGGCATTCTTTTCACTGCCATGAGCATTCTCTCCCGCCACTATATGCATGTGCAAAATACTCCGCAGCAATTTATGAAAATTCCTTCTATAGTATCTTCTAAGATACGTGTGTTCCATCAAGCCGGGCTTGCACAAAAAAGACCTATAGCGACCTTCATTTTCAGCATGTTTTTCTAGTCTGGGTTTTAGGTTAGATTTCCTACAGTGTGGAAACAGGCCCTTCAGCCCAGCTAGTCCACACCAACCCTTCAAAGAGTAATCCACCCAGACTCATTTCCCTACACTTACCCCTGACTAATGCATCTAACACGATGGGCAATTTAGAATGGCCAATTCACCTAACCACATCTTTGGACTGTGGGAGGAAACCAGAGCACCTGAAGGAAACCCACGCAGACACTGGGAGAATGTGCAAGCTCCACACAGACAGTTGCTCGAGGCTGGAATCGAACCCATGTCCCTGGCGCTGAGGCAGCAGTGCTAACCACTGAGCCATTGTGCAGCCCATTAGATTAGATTCCTCACAGTGTGGAAACAAGCCCTTCGGCTCAACAAGCCCACACCGACCCTCCAAAGAGGATGGGTTCCTCCTTTGACTAATGAGCCTAGAATTGCAAACTCCACACAGTTTCCTGAGGTAGGAATGCTAACCACTGAGCCACCATGCCACCTATTTTCATTCTATCTGACATGCAGGCTGGTACCACCATGAATCTTATGGCCTGTGCTTTTCACTAAAACTGCTTTTGAATGTTTCCACTTTACCATTTGATTTCTGGGTACATCAGAATTAATGGGTTTTTCATCCATGCTGTTGATGTGACATGGGTAGGAGGTGTTTTGCCATTCTTCTACTTTTTAACAAGGTCTTTCAATAGTTTGAGTTCATTTGTCATCGTCCACAACATTAGGCATTTTTGCTTTTAAGTAAATCTACCCTGAGTACTGTGTCCAGTTCTGATCTGTTGTAGGAAGGGTAATAAGCTGGAGTCTTGTTTTTAATTCACTTTGTGGGATATGAGCATTGCTGGCTGGCCAGTATTTATTGCCCGTCCCGCATTAAAATTGAGAAAGTGGTGATGAGCTGCCTTGAACTACCATAATCCACGTGCTATGGGTTGACCCACAATGCCATTATGGAGGGAATACCAGGATCTTGACCAAGTAACACTGTTTGTTTATTTCCAAGTCAGGATGGTGAGTGGCTTGGGGGACTTGAAGGTGATGTTTCCATATCTCTGCTGCCCTTCTTTTTAGATGGAAGTAGTCATGAGATTGGAAAATGCTATCTGAGGTTCTTTGAATTTCTGCAGTACATCTTGTAGGTAGTACACATTGCTGCTACTTTGGTGGAGGGAGTGGTTGTGCCAATCAAGGCTGCTTTCTCCTGAGTGGTGGCAAGTTGCTTGAGTGTTAAGGCTGCACCCATCCAAGCAGATGGGGAGTTGTTCCATCATGCTCCTGACTTGTACCTTGGAGATGATTGGTAGACTTTGGGGAGTCAGGAGCTGAGGTAGTAGCCGCAGTATTCCTAGCCTCCAATCTGCTGTGTAACTACTGTTTGTGATGAGTCTCATTGAGTTTCTGGTTGATAACTTTTAGGATGTTGATAATGGGGGATTCCGTGATGTTAACACCATTGAATGTCAAGGGCAGGTGGTTAGATTGGCCATCACCAATAACAGACATAGTCTGGCATTTGTGTGGTACAAAGTTATTTGCTCCTTGTCAGCCAGAGTCTGGATATCCAGATCTTGCACATGGACAGCTTCAGTATCTGAGTCATCTTGAGTGGGGCTGACTATTGTGCAGTCATTGGCAAGCATCCCCACTTCTGACTTTTATGATGGAGGCAAGCTCATTGATGAAGTAGCTGAAGATGTTGGGCCAAAACACTACCCTGAGGAACTCCTGCAGAGATTTCCTGGAGATGAGGTTCTGACCTCCAGTAACCATGACCATCTTCCTATATGTCAGGCATGACACAGGAGAGTTTGATCCGATACCCATTAATTCCATGGTGCTAGGGATCCTTGATGTCCCCCTCTGTCGAATGCAGCCTGGATGTCAAGAGCTGTCCCCTCGCCTCACCTCCCCTCTGGAAATCAGAAGAGATTAACCAGGATGTTGCCAGCTAAAGAAGGTTTACATTGAGGTTGTAGATTCGGCGAGCTGATGTGTTTTTCTGCAAATGTTTCATCCCCTCACTAAGTAATGTCATCCGTGTGCCTCCAGTGAAGTATTGGAGGTCTGTCCTACCTGGTATTTGTCCATTTTCTGGTACTTCCAGTTCTGTATCTGAGTTTTTCTTTAGTATATGGGGCCTCGTTCAATAGGCTTATTGATTGAGTTCTAGTTGGGGTGGGAGAAAGTGAGGACTGCGGACGTTGGAAGTCAGTAGAGTGTCTTATGCCCAAAATGTTGATTCTGCTGTTCCTTGGATGTTGCCTGACCTATGTGTTTTCCAGTTGGAGTGCAAGGCTTCGAGGAATTCTCTCGCATGTCTGTTTTGCTTGGTTGGTTATGTTGTCCCAGTTGAATTTGTCCTTTGTGTGAGTGGGAACAAAAGTACTGGTTGTGTTTGGTGGTGGTGAGCTGATGTTCGGGCAGTTGTATAGTCAGTTTTCTTCCTGTTTGTCCGATGTGTTTTTCAGTTCTTGCAGGGTATATTGTAGATTATGTTCATGCTGTTGGATGTGGGTGTTGGGTCTTTAACTTCTGTCAGGAGTTGGTGAAAGGTGTTTACTGGTTAATGGGTCACTGAATCCTAGGACATTGGTTAGGCTACTTTTGAAAAACTCTGGAATTTTGGTCTCCTTCCTATAGGACGGATGTTTTGAAACTTGAAAGGGTTCAGAAAAGATTTATAAGGATGTTGCCATGATTGGAAGGTTTGAGTTTTCAGTAGAGACTGAATAGGCTGGGGCTGTTTTCCCTGGAGTGTCAGAGGCTGAGGGGGTGACCCCTTAGACGTTTATGAAATCATGAGACATGGATAGGATAAACAGACAAGGTCTTTTTCTCTGGGGTGGGGGAGTCCAGAGCTAATGGGCATAGATTCAGGGTGAGAGGGGAAAGATATAAAAGAGACCTAAAGGGCAATCTTTATCGCACTCAGGATGGTGCATGTATGGAATGAGCTGCCAGAGGAAGTGGTAGAGGCATCTGGATGAGTATATGAATAGGAAGGGTTTGGAGGGATACAGGCCAAGCGCTGGCAAATGAGACTAGATTAGGTCAGGATATCTGGTCGGCATGGAGGAGTTGGGCTGAAGGGTCTGTTTCCATGCTATACATCTCTATGGTTCTAGTCATTTCTGATATGTTCTTGTAGGGTATGGTCACTATCATGTAGTGTTTTCTTCATTAGGTTTGTTTATACAAATACAGTACTGGAGGGTAGTGCTCTTGGGGTGCCCATTCTGTTTAAATCCTTGGAATAAGTATTCCTGTTCTGCTTGTGGAATTCTGGTTTGCTGCAGTGTGCCTTTGCCTATTTAAAGCTTCATTTGTACTCTCTTGTTTCCACCTACACAGAATGAAGGGAATAAATTCCACTGGGGCAATGTAATCATCTTAACACAAGAGACATGCAAGAGAATTCCTTGAAACCTGGCACTCAATCAATAAACGTGTTGAACTGGACCCCATAAACAAACCACTCAGATACAGAACTGGAAGTACCAGGAAACAGACACGAATATCAGGTGGGATACACCTCCAACACTTCACTGGAGGTGCGCTGATTGCATCAGCTCGTTAGGTGATGTCACATCTGCAGAAAAACGCCATAAGCTTAGTGAACGGGTCTGACCTAATCTACAAATCTTTTCAAAAACTGTTTAAGTTTTAAAAATAACTGGGACTTTTCACTAGAGCATAGAGGATTGAGGGGTGACCTTCGGTTTATAAAATCATGAGCATAAATAAAGGTGAACAGCTGGTGTCGTTTCCCTAGGGCGAGGGATTTCAAGATGGGACATGTTTTGAGAGGAGAATGATTTACAAAGTACACTAGCAACTTACACAATGGCTTGTGTATGTAATGAACTTCCAGAGGAAGTGGTGGATGTGGGTACAGTTATAATGTTTGAGACATTTGGGTAAGTACATGGATAAGAAATGTTTCTAGGGATATGGGCAAGTGCAGGAAGGCAAGACTAGTTTAGCTTGGGATTATGGTGAGCATGGACTGATTGGACCAAAGGTTCTGTTTCTGTGCTGGATGACTCAGCCAAAGCTCTCTAATCTTTGTGAAACTTCAAATTTGATTCAAACCACTTGACCATATATATGCATCGAATACATGATCCCCAGAAATTCATTCTGATGATTGGAGACCTCCAATCTATGTATCTCCGATATATGACTAATAGCAGGTCCCTATCGTCTTGCCACAATTTGGTTTTGAATATCTTCAGGGTGTACTTTTTCTCCTTTCAGTGTTTCAGTGACATTGAATTTCTTCGAGATAGTTATTTGTCAAATTACCAAATGCGATAACTTTTAACATGAAGTCTTGTACTTGATTCATTCTCCTGGGGAGCACATTTCTGTTCATTTGTATTACTTCAGTATGGAAGTATTTATTCCTGTGCATCTCGGCAGCAAGGCTCATATCTACTTAATCTCATATGCCAATTTATAACATTGTTCCACCATGCATTTTAAGATTAAAAATTGAAGATGACTGTGAAAAAATAGTATATTATTTCTCAGCAGGAAAAGGAATCAGCTGAGGCCAAACATAGTCATAAGCATGATTTTTGGCTCCAAAGCATAGGGTCATCTTAAACACCAGGCTGTCTTCATTTGGCAATCAGTGGCATGGATGTTTTCATTGTCTTGCACTATAGAGATGTACAGGACAGAAACAGACTCCTTCGGTCCAACTTGTCCATGCTGACCAGATATCCCAACCCAATCTAGTCCCACCTGTCAGCATCCGGCCTATGTCCCTCCACACCCTTCCTATTCATAAACTCATCCTGGTGCCTTTTTAAATGTTGCAATTGTACTAGCCTCTACCACTTCCTCTGGCAGCTCATTCCATACACTCACCACCCCCTGCGTGAAAAGGTTACCCCTTAGGTCTCTTTTATATCTTTCCCCTCACCCTAAGCCTATGCCCTCTAGTTCTGGATTCCCCCCACCCCAGGTCTGTTTATCCTATCTATGCCCCTCATGATTTTATACACTTCTGTAGAGTCAGCTTCCGACACTTCAGGGAAAACAGCCCTAGCCTGTTCAAGCTCTCCCTATAGCTCAAATCCTCCCATCCTTGCTTTTTCCTTAAATCTTTTCTGAACCCTTTCAAGTTTCACAATATCTTTCTGATAGGAAGGAGACCAGAATTGCAAGCAATATTCCAACAGTGGCCTAACCAATGTCCTGTAGAGCCGCAACATTACCTCTCAACTCTTGTACTCAATATTCTGACCAATAAAGGAAAGCATACCAAACGCTGCCTTCGCTATCCTGTCTACCTGGGACTCCACTTTCAAGGAGCTATGAACCTGCACTCCAAGGTCTCTTTGTTCAGCAACACTCTCCAGGACCTTACCATTAAGTGTATAAGTCCTGCTTCGATTTGCTTTCCCAAAATGCAGCACCTCCCATTTATCTGAATTAAACTCCATCTGCTGCTACTCAGCCCATTGGCCCATCTGATCAAGATCCTGTTGTAATCTGAAGTTGCATTGAAAGCAAATAGCCATTTCTTGAGCACTTTTTTTTTGTAAGCTCATATAGTATTAACTTACTCTGGCACTACACTTTGTAGACTAATTTCAGTTTGTTTTGTGGGCTGCATCTTTTGAGATCAAATTCCTGTTTTTATTCAGTCGTACACTTCATTCAGTGAGCCGACAGGTTTTTAATTTTTCCTTTAGTTTGCGATTTCTTTTGAGTGTTGGGTTACATTGAGTAGCCACTGCAACATCTCATCATGCATTCATTCACCAAAAATGTAGAAGATTTTTATTTAGTTGTGAATGTGGCAGCTATTTTGGATGAAGTGTCACGGAAATAGTTATTGAAATGTTTTAGGACACAAAATTGTGTCTTGCTTTAAATTTTTGGTTGCTTTCTCTATTCTCCCTTTAGTTTAAAAGTTAATGTTCTGAACTTAATTTGCTTTTCTCACAATATTTTAGTGCATATTTGTTTTATTTGTATTAAATAACTTTTTAAAGTATGCACTAGTTTTTTCCTCTTACTCTGACTAAAAGGAAAATCCAGAACTGAAAAAAGATCTGAGGCAGCAAAAAAAAAGGACCATTTGAAGAAGGGGTAATCGCTTAGGAGGGATCTTCTATTTTGAGAAGGCAAGCAGAGGAAATAAAAATTCTTCAAAACTGCTGGCTCAAAGAAAAATCGCTTCGAGTCCTAAGTTGGCGGTTCTGTTTAATACCCTCTGCTGTGCTTTCTAGCTTATTCTAATATGTTAAATGTCCAAAAGCCATGGCACACTCCATACAACAAATAAATGCGTGTTTGTTTGATATAGGTTCTGTTAAGGCAATTTGTTTGTTTGCAGAATGAAGCAGAGCTGTTATTCTTTATGCCAATCATGTATATCTCAGTGGGAATAACTTGATAGGAAGGTTGTTGGCAGGGAATAGGAATTATTGGGGGGAAAAAAGTTTCTAAACAAAAGTACCTTTCCCTATGATGGGCTATATTCGTTAGCATCTATACATCAATAAGGTTTTGAGTTGTCTCAGTAGCATGAGATTACAGATAAAAGCAAACAGGAGATTGTGTAGACCGCAAATGAGAGCACAAATAAGAGCAGTCAACCTAAGACAAGGTTATCTTACTAAAGAAATAAGCTTTCATTTCCAAAATGATTATAATTAGATTAAAAATGGATATCAAGCCAGAAGATGGTGAAAGATGTGACTGAATGCTTGGTTAAGTTAGGTGAATTGACACAGTGGTTCAGAAGGCCTATAGGACCCTTGGGTTTATGAATGGAAGCATAGTGTAAAAAAAGGAAGTGATGCTACACCTGAATGAGTCATTGGTCAGACCACACTTGGAGCATTTTGCTCTGTTCTGAGTAACTTCATTGAAGGAAGAATGTTAAACCCTGGGGTTCGTGCAAAGGAAACTTATTGGAATGATACCAGGAATGAGGGGATTTCATTTGTAAAGAAAGATTAGAGAATTTGGGCATATTGTCCGTGGAGCATTTCATTTAATGGTGTTCAAAATTGTGACAGCATAAAGAAGGATATTCTGTTTCCATTAATTGTTATGTCAGTAACTATGGGTCAAAATCTTGAGATTCCCAGCAAGAGAGCTGGGAATGAGATGACAAAAAACATTATTTACAATTTGGAATGTGTTGTATGGGCGAGTAGAGGAGGCAGATTCAGTAGGAGGTTTCAAAAGAGTTGGATAGACATTTGAAAGTGATTAATCTAAAGGACTACAGCAATAGGGCTGGAGACGGAGCCAAGCTGAGTAGATTGGGAGCTGGTACAGATAAAATGGATCAAATGGCCTCCAGCACTCTAAACTTTTATATGCAGGTTTGTGGGGTTGGAGGCAATTAGTGATTTGGGGTGGGTGGTGGAAAGCAGAAAATTGGAAATAATGAGAAATTGAAAAGGTTTGTTGCAGTCAACCAAGGTGTAGGTCAGCTAGTACAGATGTGTTAGGTGATCAATATGTTTTGAGTTGAAGACACCTGCAACAGAATTCTTGGATTACTCTTGTATGGAGAGGGTAGAACATGGGAGATTAGGCAGGAGTCCATTGGAATAGTCGTCATCTGGAGGTAGCAAAAGCATGAATGTTTCTGCATCTGACTCAACTCTCACTGCTGTTAAGAGGAGTAGTGAAGTCTATAACTAGGTAACTGAGTTTAGAGGGGTGCTAAAGACAAGGAACGCTCTGCTCCTCCAATGTCAGACAAGCTGTGTAATGGTATAGCAAGAGTAATGAAGCATTTCATTTGTTAATCTAAGCATGATTGGAAGAAAATTATAAAATCAATTTTACTAAGTAGCTTGGTGCCATCTTGTGGAACAAACTAAATTTTATCAAACAATGCAATAAAAGCACTTGGCCTTTTCCTATAAAGTGGTCCTTGCCTCCCTTCAACTTGAGGTTTGTCAAGATGAACCTGAGAATGACAACTTTGGTCCAAAAAGAATTAAGATATTTTAAACAATGATGAACAAGTATTCAAATATTGAATCAAATATATTTGTGATTGTTTTACCTAATGAATTCAAAGCCATAACTCTGGGCTCGAGTCCCCTTATCTATGAACTGAGTTATCTGGACTGTAGAAGTTTTCTGCATGAACCTCCTGATTTTTTTTTTCACTTCAACTTGTGCCAATAAATCAAAAGAAATAGTATTCAGTGGTGGTTGGTGTAGTGTTAAATTGGCTTTGCAATGGTCTCTAGTTACCACTTTGGCAAAATCTATACAATCGCTAGCAGCTTGAAACCAGGCTAACTATCCACCTGAATTGTGTGTGACACCTTTTTTGAGTCAGCAACAGGTGTTAGAATAGTCTAACATTGCACTAAGTTCAGGCATGGTAGGGTACCTCTTTCATCAATGCAAATTCTGTGCCAGATAGGAAATCCAATGTTTTGTGTGTTTTGGTTAACCTGTTGGAGCTGTTTGGCTGTTGGAGGTCATTCAAGGAGTTGAAGCTTTATCATAGCAATTGGTAGAATATTTGTAAGGCTGAGACCTGATTTTTTTTAGATTTTGAGATGTAGCCAGGGAAACATTTATTGCCTATTGTACTGATGCAGACCAAGTCATGTAGGTATATTCACAGTGACTTAAGTATCAGGATATAAATCCTGTGACAGTGTGAAGCAGCAGTGATACAACTACTCAGAGTAGTAAAGGTATGGAATGCTTTGCCTGCAACGGTAGTAGATTCGCCAAGTTTAAGTGCATTTAAGTATTCATTGGACAGGCATATGGACGTACATGGAATAGTGTAGGTGGGATGGACTTCAGATTAGTATGACAGGGTGGCGCAACATCGAGGGCCGAACAGCCTGTACTGCGCTGTAATGTTCTATGTAATTCCAAATTGGGAGATAGTGGCCCAGCAGGTTACTAATCCAGAGTTCCAGTGAAATGATCGGGACAGCAGCATAGCTGATGGATTTTGAATTCAATAAAGGCAGAATGAAAATCTAGTCAAATGGTTAAAAATCATACCACACCAGATTATAGTCCAACAGGTTTAATTGGAAGCGCACTAGTTTTCGGAGTGCTGCTCCTTAATCAGGTGGTTGTGGACGACACAGTTGTAAGACTGAATTTATAGCAAAAGTTTACAGTGTGATGTAATTGAAATTATACATTGAAAAATACCTTGTTTTTTTGTTGAGTCTTTCATCTGTCAGAATACATGATGGTTTCACTCTCATATGTAAATCACAAGACTTTTTTAAAGTTACATTCTCCCGGTTAACTGTAACAATTGGTGTCAGCCAGATAATATGTTGAAAGTGTTAGCCCCCTGTGTTCCCTGTCTGTGCCATAATGTTTTGACTGATTCTAATCTAAAAAGTGTTAATGAAGTCTTACATGGATTCATGTCAAATGGTAATTATGAAATATCATTAAATCCAACTGAGTTCATTGTTATCCTTTTTTTATGAAAGGAAATCTGCTATCTAATCCAGCCTATATGTGACTTCAGACCCTCAGCAATGTGGTTGATTTTTAATTACCATCTGAAATTTATCTAGCAAGTCACTCTATCTAATTAAGTCTAAGGAACGAAACCAGATGAGACACCTATCAGTGGTCTGGATGGTCAGTTGAACTAAAATCTGGGAGCATATGCCAAAATGATATTTACTAATAAAGAATATAAAGACCAGCAGAGTGACTAAAATAAGACAAGAAGTGCAAATTGGAGTATGAGAGGAAGCTAGCTAGAAATGTAAAACCATAGCAAGAGTTTCTATAGGTATTTAAAATGGAAAAGGCCAAGTAAAATTTGTTAGTCCTGGAGTTCAGAATTGTCAAAGGTGATTGAGTGATAAATATAAAATTTGAGGGATCTTGACAGGTTAGTTAGAATGTTTCCTCTTAAGAGGATTGAGAGCCAAAGTTCATTATTAAATTGAGGTATCTCCCTTTGAAAACAGCAATGGGGTGGACTTCTTTCTGAGTTGTAAGCTCTCTTGAAAAGTTGGGAGAAGCAGTCATAGATCCATAGAATCCTTACACTGCAGAAGGAGACCATTCAGCCCATCAAGTCCACAGTGACCTGATAAAGAGCATCCCACCCAGATAAACCTCCACCACCCTATCCCTGCATTTACCATTGCTACCCATCCTTTAACACAATGGGCAATTTAGCGAAGCCAATTCACCTGACCACATCTTTGGACTGTGGGAGGAAACCAGAGCACCCAGAGCAATTCCCGCCTCAGGCGACTGACTGGAGTTTGCACGTTCTCCCCGTGTCTGCGTGGGTTTCCTCTGGGTGCTCCGGTTTCCTCCCACAGTCCAAAGATGTGCAGGTTAGGTGAATTGGCCATGCTAAATTGCCCGTAGTGTTAGGTAAGGGGTAAATGTAGGGGTATGGGTGGGTTGCGCTTCGGTGGGTCGGTGTGGACTTGTTGGGCAAAAGGGCCTGTTTCCACACTGCAAGTAATCTAATCAGAGGAAATTCATGCAGACACTGCAAACCTGCAAACTCCACACAATCACCCAAGGCTGGAATCCATCCCAGGTCCTTGCTACTAACCACTATGTTGCCCCATTGAATTTTTTTTAAAGGCAGAAATGGATGGACTATTACTAAGTGAGGGTCAGATAGATTTTCATCAGTAGACAGGAATGTTAATTTGCGATTACAATCAGACCAGCCATGATGATGATTAGAGTAGGTTCAAGGGGTTGAGTGGCATATTTCTGCTCTGACTTTGTATGTACATATTATGCAGAACATCACCAAAATACTGTGACCTTATTAGTTGAGTAAGATTTTTTTTAAAATTGGACTGACATTTTGACTGGGTTTGAGTATCTGTAAAGGATAATGCCAGAAAGTTGTTTTTGCTGTAAATTATTGCAACTCATTGGGGTGACATTCTGTAAATCGAGCTTCAGTACTCCCAGAATTGTATCCAAGTGTTAAATGTTTTTAAAAGTGTACACAGTCTGACTTTCAGAAACCTGTGCTAACCAAGAATTATTGTTTTATTACAAGTCATTAGACTAGCTGCCAATAAACAGATATAAATCATTGACTCGCACTCTAATCCCCTTAAGGTCCACCTTTCCCACCCTGACACACGCACACAAACCAAGACGATAGATTATGGGCTGAGATAGCAAAGTGGTAATAGTGGTGGTATTTGTCTCCTGTTTCTGATGATGAGATGACCCTTCAGCTGGCCAGACCCAGGTCAGATGTGTGACAAACCCACGAATTCTTCTCTACAGAAGCACAGAGTGACTGATTGACTTGGGAAACGTTTCTGATTTATAAATTCAAAGGTCATAGCATGTTGCAGGAAAGATGATTCGTTTTATTCAAAGATGTTTTTCTTTTAAACCACGGAGAGCAACTACACCCATCTGTGTCCTTGTGTGTCTGTTTCTAACTGGCTTCGAGTTCAAACCTGCTCAGTTAGCTGAGAATCAATCTACTTCATTTGTAAATTGCTCCTCAGGTGCTGATCTACTCCACATAACAGGAACCTGTCGCCCCTAAACATAACTCGCCCTAGATATCAAATTCATTGCGGTGAAGTGCAGCCATCCTGGTAAGTCTGTATTTGGTAAGACAGCTCTTCCTCACGGAGTCCACAAGTCAAAAGACATTTCCTACGTTATGATTTAAAATTGTTTCACGTTGCCATATATATAAATAAAAAATATGGCTTGGTTTTAAAAATAAATTCTCTTGTATAAATAAAAGTATATTGGCTTGCTGTGTTCTTCTAGCCAGGCAGCATCAATAGGTGGAGAAGTCTGTTTCTGGTATAACCCACCTGAAAATTAGATGCTGCCTGGCTTGCTGTGTTCTTCCAGCCTTCTGCCTGTCTACTTTGCATTCCAGCATTTGCAGGGGTTTTTTTTTGTCTCTAAAAGTATATTAGCAGCCTCCTGTGACTCTTTCCCAGCCTCTGAACGACATGGGCAATTATTCCAGAGTTTGCACAATACAGTGAGAATTTTTAAGAAAATGGGATTCTTGACATTAAATGGAAAATCAGACTATTTTTCTCAATGTTTAACCTTTAGATGAGACTCCTGCTGGTGAGAGGTGAGGTGCCCAGTTGCATATATTAACATCTCATTATCACCTAATCATAGAATCTCACCTCATTTATTTGCAGATTGTTACTTTCCCAGATACTGGTACTGGGTGAATCCTGATTTGAAACTCTCATTGTTAACAAATGCCTGCAGCTCATCGGCATCTACTCCAAGTGTTTACCATGTCCAGAATTCCTCAACATCTAAGGGCATGCTCCATTGATAGCAGCTGTCTGCATCATCATCCTCAGCAGTTGGCATTGGCAAAGCAGCCTCATCATATCATCATGGCCCATTTTCAAATACAGTTTAGCACTTCAGTACTGCTTTTTGGAGCTCTGTTATGCTTTATTTTGTAATGGTAGTGTTAGACTCCTTGGTGCCTGTCTCCAAGCACAATCATGCATTGAAACAGGAATAGTCTCTGGCTACTTCAGTTGCTGTCTTAGTGTTCACTCCCTTTTCCTCTCCTTGGGTGCTCACAGAATATCTGCTTTGCGTTTTGGTGCATTGCTGCTTAATTCAGAAAGGAAATGTGGAAATCCATTGAGGGAAGATGCTGTATGTGACAGTGGGAGTGGCCGTATTTAATCTAAAAGTTCCCTGACGGCACCACTATTTAGGCCAGATCTCAAAACCAATGAGAAGACCAAATACTGGAAAGAGAGAGTGATTAGTGTCCTGGTGTAAAGATAACAAGCTCTCCCTCAACATCAGCAAAATGAAAGAGCTGGTCATTGACATCAGGAAGCAAGGTGGAGGGCATACCCCTACCTACTTCAGTGGGGCTGATTGAAAGCATCAACAATCTGTCCTGGTGTACCCATGACAGTCAAGAAAGCTCAACAATGATTAGATTACATTAGATTAGATTACATAACATTACAGTGCGGAAACAGGCCCTTCGGCCCAACAAGTCCACACCAACCCGCCGAAGTGAAACCCACCCATACCCCTAACCTAACACTACGGGCAATTTAGTATGGCCAATTCACCTGACCCTGCACATCTTTGGACTGTGGGAAGAAACCGGAACACCCGGAGGAAACCCACGCAGACATGGGGAGAACGTGCAAACTCCACACAGTCAGTCGCCTGAGGCGGGAATTGAACCCAGGTCTACAGGCGCAGTGAGGCAGCAGTGCTAACCACTGTGCCACCGTGCCTCTGCTTCTTGGGAGGTTAAGGAAATTTGTCATGTCAGTAAAAACCTCTACCAATTTTTATAGATGCATCACAGAAAGCATTCTATCCAGATGGATCACAGCTTGGAATGGCAATTGCTCTGTCCAGAGTCACAAGAAACTACAGAGTTGCAAAAAGAGCCCAGCTGATCTCACACAAGCTATCCTTTGACTTCATCTATAGTTCTCGCTGTCTTGGGAAGGCAGGCAACATAATCAAAGACCCTTCCCACCCTGCTTCTATTCTCTTCCAATCTCTTTTGTTAGGTAGAAGATACAAAAGCGTAAATGCCTACCAACCAATTCAAGAACAGCCCCTTCCCTGTTGTTGTTGTTATTAGACTTCTGAATGGACCTCTACAATTTCGAATCTAATGTTAATCTCACTCTTTATGCATTATCACTGTAGTCATAACATTGTACTCTTCACTCAGTTCTATTACCCTAATGCACATTGTATAGTATGATCAGTCACTACTGCAAAACAAAACAAACTTTTCACCGTACCTAGGTACATGTGACAATAATTTGGGAAGCATGGTGGCTTAGTGGTTAGCACTGCTGCCGCAGTGCCAGGGACCTGGGTTCGATTCTAGCCTCTGACGACTGTGTGGAATTTGCACGGTTTCCCTGTGTCTGCATGGGATTCCTCCAGCTGTTCCGGTTTCCTCCCACAGTCCAGAGAGGTAAAGTTTAGGTGAATTGGCCATGCTAAGTTGTCCATTGTGTTCAGGGATGTGTAGGTTAGGTGTATTAGTCATGGGAATGTAGAGTAATTGGATAGGGGAATGGGTCTGGCTGGGATACTCTTCAGAGGGTTGGTGTGGACATTGAGCCAAATGGCATGTTTCCACATTGTGGGGAATCAATGATAAATAGCTGTTTTCCCTGGAGTGTCAGAGGTTGAGGGGTGACCTTATAGAGGTTTATAAAATCATGAGGGGCATGGACAGGATAAATAGACAAAATATTTTCACTGGGGTGGGGAGTCCAGAACTAGAGGGCAAAGGTTTAGGGTGAGAGAGGAAAGATATAAACGAGACCACAGGGGCAACCTTTTCACACACGCGGTGGTATATGTATCAATGAGCTGCCAGTGGAAGTGGTGGAGGCTAGTACAATTGCAACAGTTAAAAGGCATCTGGCAGAATATATGAATAGGAAGGGTTTGGAGGGATATGGGCCAGGTGCTGCCAGGTTGGTCTAGATTGGGTTGGGATATCTGGTGGGCATGGACGAGTTGGACCGAAGGGTCTGTTTCTGTGCTGTCTCTGACTCCAAATCAAATCATCAAAGCCATACCAGCACTTAATACTTGCTTTGTTTCTTGCAACAGTGAGTTCTATAGTTCAAAATAACTTAATCAGCTGCATGTAAAGGATTTGGGGGCATCCTGAAAAATGGCAGATAGATACAAGTCTTTTTTTTCACTTTATCATGTCTTGTACACAAGGACACATTACGAATTCCTGACTCAAAGTATGATTAGTTAGTTAACCTTGGCAAATAATGTGTCAATGACTCAGATACTCAGGCGTTCTGCTGTTTAGAATATGTGGAGGATAAGACTGGAATGAGTTTATAGTTTAAAAAAAACCCAATAAGGTCTGTTGGCAAAACAGATATAGGAAACATTAAGTCTTATTGCAAAAGATCAGATTTAGCTTTGGGTAGTTAACACTCTATGGGAGCTTTTTTTATTGTGCGTATAATCTTGATCATCCATGCATTCTTTTGCTTTGCTGTCTCTCTATCTTTCCCCTTCCTCTGGCTCCCTAGTTGCAACAGCACATTTAACCTAACAGCGAGTTAATTCGTTTTCCTGGTTGCCTCTTAGTTTGAGCTCCTGACACTTGACCATGCCCTGAGTCAGTTCTGGAAAAGATCTGGATCTTGATTATCTTTCAAATTACACATCAAATTCCTGGGCTTGTCTTGACATAAAAATCATATTTCTGCACTTGATTACCTGGGCAATAAGACGCAGCGTCTGACTTTAATCTGCTGCTTTTTGCTATATTTTGAAGCATTTTTGGCCATGTGCAGCCTGCCCTTCTCTGCCCCCACCGCCATCATCCTACCAGCAGGACCATCCTATCAGCACAACCATCTCCCCGCGATAGTGACTGAGGAAATTTTATTTGCTGCTGTGCCTGTGGCTTGCAACTGGTTATACTAGATTTTCAGCTCCAGTCTGTTTCTGGTATGACCTTACTCAGATGGAACAGTACATCACACAAACAGGCTCTACAGCCCAACAAATCTGTGCTGACCATGATGCCATTCCAAAATGATCCCATATGCACATGCTCTATTCCCTGTTTGTTCATCTGTCTCTCTAAATGCATCGTAAACTTTGCTAATGCATCTGCTTCTGGCAGCATTTTCTAGGTACCTAACACCATTTATGCAAAAAAAAAATGCCTCGTACATTACCTTTAAAGTTTACTGCTTTCACCTTAAATCTATGCCCCTGAACGTTTGACATCTCCACCCTGGGAATAAGTCTGTAACTGTCTACCCTATTCACACGTCTCGTAATTTTATTTTCTTCTATCAGGTCACCTCTCAGCCTTGGATGCTCTAGCGAAAACAGTCTAATTTTGTCCAACCTCTCTTTATGACTAGTACACTCCAATCTTGATAGACCTCTTTTGCACCCTTTCCAAAGCCTCTACGTTTTTCCTATAGTATGGCAATCACAATTGCACACAATCTTCCAAATGTGGCCTAACTAAAGTTTTATACACCTACGTGACTTGCCAACTTTTACATTCAATGGCCTGACTGCCCCTTCTTTACCATCTAATCCACTTGTGTTGCCACTTTCAGGGGCCTATGGACTTTGGTCTCAAGATGTTTCTGTATTTCAGTGTGTCTAAGGCTCCTACCATTTACTGTATATTTTCCTCTTGCATTTGACTTCCTAAAATGCATCATGTCACAGTTATCCGGATTAAACGCCATCTGCCATTTCTCTGCCTAACTTTATGTGATTCATATCTTAATGTATCCCTTGATCATTATCCACAATTCCACCAGTTTCCATGTCATCTAAAAGCTTATTGATCAAATCACATATTTATACATAATTTATTTAGATGAAAATGTCACAAATGAGAGTCCCTGCACTGATCCTTGCGAAACACCACTGATCACTCACTTCCAGTCAGAAATAAACCTGCACGATTACCATCTCTCCTATGATGAAGCCAATTTTATTTTAATCCAACTTGCCAATTCACCATGGATCTCCTATGACTTAATCTTCTGGACCCGCCTACTATGATGGACCTTGTCAAGGCCTTTAGTAAAGTCCATATAGGCAACATCCACTGCTCTATCTTCATTATTACCTCAAAAACCTCAATCAAATTTGTGAGACAAAACCTCCCCCACACAATGCCAACTACACCTAATAAGTCAATTTTTTTCCCAGATGTGAGTAAGTCTTGTCCATAAGAATCTTCTCCAAGAATTTCCCTGCCAATAATGTAAGGCAATTGTTTTTGCTAGAGCATCCAAGGCTGAGAGGTGACCTGATAGAAGAAAATAAAATTACGAGACGTGTGAATAGGGTGGACAGTTGCAGACTTATTCCCAGCGTGGGGATGTCAAATGCTCAGGGGTATAGATTTAAATTTAAGCAGTCAAATTTAAAGGTGATGTACAATTATTCTTGTTACCCTTCTGAAACAAAGGAATGACATTGGCATTCCAGTTTTCTGGGACCTCACCTATAGGTAAAGAGGATGCAAAGAGCTTTGTCAAAGCCCAGTGAACTCCTCCATTTCCTCTTTCCCATCGGATTCTGGAGACTTAACCTAATTTAATGTTTTTCCAGATACCCAAAACCACCACCTCCTTAATATTGACATGCTGCAGGATGTCAACCCACCTTCCCTAATCTTACCATCATCCATGTCCTTCTCCTTGGTGAATACCAATGCAAAATGCTCATAAAGGATGTCACCCAGTTCCTCCAGCTCTATGCATAAATTCCCTCCTTTGTCTTTGGATGAACCTATTCTTTTCCTAGTTGCCCTCTTGCTCCTAATATACATATGAAATGTTTTGCGATTCTCGTTAATTCTACTTGCCAAGGACATTTTATGGCCTCTTCTCGACCACCTAATTTATTTCTGAAGGTGTTTTCTGATTCCTTCATACTCCAACAAGGGCCTTGTTGGATTTCAGTTTCCTAAACGTTGCATATGCTTCCTTTATCTTTCTGAAAAAAAAAATTCAATATTTCTTGCTAATCTTTCATTCTCACACAGACATGTTAATCCTGAACTCTGATCAACTCGCCTATAAAAGGCTCCCAACATATCAGATATGGATTTACCCTCAAACAGCCAAGCCAAATCTAATTTCTCCAGTTCCTGCCTACTACTGTTACAAATAGCCTTACTGCACTTGATGAGCAATCTTATCCTTGTCCATAGCAGTTTTACAAGCATGGAATTATGGTCAGTGTTCCCAAGATGCTCCCCCACTGAAAAATCTGCCAAACCCATTCCCCAGTACAAGATCTAGTATGGTCCCTTTCTGAGTTGAACTATTTACATTTACATATTGTTTCAAGAAACTTTCCGGGATATACCCAACAAATTATGTCCCATCTAAATCCCTGGTACTAACTGAGTCCCATTCAATATTGAGGAAGCTGAAATCACCCACTTTAACAACCTCATTGTTTTTCAATCTTTCCATGATCTTTTTACATTACCTGTTCCTCTATGTCCCACTCGCTATTTGGAGACCTATAGTATAACTTTTTTTTTAATTTCAAAAATAAACTTTATTCATAAAATTATTTGGATCTCTATACAATTGGTCATGCCATTCTTGTGCACACATTACACTGCTTTACATACAGATACTAACATTTATTTTTCATATATATAAGTCTGTATATTTACTATCCAGCTCTTCTGCTGAGGCATCAGCGGAGCCCAAATGACTGGGTAGACCCCCTGTTCTTCTTAGGGGGGGGCAGATGTTACACGGTGGTCTTTCCCCACCGTGCCTTGGCAGCAGCTGCCCCAAGCATCCGCGCGTCCCTCAACACGTAGTCCTGGAGCTTGGAATGTGCCAGTCTGCAACACTCAGTCGGGGTTAACTCCTTCAGCTGGATGATCAACACGTTTTGGACTCCCCAGAGAGCGTCCTTCACCGAGTTGATGATCTTCCAGGCACAGTTGATGTTCACCTCGTTGTGCATCCCGGGGAACAGATCGTAGAGCATGGAGTCCCGCATCACGGCGCTTCTTGGGACGAACCTCGACAAACACCACTGCATTCCTCTCCGGACCTCTTCTGCATAGGCACATTCCAGAAGGAGGTGTGTGAAAGTCTCGTTCCATCCCAACCCCCAGCCGCTTCGAGGGCAGTGTGCAGTGCGAGAGAGAGTCAAGGTGTGCATAAAGGATCTCACAGGCAGAGCCCTTCTCACCACCAGCCAAGCCATGTCTTGGTGCTTGTTGGAAAGTTCTGGCAATGAGGCATTCTGCCAAATGACTTTGACAGTCTGCTCAGGGAAGCGCTTGATAGGATCCGCCCTGTCCTTTTCCCGAAGGGTCTCAAGGACACTACATGCTGACCACTTCCTGATGGACTTGTGGCCAAAGTTGTTTTTCTTCATAAACTTCTCCACGAAGTTGGAGCGTTCCGTGGCAGTGAGGCCAGGCCCATCCTCCACAACACTGGGGACAGGTAGAACCTCAGTACATAGTGACACTTGATGTTTGCATACCGGGGATCCACGCACAGCTTGATGCAGCCACGCACAAAGGTGGCAATCAGGGTGAGAGTGGCATTGGGTGTGTTTTTTCCCCATTGCCCAGATCTCAGACTCTATCTTTATACATCGAATCCCTTCGGACCCGGTCGATCTTTGATCTCCATATAAAATGGAAGGTGGCCTGGGTGACTGCAGCGGCACAGTTTCTGGGAATAGGCCAGACCTGTGCCACGTATGACAGCAATGACAGTGCCTCACACCTGATGACCAGGTTTTTTTCTTGTTATGGAGAGCGACCGTAGCTTCCATCTGCCCGATTTTTGCCTCACTTTGCTGATACGCTCCTCCCAAGACTTGGCGCACGCCCCAGCCCCCCTGAACCAAATACCCAGCACCTTCAGGTGGTCGGTCCTGATGGTGAAGGGGATCAAGGATAGGTCGGCCTAGTTCCCAAAGAGCATAGCCTCGCTCTTGCCTCGGTTTACCTTGGCCCCCGAGGCGCGTTCGAACTGGTCACATATGCACATGAGTCTGTGCATGGACAGCGGATCCGAGCAGAAAACGGCAATGTCTTTTTTTTATTTCAAAAATATACTTTATTCATAAAATATTTTAATGGTCTGTACAGTTGGACATGCCATTCATATGTAAATATTCCATTTATTTGCATACCGAAACAGAGTAATCATTCCTATTTACAGGTCGGTACGATTACATTTTTTAGCTGAGGCGTCAGCAGAGCCCAAATGACTGCGCGGGTGCAGCGGCACAGTTTCTGGGAATAGGCCAGACCTGTGCCACGTATAACAGCAATGACAGTGCCTCACACCTGATGACCAGGTTTTTTTCTCGTTATGGAGAGCGACCGTAGCTTCTGCCCGGTTTTTGCCTCACTTTGCTGATACGCTCCTCCCAGGACTTGGCGCACGCCCCAGCCCCCCTGAACCAAATACCCAGCATCTTCAGGTGGTCGGTCCTGAGGGTGAAGGGGATCGGTCGGCCTAGTTCCCAAAGAGCATAGCCTCGCTCTTGCCTCGGTTTACCTTGGCCCCCGAGGCGCGTTCGAACTGGTCACATATGCACATGAGTCTGTGCATGGACAGCGGATCCGAGCAGAAAATGGCAATGTCTTTTTTTTTATTTCAAAAATATACTTTATTCATAAAATACTTTAATGGTCTGTACAGTTGGACATGCCATTCATATGTAAATATTCCATTTATTTGCATACCGAAACAGAGTAATCATTCCTATTTACAGGTCGGTACGATTACATTTTTTAGCTGAGGCGTCAGCAGGGCCCAAATGACTGCGCGGGTCCCCTGTTCTTCTTTCGGCAGGCAAATGTTTCACGGTGGTCTTTCCCTACTGCGCCTTGGCGGCAGCTGCCCCAAGCTTCAGCGCGTCCCTCAACATGTAGTCTTGGACCTTGGAATGTGCCAGTCTGCAACACTCAGTCGGAGTCAACTCCTTCAGCTGGAAGATCAACAGGTTTCGGACCGCCCAGACAGCATCCTTCACCGAGTTGATGATCCATGTCATCTCGTCATAATGATTGTACCTTAGTTATTCCTGAGTTCTACCCATATGGCCTTGCTGGATAAGCCCTCCAAGATGTCCTCTCTTAGTCCAGGTGTGACATTGTTATGAATGCATTACTGATTAAGAACAATCTTCAGCCAGATTACTGAGTGTATCATCCACCTCAGTCTCTTCCAGTGGTCCCAGCATGACAGATACTGTCACTCCTTGTGATGTCAATACATGATTGGACATACTGGATACTGCAAATGCCTTGGCAACATTCCAGGAATAGTATTGAAGTATTGTACTCCAGAACTTGCCACTCCCCTAACCAAGCTATTCTAGTACAGTTACAACACTGGGACATACCTGACGAAGCAGAAAATTGCCCAGGTATGTCTGCATATAAAAGCAGGACAAATCCTACCTGACCAATTTCTGCTCCATCAGACTGCTCTTGGTCATCAGAAAAGTGATGGAAGATATGATCAACAGGTCAGCAACAACTTGCTTAGTAACGCCCAGTTTCATTTCCACCAGGGTCGTACAACTTTTTCTTTATTTCAAAAATATACTTTATTCATAAATTATTTTGATGGTCTGTACAGTTGGTCATGCCGTACATACGGAAACATTCCATTTCTTTGCATACAGAGATCAGAATTTATCATTTGTATGTACAGTTCTGTACGTTTATCAATCAAGTATCCATATATTTAGCTGAGGTGTCAGCGGAGCCCAAATGACTGCGTGGGCATCCGGTTCTTCTTAGGCAGGCAGATGTTACACGGTGGTCTTTCCCCACCGCATCTTGGCGGCAGCTGCCCCAAGCTTCAGCACGTCCGTCAACATGTAGTCCTGGACCTTGGAATGTGCCAGTCTGCAACACTCAGTCGGGGTCAATTCCTTCAGCTGGAAGATCAACAGGTTTCGGACCGCCCAGATAGCGTCCTGTTGATGATCCTCCAGGCACAGTTGATGTTCGTCTCGTTGTGTGTCTCGGGAAACAGACCATAGAGCACAGACTCTCCAGGTGCTGCGCGGGACGAACTTCAACAAACACCACTGCATTTCTCTCTGGACGTCTTCTGCATAGGCACATTCCAGAAGGAGGTGTGTGACAGTCTCGTCCCACCCACAGCCGCTTCAAGGGCAGCGTGCGGTGCGGCTGAGAGTCCGGGCGTGCATAAAGGATCTCACAGGCAGATCTCTTTTCACCACCAGCCAAGCCATGTCTTGATGCTTGTTGGAAAGTTCTGGCAATGATGCATTCTGCCAAATGACTTTGACAGTCTGTTCAGGGAACCGCTCGACAGGATCCTCCCTTTCCTTTTCCCGAAGGGTCTCAAGGACACTACGTGCTGACCACTTCCTGATGGACTTGTGGTCAAAGGTGTTTTTCTTCATAAATTTCTCCACGAAGGACAGCTGATACGGAACAGTCCAACTACTCGGAGCATTCCGCGGCAGCAAGGCTAGGCCCATCCCTCCCAACACCGGGGACAGGTAGAACCTCAGTACGTAGTGACACTTGGTGTTTGCGTACCGGGGATCCACGCACAGCTTGATGCAGCCACACACAAAGGTGGCCATCAGAGTGAGGGTGGCATTGGGGTATTTTTCCCCCATTGCCCAGATATTTATACATCAAGTCCCTTCAGACCCGGTCCATCTTTGATCTCTATATAAAATGGAAGGTGGCCTGGGTGACTGCAGCGGCACAGGTTCTGGGAAAAGGCCAGACCTGTGTCACGTATAACAGCAATGACAGTGCCTCACACTTGATGACCAGGTTTTTTCCCACGATAGCGAGCGACCATAGCTTCCATCTCCCCAGTTTCTGCCTCACTTTGCTGATACGCTCCTCCTAAGACTTGGCGCACGCCCCAGCCTCCCCGAACCAAATACCCAGCACCTTCAGGTGGTCGGTCCTGACGGTGAAGGGGATCGGTCGGCCCAGTTCCCAAAGAGCATGGCCTCACTCTTGCCTCGGTTTATCTTGGCCCCCAAGGTCTGTTCGAACTGGTCACATATGCACATGAGTCTGTGCACGAACAGTGGATCCAAGCAAAAAAACGGCAATGTCATCCATGTACAGGGAGGCCTTAACCTGCAGGCCCCCGCTGCCAGGAATAGTCACCCCTCTCATCCTTCCTGATGGACTCTGCAATGGCTCTATGCAGCACACAAACAAGGCAGGAGAGAGAGGGCAGCCCTGCCTGACTCCTGATCTGACTGGGAAGCTATCTGATTCCCACCCATTGATGGAGACTGCACTGACAATGTTGGTGTAGAGCAGTCTGATCCAATTGCAGATTCCCTCCCCAAAGCCCATTTTGGAGAGAACATCTCTCATATACGTGTGTGATATCCTGTCAAAGGTTTTCTCCTGGTTCAGGTTGATGAGGCAGGTGTCCAACCCTCTGTCATGCATGTAGGCGATCGTATCCCTGAGGAGTGAGAGACTCTCAGTGATCTTCCTGCCCGGTACAGCACAGGTTTGGTCAGGGGTGAATCACCGACCCCAGAGCAGACCTAACCCGGTGATTACCTTTGACAAAATTTTGTAATCCACATTCAATAGTGAGATTGGTCTCCATTTTTTGAGTTCCACCCTCTCCCCGTTCCGCTTGTAGACGAGGGTGATGATGCCTTTTCTCATGGATTCCCTCATGGTACCTGCCCGAAGCATACTGACATACACTTCCAGCTGGTCCTGACCAATCAAGTCCCACAGAGCAGAATAGAGCTCGACCGGTAAGCCGCTTCTTCTGGGAGTTTTATCCTTTACAAAGGACTCATGGGCCTTGGCCAGCTCGCCCAGAGATAGCAGCTCATCCAGTCTCTGTGTTCTGTCGTCTAAGACCTCCGTGATAGAGGACAGGAACGACTGGGAGGTCGCACTGTCGGTTGGCTTCAAGTCATACAGACTGGCATAGAAGGATTTACTAATCCTCATGACGTCAGCCTGAGATGACGTTATTGAGCCATCTTCTTCCGTCAGGCTGCTGAGCACAGAGCTCTATTTGTGTACCTTCTGGAAGAAGAAACATGAGCACGTCGCATCCTGCTCCACAGAGCGGACTATGGACTGGAAGATTATCTTGGAGGCCTCCCAGACTTGCTAGCCCTTCATCTCCTGGGAGGTCCTCCGTGACATTGACCCCTATCGTCTGCAGCAGGAGCAGGTTCTGCATACTTTCCTGGAGCTGGGACAGTTTCCCCCGCCCCTCTCTCGCCTCCTGAACACCTTTGAGGATGAAGAACCTCTTGATGTTCCCTTTTACTGTTTCCCACCAGTCCGCTGGGGACTCAAAGAGGGGCTTCACGGTTCTCCAACCTGCGTAGTCCCTCGAGCTCTTCAATGTTTCCCGGGGTCAACAGCTTTGTGATCAGCTTCCACGTTCCCTTACCAGCTCGCTGCTTGTCCTGTAGTTGACAGTCAGCCAGCAGGAGGCAGTGGTCAGAGAAGAACACCGGCTTGACATCGGTGGATCTGACTGAGAGCGTTTGGGACACGAAGTCTCCGGCCAGAATGACCGGCCTGGACGTAGCCAGCGAGTGGAAGCTGCTGCAGGACGGCCCACAAGCTCGAACATCTCCTGTAGCTGCTGAGGTGCGGTATCCCACACTCCTGCATAAACAGGATGTCGGCTTTAACGTTGGCCAGGAAGGCCATCGTAGGAACATCGCGTAGCCAATTTGATGCTACACACATTGATGCTGGCAATTTTTATCCCCATTTTAACAGTTTACGAGGTTACCAGTGTCCATTTGCTGCTGGTCTTGCCTCTCTGGGGGTAGTTGTGTGCATCTCTGTGGTGACGGTAAACTGCTGGACCCTCCCAGGGCTGAAGTAGCTGTCCGGCTCCACGCTGGGGCCATTTCCCCGCTCTGGTGTCTTCAGGTCAGGCCAAGGGTCCACACATTCCAGTTCTCTGTCCGACAGCGAGGCTGTCACAGGACCGCTGCTCCCAGTTACCTGGAGCTGTGGGGCGGTGGGTACCTCTTGGTTCTCACCGGGTGGGGGTGGTCTTTACCCATCCCCTCAGAGGGATCGTCTTTTCCTGTTTGGGCGGTGATGCCCTCCTTTTTCACCGCGGCGCTCTGTCTCTTCCTCCGGTGACATTCCTCCTTGCTCCCGTCCTCACCATTGGAAGAGCTGCCTGTAGCCTCATCGTGTAGGTGTAGTTTCCCCCTTTGCTGGGTAGCTTTGGGGGCCTGGCAAGGTTTCTTCTTCCTGCTTTTGACAGTAATCCAATCCTCTGCCTCCTTTGTTCCCTCCTCTTCCATTTTCTCCATCTGTCTTGAAGGAGCTTGGATCGGCTGCTGCACCTCCCTGCTGTCTGCGGTCTGCTCCGCTACAGCCTGCCCTTCCTTCCGGCTGCCACCAGACACCGTTCCCGTGCTGTTTTGTGGTACCTTGCTGGTCTTATGTGGTCCACGGCTCGTGTTGCCACCTCCGGCCATCTGTGCGTAGATGACGGCCTCTCGTCTTGGGCAGGCCTTGTACATGTGGCCCGCCTCTCCACACAGATTACAGTTCTTGGCCTCTTTACATTCCTTGGTCGGGTGGCCTTCCTGCTTGCAGTTTTGACAGACGGTCACCTTACAATCCACCGCCATGTGGCCTGACCTCCCGCACGTGCGGCACACTTCTGGCTGCCCTGCGTATGTCAGGTAACCTCTGCTTCCTCTGCTGGCAAAGCTGGAGGGTGGGTGGAGGATGTACCCACCGGCATCGACCCTCAGGGTTACCCTGACCTGTCGTTTGCGGGTCCAGATCCCGAAAGGATCGACCACATCAGTGCTTTCTCCCTCGCCCTGGACGTATCTTCTCAGGAAGGTCAGGACATCCGCTGCTGGGATGTGGGGGTTGTACATATGGATTGTAACAACCCGACTCCTCTGCACAGGAAACTCACACAACAGGACTACCAACAAGATGGAGAACAGAGGTTCCCCTTCCTTCTCCTTGAAGACCTTCAGGAGCTGCTCACAATTCTTCACGCTCCTGAAGGTCACATCGAAATAGCCTGCTACAGGGAAATCCTGCAGGCAGTACACATTTTTTTAATTTCAAAAATATACTTTATTCATAAAATACTTTGGCGATCTGTACAACTGGACATGCCATACATATGTAAACATTTCATTTGTTTGCATACTGAAAACAGAGTCATCATTCCTATTTACAGGTCTGTACAATTACATTTTTAGCTGAGGCGTCAGCAGAGCCCAAATGACTACGCAGGCCCCCTGTTCTTCTTTAGGCAGGCAGATGTTACACGGTGGTCTTTCCCCGCACCTTGGCGGCAGCTGCCCCAAGCTTCAGCGCGTCCTTTAACACGTAGTCCTGGACCTTGGAATGTGCCAGTCTGCAACACTCAGTCGGGGTCAACTCCTTCAGCTGGAAGATCAACAGGTTTCGGACCGCCCAGAGGGCGTCCTTCACCGAGTTGATGATCCTCCAGGCACAGTTGATGTTCGACTCGGTGTGCGTCACGGGGAACAGGCCGTAGAGCATGGAGTCCCGTGTCACGGTGCTGCTTGGGACGAACCTCGACAAACACCACTGCATTCCTCTCCAGACTTCTTCTGCGTAGGCACATTCCAGAAGGAGGTGTGTGACAGTCTTGTCCCCCCCCCAGCCGCTTCGTGGGCAGCGTGCGGTGCGGCTGAGAGTCCGGGCGTGCATAAAGGATCTCACAGGCAGAGCCCTTCTCACCACCAGCCAAGCCATGTCTTGGTGCTTGTTGGAAAGTTCTGGCGATGAGGCATTCTGCCAAATGGCTTTGACAGTCTGCTCAGGGAATCGCTCGATAGGATCCGCCCTGTCCTTTTCCCGAAGGGTCTCAAGGATACTACTTGCTGACCACTTCCTGATGGACTTGTGGTCAAAGGTTTTTCTTCATAAACTTCTCCACGAAGGACAGGTGATACGGAATGGTCCAACTACTCGGAGCGTTCCGCGGCAGCGAGGCCAGGCCCATCCTTTGCAACACTGGGGACAGGTAGAACCTCAGTACGTAGTGACACATGGTGTTTGCGTACCGGGGATCCACGCACAGCTTGATGCAGCCACATATAAAGGTGGCCATCAGGGTGAGGGTGGCATTGGGTGTATTTTTTTCCCCCATTGCCCAGATCTTTATACAGTGAGTCCCTTCAGACCCGGTCCATCTTTGACCTCCATAAAAACTGCAAGATGGCCCGGGTGACTGCAGCGGCACAGGTTCTGGGAATAGGCCAGACCTGTGCCACGTATAATAGCAATGACAGTGCCTCACACCTGCTGACCAGGTTTTTTCCCGCGATGGAGAGCGACTGTAGCTTCCATCTGCCCAGTTTCTTCCTCACTTTGCTGATACGCTCCTCCCAAGACTTGGCACACACCCCAGCCCCTCCGAACCAAATACCCAGCACCTTCAGGTGATCGGTCCTGACGGTGAAGGGGATCGAGGATTGGTCGGCCCAGTTCCCGAAGAGCATGGCCTCGCTCTTGCCTCGGTTTACCTTGGCCCCCGAGGCCCGTTCAAACTGGTCACAAATGCACATGAGTCTGCGCACGGACAGCGGATCTGAGCAGAAAACGCCGAAGTCATCCATGTACAGGGAGGCCTTAACCTGCAGGCCCCCACTGCCAGGAATAGTCACCCCTCTCAGGCTCGCATCCTTCCCGATGGACTCGGCAAATGGCTCTATGCAGCACACAAACAAGGCAGGAGAGAGGGGGCAGCCCTGCCTGACTACAGATCTGACTGGGAAGCTATCTGATTCCCACCCATTGATTGAGACTGCACTGACAATGTTGGTGTAGAGCAGTCTGATCCAATTGCAGATTCCCTCCCCAAAGCCCATTTTGGAGAGAACATCTCTCATATACCTGTGTGATATCCTGTCAAAGGCTTTCTCCTGGTCCAGACTGATCAGACAGGTGTCCAACCCTTCTGTCCTGCACGTAGGCGATCGTATCCCTAAGGAGTGCGAGACTCTCAGCGATCTGC
Organism: Chiloscyllium plagiosum; assembly: GCF_004010195.1. Taxonomy (NCBI): domain Eukaryota; kingdom Metazoa; phylum Chordata; class Chondrichthyes; order Orectolobiformes; family Hemiscylliidae; genus Chiloscyllium; species Chiloscyllium plagiosum. Next base: position 41,133,045 of record NC_057723.1, read on the forward strand.
CTGCCCGCACAGGTTTGGTCAGGGTGAATCACAGACCCCAGAGCAGACCTGACCCGGTTGGCGATGACCTTTGACAAGATTTTGTAGTCTGTGTTTAACAGTGAGATCGGTCTCCAATTTCTAATTTC
>NC_057723.1:41134746-41169101 GCF_004010195.1 Chiloscyllium plagiosum
AACCGTTCCCTCTTACCCACTGGGGCGTACACATTAATCAGTCTCAGGGGAGCATTCCTGTACATGATGTCGGCGATGAGGAGGTTCCCGCCCACCACCTCCTTAACCTCGGAGATGGTGAAGTTGCCTCCTCTCAACAGGATACCCAGGCCGGAGGCGCGGCTATCGTTGCCCCCCGACCAAACTGATGGCCCATGGGCCCATAAGCTCGACCATCTCATGTAGCTGCTGAGGTGCGGTATCCCACACTCCTTCAGGAACAGGACTTCGGCTTTAACGTTGGCCAGGAAGGCCATCGTAGAAACACATCGCGTAACCGATTTGATGCTACGCACATTGATGCTGGCAACTCTTATCCCCATTTTAACAGTTTACAAGGTTAACACTCTCCATTTGCTGCTGGTCTTGCCCCTCTGGGGTAGCTGTGTGCATTCCCGTGGTGACGGCAAACTGCTGGACCCTCCCAGGGCTGAGGTAGCTGTCCGGCTCCAGGCTGGAGCCACTTCCCCGCTCTGGTGTCTTCGGGTCGGGCCCAGGGTCCGCACGGTCCAGTTCTCCATCTGACAGCGGGGCTGTCACAGGACCGCTGCTCCCAGTTACCTGGAGCTGTGGGCCGGTGGGTACCTCTTGGTTCTCACCGGGTGGGGGGAGGGCTTTACCCATCCCCTCAGAGGGATTGTCTTTTCCTGTTTGGGCGGTACTGCCCTCCTTTTCCCCCGGGGCGCTCTGTCTCTTCCTCTGGTGACGACCCTCCTTGCGCCCATCCTCACCGTCGGAAGAGCTGCATGTGTCCTTGTCGCGTAGGTGTCGCTTCCCCCCTCGCTGGGTGGCTTTGGGAGGTTTCCTCTTCCTGTTTTTCACAGTAATCCAATCCTCTGCCTCCTTTGTACCGTCCTCTTCCATTTCCTCGATCTGTCTTGCAGGAGCTTGGATCGGCTGCTGCACCTCCCCGCTGTATGCCGTCTGCTCCGCTACAGCCTGCCCTTCCTTCTGGTTGCCTCCAGACACCGTTCCCGTGCTGTTTTGTGGTACCTTGCTGGTCTTGGGCGGTCCACGGCTCGTGTTGCCACCTCCGGTCATCTGTGCATAGGTGACGGCCCCTCGTCTTGGGCAGGCCTTGTATATGTGGCCCGCCTCTCCGCACAGATTACAGTTCTTGGCCTCCTTACATTCCTTGGTCGGGTGGCCTTCCTGCTTGCAATTTCGACAGACGGTCACCTTACAATCCGCCGCCATGTGGCCTGACCTCCCGCAGGTTCGGCACACTTCTGGCTGCCCTGCGTATGTCAGGTAACCTCTGCTTCCTCCGATGGCAAAGCTAGAGGGTGGGTGGAGGATGTTCCCACTGGCATCGACCCTCAGGGTTACCCTGACCTGTCATTTGCTGGTCCAGATCCCGAAAGGATCGACCACACCGGTACTGTCTCCCTCGACCTGGACGTATCTTCTCAATAGCCTGCCGCAGGGAAATCCTGCAGGCAGTACACATCCGCGGTTTCGAACCCGCAGCATTCCAGCAAAATCTTCTTCACAAACACCGTCCGATCGACCGGTGGGTGCTCCTCCACCTTCTTCACAGTCACCCTGACTGTGTTGCGAATGCCCTGGCCAGGGCTGCGAGCGGCTATTGAGGCCATAGCTCTGAGGTTGGCTGGTACCTGAATTGGCGTGAGGCCGAAGCCAGCATAAAGATCCACCAAGAGCAGGTCAGCACAACCAAACAAACCTCCAACGTCCTATCACGATCCAGCGATGGTCTCCAGCAGCTCCGACGACTCTCAACACGATCCCCGTGGTTTCTCCCCCGCCAGCACACGTCCGCTGCGTTGAACCAACAGCACTCGAGCAGAATCTCTTCCTCTGGTCCTCAGGAACTACACATATTCTGAGCCAAACCCCCATCCGCTGATTCAAACCCACAGCACTCCATCAAAATCTTCTTAACCAACACTATCCAATTGACTGGTGTATGCTCCTCCACCTTCTTCACAGTCACCCTGACTGTGTTGCAAATGCCCTGGCCTGGGTTGCGAGCGGCTGCTGAGGCCATAGGTCTGAGGTTGGCTGGTACCTGAATTGGCGTGAGGCCGAAGCCAGCATAAAGATCCACCAAGAGCAGGTCAGCACAACCAAACAAACCTCCAACGTCCTATCACGATCCAGCGATGATCTCCAGCAGCTCTAACGACTTGCAACACGGCCCCGTGGTATCTCCCCTGCCAGCACACTTCCGCTGCATCGAACCTGCAGCACTCAAGCAGAATCTCTTCCACTGGTACTCAGGAACTACACATTGTTCTAAGCCAAGAGGCCGAGAAGCAATCTACAACTCATTACCTTGGTTCAAACATGAAGAAAAGAGCTGAATTCCAGAGGTGAGGTGAGAGTGATAGCCCTAGATATCAAGGCCACATTTGGCTGAGTTTGGCATCAAAGAGCCCTAGCAAAACTGGAATCCATGGGTATTGAGGGGCAAAATCTCTACTAGTTGGAGTCATACCTGGCACATAGGAAAAGGATTGTGGTTGTGGGAGGTCAGTCCTCTCAATTCCGCAACATCACTGCAGGAGTTCCTAAGGGTAGTGTCCTAGCACCAACCACCTTCAACTACTTCATTAATGACCTTCCTAAGGTCAGAAGTAAGGATATTTGCTGATGATTGCATAACATTCAGCACAACTTATGATTCCTCAGATCCAGAAGCAATCCATGTTCAAATGCATCAAGATCTGGACAATGTCCAGTCTTGAGATAGCAAGTGACAAGTAACATTCATGCCATGTAAATGCCAGGCAATAACCATCTCTAATAAGAGACAATCTAACCACCACCCCCTTGACATTCAATGGCATTACCATCACTGAATTCCCCCACAATCAACATCCATGGGGTTTTAATTGATCAGAAACTGAACTGGACTCACCGTATAGTGACTACAAGGGCAGGTCAGAGATTAGGAATACTGTACTTGTTGGCTGCTTCTCACCACCTTGCTCGACTGCTGCAATGTTGCTCAATTATCAGGCTGATTATCCACAATACAATACTAGATGAAAAGAGATTTCCTCCAATTGAACATTGGGATGGTGAAAGCCATTGTCATCTGACCTTGCTGAAAACTCCATACCCGAGCTACCAACTCCATCCTCCTCACTGTTAAGAGTCAGAAACCGAACCAGGCTTTCTGTAATCTTTGTGCTTTATTTGATCATCAGGTGAGATTCTGACATGTTTTCCCTATCACTAAGACTAACCCTTTCCATCTGTGCAAAGCATTGCTCAGTCTGGCCGTGCATCAGCTCGTCTGCTATTGAAACTCATATCAATATTTTTGTTATGTTTAGACCCAACTACCGGCTAGCCTCACACATTCTATCTCCCATAAGCATAAGGTCAGACATAAAGTCTGCTGCCCTCACCCATTCATGCAATTTTTAAAAAATTCAGTCACAGGAGATGGGTCTCCCTGGTTAAACCAATGTTTATTGCCCATCTCTAATTGTCCGGAGAGCTGTAAAGAGTCAAAAACATTGCTGTAGGTCTGGAGTCACGTACAGACCATACAAGGTGAGGACAGTAGTTTCGTTCCGTATGATTTGATCTATTATTGTCACATGTACCTAGCTACAGTGAAAAAACTTGTATGCAGTGGACCAGATCATAGGGTGATTGAAAAGAGCAAGGGATACAAAGTTATGGCTGTAAAGAAGATGTACAAAAAGCAAGATCAACATTAGATTTGAAATTTGAGCGTTCCATTTAGACGTCTAATAACTGTGAGGAAGAAGCTGTTCTTGAACCTGCTGGTTGGTATGTTTAAGCTTTTGTATCTTCTGCCTGACAGGAGAGGTTGGAGGAAATTATAACCTGGATGGGAGGGGTCTTTGATGATGTTGGCTGCCTTTCCGTGGCAACAAGTAATGTAGATGGTGTCAATGGATGGGAGGTTGGCCTGCGTGATGGTCTGGGCTTGTTCACAACTTTTTGTAGTTTCTTACAGTCGTGGGCAGAGCTGCTGCGATGCATCCAGATGGAATGCTCTCTATGGTGAATCTGTAAAAGTTGATGAGGAACTTTGTGGATATGCCAAATTCCCTTAGCCTCCTGAGGAAGAGGTGTTTTTTGAATGTCACATGAATGTGGGTGGTCCAGGACAGATTGTTGGTTCTCGTCACTCCCAGGACCTTGATGCTCTTGACCATCTCCACCTCAGCACCATTGCTGTAGATAAGGGCATGTCCTCCTCCTTGCTTCCTGAAGTTGATGATCAGCTCTGCAGTTTTGCTGAGATTGAGGGAGGGATTGTTGTCTTTGCAGCAGGTCACCAAGCATTCTATTCTATTCTATTCTATTCTATTTTATGCTGTACTAAAGTGAATCAAATGGGATTCTCAAGCAATCGACAATGAATTCATGGCCACCATTGGACTCTTAATTCAAGGTTATTATTGAATTCAAACTTCACCATCTGCTATGGTGGTATCCAAAACCAGATCCTCAGAACATTGTTTGGGACTCTGGATTACTAGTCCAGCAATAATATCACTAAGCCCATGCTTACCCTGTATAAAACTTCAGTTTTATAATTCTCACCCTTGCTTTCAAGTCCTTCCACAGATTGACCTCTGTCCATCTCTGCGGTCTCCTGCAGCCCGAATGCTACCTGAGATATCCACACTTGTCTGTTCTGGACTCTTGCATATCCGCGATTTTAATTGCTCCATCATTGGTAGTGGTGCCGTCAGTAGCATCAGCCACAATCTCTGGAATTTCCTCCTGAAACCTCAGCTCCAAATCTCTTCTCCTTCCATTAAAATGATCCTTGAAGCTTACAACTGATATCAAGTTTTGCAAACTGCCCCATGTCTTATGTAGCTTAGTGTCAAATATTACTGTGTAATGCTCCTGTCAAATACAATGGAACATTTTCGTAAAGTTTAATTGTTGCTGTTATAGAGTCATAGAGCACAGAAACAGACCCTTTAGTCCAACTGGTCCATGCCGACCAGATATCCTAAATAAATCTAGTCCCATTTGCCAGCATTTGGCCCATATCCCTCTAAACCCTTCCTATTCATTTACCCATCCTGATGCCTTTTAAGTGTTGTAATTGTACCAGCCTTCACCACTTCCTCTGGTAGCTCATTCCACACATGCCCTACCCTCTGCATGAAAAAGTTGCCCTTGGTCCCTTTTAAACCATTCCCCTCTCATTTTAAACCTATGCCCTCTAGTCATACAGTCATAGAGTCATAGAGATGTGCAGCATGGAAACAGACCCTTCGGTCCAACCCATCCATGGCGACCAAATATCCCAACCCAATCTAGTCCCACCTGCCAGCACCCGTCCCATATCCCTCCAAACCCTTCCTATTCATATACCCATCTAAATGCCTCTTAAATGTTGCAATTGTACTAGCCTCCACCACATCCTCTGGCAGCTAATTCCATACACTTACCACCCTCTGCATGAAAAAATTGCCCCTTAGATCTCTTTTACATCTTTCCCCTCTCACCCTAAACCTATGCCGTCTAGTTCTGGACTCCCCGACCCCAGGGAAAAGACTTTGTCTATTTATCCTATCTATGCCTCTCATAATTTTGTAAACCTCTATAAGGTCACCCCTCAGCCTCAGACGCTCCAGGGTAAACAGCCTCAGCCTGTTCAGCCTCTCCCTGTAGCTCGGATCCTCCAACCCTGGCAACATCCTTGTAAATCTTTTCTGAACTCTTTCAAGTTTCACAACATCTTTCCGATAGGAAGGAGACCAGAATTGCACGCAATATTTCAACAGTGGCCTAACCAATGTCCTGTACAGCCACAACATGATCTCCCAACTCCTGTACTCAACACTCTGACCAATAAAGGAAAGCATACCAAACACCTTCTTCACTATCCTATCTACCTGCGACTCCACTTTCAAGGAGCTATGAACCTGCACTCCAAGATCTCTTTGTTCAGCAACGCTCCCAAGGACCTTACCATTAAATGTATAAGTCCTGCTAAGATTTGCTTTCCCAAAATGCAGCACCCCGCGTTTATCTGAATTAAACTCCATCTGCCACTTCTCAGCCCATTGGCCCATCTGGTCCAGATCCTGTTGTAACCTGAGGTAACCCTCTTCGCTGTCCACTACACCTCCAATTTTGGTGTCATCTGCAAACTTACTAACTGTACCTCTTATGCTTGCATCCAATTCATTTATGTAAATGACAAAAAGTAAAGGGCCCAGCACTGATCCTTGTGGCACTCCACTGGTCACAGGCCTCCAGTCTGAAAAACAACTCTCCACCACCACCCTCTGTCTTCTACCTTTGAGCCAGTTCTGTATCCAAATGACTAGTTCTCCCTGTATTCCATGAGATCTAACCTTGCTAACCACGTGGAACCTTGTCGAACACCTTACTGAATTTAATATGTAGATTATGTCCACCGTGCTGCCCTCATCAAGCCTCTTCATTGCTTCTTCAAAAAGCTCAATCAAGTTAGTGACAAACGATTTCCCATGTGCAAAGCCACGTTGACTATACTTATTCATTCTTTGCCTTTCCAAAGGCAAGTAAATCCTGTCCATCATGATTCCTTCCAACAACTTGCCCACCACTGATGATAGGCTCACCTGGCTTTTCCTTACCATCTTTCTTAAATAGTGGCACAAATTTTACCAACATTCAGTCTTCTGCCACCTCATTTGTGGTTATCGATGGGTGCAAATATCTCAGCAAGGGACTCAGCAATCACTTCTCTAGCTTCCCACAGAGTTCTAGGATACACCTCATCAGGTCCCAGGGAATTATCCACCTTTATGCATTTTAAGACGCCCAGCACCTCCTCTTCTGTAATATGGACAGTTTTTGAGATGTTGCTATTTATTTCTCCACATTCTCTATCTTCCCTATCCTTCTCCTCAGTAAAAATTGTTGCAAAATACTTGCTCAGTATCTCATCCATGTTCTGAGGTTTCACATATAGCTCTTTAAGGGGTCCTATTCTCTCCCTTGTTACTCTGTTGTCCTTAATGGCCTTTTGGATTCTCCTTAACCCTGTTTGCCAAAGCTATCTCATGGCCCCTTTTTGATCTGTTTTTCCTCTTTGGTATACTCCTACTGCCTTTATAGTCTTCTAAGGATTCACTTAATACCTATTGTCTATATCTAAAATATGCTTCCTTCTTTTTCTTTATCGAAACCTCAATTTCTCCTGTCATCCAGAATTCCCTGCACCTACCAGCCTTGCCCTTCACCCTAATAAGACCATACTGTCTCCCAACTCTCATCATCTTAATTTTGAAGGCTTCCCATTTTCCAGCCTGCCCTTTATCTGGGAACATCCACCTCTATCAACTTTTGAAAGTTCTTGCTGAATACCATCAAAATTGGCCTTCCTCGAATTTAAAACTTTAGCTTTTAGATCTGGCCTATCCTTTTCCATCAATTTTTAAGAACTAATATAATTATGGTCACTGGCTCCAAAGTGCTTCCCACTGATACCTCAGTCACTTGCCCTGCCTTATTTCCCAAGAGTAGGTCAAGTTTTGCACCTTCTCTAATAGATATATTCACATATTGGATCAGAAAATTTTCTTGTAGACACTTAACAAATTCCTCTCCATCCAAGCCCTTAACACTATGGCAGTCCCAGTCTATGTTTGGAAAGTTAAAATCCCCTACCATAACCACCTTTGTTCAGTGTCCAGAGCTACAATGCCATTTGTAGAGCAACAGAGTTTCCTCATGCACACGTCTGCAATAACCCATCAATGATCCTGTTTGGGGTTGTTAATCTGGTCCTGACTGACAAATATAAACAGCAGTGTTGGGGTTCTGTTCACTCTGGAAGCTAGCTCTTTGCTAGCTGGGTCAGTGTCATATACTACGCTTCTGTAAATAAAGGATGACTTGATGATGGGGTACTGCCCGTCGTGGAATTATTTCAGTTACAACGAGAAAAAAAAAGCCACTGAATAAATTCACTCGCAACAGTTGTCTTTGAATTGGAATAAGCATTTCTGGCATCATGCCACTATTTGGGAAACTTGAATCGTTCAATCCTGTTGTCAAAGACTGAGCCTAGTATGTCGAAAGAATGTGCTATTTTCTCCGGGCAAATAACATTAGGGCTGAGGAAAAGCAATGAGTAATCTTTCTGACTGCTTGTGGGTCTGCAGTATTTTCAGCTATTAGATGTCTAACTTTCCCAGAGGCACCAGATACTAAAATCTTTCAACAGTTGTCAGATTTAGCTAAGGAATATTATGACCCAAACTTCCACTAATTCAGAGACACTATCACTTTAACTCAACAGTTCAACAATGAGGGGAATCCATATTGGGATTTTTGATGAGGGTAAGATGATTGGTAGTGGCATGTGACTTTGGTTTAACCCGAAGAAAGATGCTGAGAGAGAACTCCACACCATCCATTGTCCAATAGTCTGGCAGAAAGAGCAGTTCAATCTTTGGAGGCAGGCTTAAAGAAACACAGTCTACAGCTTCACTCCATATCAAACTAGCCCAGTTCCTGTTTGATTATAGGACCATCCCTCATACAACTATAGGGACAGTTCCAGCAGTTTTGCTAATGGGGTTGAACCTGATCTTCCCAGACATGGGGGACAGTGGTGAAACAGTGTCAGGAACACCAATGCCGGACACAGGACTCCTCTAAGCAATGGAGGCACTTTACTTCAGGGAATAAAGTTTGGTGTTGAAACTAGTCAAATGTCCCTGCATGTGTTACAGGCATGGTCAACCTAAGGTCAGCTCCCATGTCATACAAAGCTCGTGGAGGAAAGGTGGTCTTGAACAAGCACATGGACCACATGAAAGCTACAAACAGGGCAGGAGCAAAACATACCCAGCCCCTCAGAACATCCGACAAGCCTGTCAGCGCCCATGGGTTCCCCCCCTCTGCCTAGCACCAATGAGTCCTCTGAGTCTGACATTGACACAACAGATATCGCAGCCTTGATGCTGTTACCGCCTGAACAAGAAGATGAATTTCAGCCAAGAAGCTCTGGATGCAAGAGGTGGCTGCAATCCTGTAAATGCTGCCAGTTTCCATGGCAGAAGCGGAGGAAGTGGACCTGGTGTGAAAATACCCCAGGAAAAGTTACCAGAAAAAGAACAACCCTATGTCGCAAAACTTAGATGTAGTGAATGTAACAAGGTTAGCTAGGTACACCTAATGGGTTCCCTGATTGGATCTATTAACCCAGTCCAATCAGGAAACCCTGGCTGACAGATATAAACAGGGGTGTCAGGGGTTCTGTGTCATGTATTATGCACATATAAATAAAGGGTGACTTGATGACAGGATACTGGCGTTCATGGAGTTATTTCAACCACCTAAAATGACAAGAGCAACAAATAAATGGGTCCACCCCCACCACCTGCAGGTTCCATTTAAATGCTCAAATCATCCTAACTCAAACATGTATCACGTTTATTGTCTATCACTGGGTCAAAATCCTGAATTCCCTTTCCTAACTTACTCCCCTTCCTTACTTCCAGTGTTTATGTTTTGAAGAAGTCTCACTAAACCCAAAGCATTAACTCTGCTTTCTCTCCACTGATGATGCCAGACCTGCTGAATTTCTCCAGCAATTTCTGTTTTGTTTCAGATTTCTAGCATCTGCAGTTCCTTTATTTTAATGTTTTCTTGGAATTGCCTTCTGTGTAGGAAATACTGTCATCTGGTGGACAGCATGTTACAGGTCAGACATTATGAGCAAGCGATCAAATTTACATTGAAACTTACAGGTCTGTCTGCTGGCATCAGAGGAAAATGCAAGGTCAAGAGTAATGACATAAAATGGATTTTTTTTAGCACTAAATGTCCTTTGCATAATTAATACAGTACTTTTCAATTTGTTAACTTTCTCCTCCAACATGTCCAATGAAAGTGAAACTTGCTAATTCATCCAGGATGTACCATGATTGAAGCTTTTCAATTCTTTACAATTGGGAATTTAGATCAAGGTGAAAGGTGACCACAAGGGAAGGAATTCTTTATTTTAATTTAACCATTTGTAATCATTAATGTGATGTTTAAGTAAAGAAGGACAACCAGTTTATTCCTCATTGCCTGGGAGCCTAACTGTATGGTATATCCTGTCTAGAACTGTAATGAATTAGGCAACATCACTTAGCGTCTGGTTGTAACAATCTCTGACACATTCCACTCACATAACAATATTTGCAAAGTGGCTTTTATTAAAGAAATGAAGACTCAAGGGAAAACGTAAGTAGTTTGCACCATCACCTTTAAATTGGTTCTTAACATACCCTTAATAAGTCAAACAACCATTAATAATGGGTCTGTTTACTATCATGCACAAATACAGTGTTTTGTGAGTGTGAGCCAAAATGCGCGACTGCTCCTTTGATGCTAATGGATGAAATGGTTATATTTTGATACTTGTAGTGCAGGTTAGTTTCAAAGCAGAGATATATGAAATTCAGTTCCTGAAGTACATTTTGTTAATCTGAAAATTCAAAGGCTGAAATTCCAAAAAAATTAATAGAAAATTGTAGGTTAGGGAATTGTAATTTAGTGATGTGTAGAATGTAATTTCATTCTATCTTTATGTTGTCATTTGGAATTGTTGCCTGTCTCTGAGAGACAACAGTGTATATGTAGACAAAGAACCAGTGGAGATATTTCAGAGTATTATAAAACTCAATTAATCTATTAAGTACTTCAACAAATAACATACGCGTTTAACTACTAGAGATATCTGAACCACTGTCTTTCATTACCCTGGGTTCTATAACTAATCCAAAACATTATTGCCTGCGACAGTTGGTAGCTGGCCAGGCTGGAAATCTTCTCAACGTCTTCACCAGGCCTCCTAATATGGGGTACCTGCAGTGTTAATCTTTGAAGTTCTGTTGAACAAAGGATTTTCTTAAGCTCTCTATGCACAGGTCTCTGTGCGAAGTGTAGGCCTTATTTGGAATTATCTATACACATGACCAATCTCAAATATTTCATCTTTATTTGGTAGAGATAGTAGTTCCTGAATTCTGGCAATCTTAGCTGTTAGCAGACCTGAATGACTCAGCATAATTGCACTCACATAGCAGCCCATTGTAAAGCCTGTTATCAGTTCCTGTTATCTTCAGCCTAATCCAACAGAATCTATATGACTACAATGGAGTTGGGGGTGAAAGATGATTATGCAGTGCCATATTCATAAAATCCTGTTTCATATTCACATCAGAAAAACAAATGTTGTCTGGTTAAAAAGGTGTCACAAACTATATCAGGAGGTAAATAAAAATATCAGCATAAAGACTACTTTTGAAATTTTTTCCCTTTTTCAAATTTTAAAACTTTTCAAAATCTTCTTCAAATTTTCAAACTTTTCAACTTTTAAATTTCAACTTTTTTAAAAATATTGGCAACAACCAAAATTTTAAAGGTCCTATTAAGTTTGGTTCAGTAGTTTCACTTAGGAAGATCTTTCTGTCTCCAAGAATAGAGAAGACTCTACAATGGAATGAGATTTATGTCTTTTCTACATATGGGTCACTATCTTTGGCCAATTTCTTGCAATTGGTGCTTCATATAAATAATTTGGCCAGAGTCCAATTTTACTATGGCCGAATTTCACATCTCGATTTGAAATTCGGAGGAAACATTTTGTGATGGCTACTGCAATGTCACATGGATAGCACCACCAGGAAAAGCAATTACATTTTGTATTAAAATGTGCCTCCTGTCTTGCAAATGCATTTATTCATTTTGTAGCAATTTAAATCTGGGATTACTATTATTATTAGGCTGATAACACTTCCCGAGTGTAGAGATATCAAAATTGCTGCCAAATGAACTAATAACACATTGTGCTAAATTTCAACTATAATGTTCATTCCTATAAATGAATGTCAAAGAAGAAAAGATTAAGAGGTGATTAAAATTGGATTAAAGAGATGTTTGGGGAGACGGAGGATATTAAAGGATATAAGGGAAGTAAAAAAGGGGGAAGTAAGTGGGGAGAGGTGGGTGGTTGGTGAGTATGGCCTAGATGACTAAAATCCTGGCTGCTAATATTAGTTGACAGTGCGATTAGTGAAGCTGTCTTGTTGGGCAATAGCATGGACAGAGAGAGTTTAACATAAACTGGAGTCTGTACAGGGTGGAGGAAGGACAGCTGTCCTGTAGAGCATCAGCTGATAGTCCAGCTATAAAGGGGATGGTGAGAACAGGTGTGTTTCAAGATATACAGACCCATTTTGGCTTCCTTATTTTTCTCGATAACTGAAGCTAATGATGTCCAACCCTCAAAGTAGAAGGGACCTGCTGCAGGATACAATTGGGTAGCTTGTCAGTGAGTAGAACCTCTCAGCCGCTTAAAAGTTCATACAGGAAAATTACTTATCCCACCAGATTACACTTCAAATGTACTTTATTGAATTTAAAGTAACTTTATGTGTGCTGGGGACATGAAAGACACCCTATAATTGAAAGGCATTATTTCACTACCTCACAAGCCAACTTAAATGTACAACCTACAATCTCAAACACCCACACTCCTGATAACTTTCCTTGCCATTACAATTCACTCAGTTATTTTTAAAAATTAACATTTTTTAATGTACCAAGAAGAAAATCCTTAAATGCTGTTGAATACTTGGTCACACTTCATTCTTGTGAAATACTCTGAAAAGCCGGGCTACTTGCAGTACTGTGAAACAACAGGAGAGGGCATCCATTTCTTGATATTCCTGGAAATATGATTCAGATGCATTTTGTGAAACAATGAAAGAAACGAGCAGTCTTATGTAATGGAAGCTAGTCGTGATTTCAATTTACCTGAAATGTGTCAGGAGATCAAAGTTTTTGAAAAATCTTTGAGAAAGTAAAAGTGCACTTGCATGGGATTTCTATTCAGATCTTGGCAAGCCAACTGGGGTGATTAGAATCAGGAATGCTCAAGAAGTGAGAATTAGAGTAATGTCCAAGAACAGATCATAGAGATAGGGAGGGCAGAGGCCATGAAAGAATTTAAAATCAAGGATGAGAATTTTAAAGACAATACATTGCTCACTTTTTAAAAAATTCACTCATGGGCATCATCAGCTAAATTAGAATTTATTGTCCATCCTTAGAATTTGCCCTGGAAAAGGTGACGGTGAGCTGCAGCAGTCCATTTGGTTTAGATAGCCCATCAATGCTGTTAGAAAGGGAGTTCTCGGATTTTGACAAGAACACTGAAGAAATGGTGATATATTTCCAAATTAGGTTGCTGAGTGGCTTAGAGGAGAACTTGACCGTGATTGTGTTCCTATGTACCTGCTGTCCTTGACTTTCTAGGTGAAAGTGATTGTATGTTTAGAAGGTGTTGTCTAAGGAACCTTGCTGAATTTCTGCAGTACATCTTGTAAATAGTGTACACTGCTTTTACTGAACATTGGTGGTGGAGGGAACAGATGTTTATGGATGTGGTGGTGCCAATCAAGCTTGGTCCTGGATGATATCAAGTTTCTTGAGTGATGTTGGTGCTGCACTCAACCAGGCAGATGGGGATGTATTCCATTACACCTCTGTCTTGGCTGATGGACAGATTTTGGGGAGTCAGATGAGTTACTCACTCCTAGCCTCTGATCTGTTCTTGCAGCCATATGACTAGTCCTGTTCAGTTTCTGGTCAATGGTAAACATCAGTACCAGACAAGCCTGAAAATGAGGTGTCAAACTGGTAAAGCTACCAAACAGGACAACTTGCATGTCAAATAGCATAAGCAGCAAGTGATAGACAGAGCTAAGTGATTCCACAACTAATGGATCAGATATAAGCTTTGCAGTCCTGCCAACACCATTCATAAATAGTGGGGAACAATTAAACAACTCGCTGGTGGAGGCAGTTCCACAAATATCCCCATCCTCAATGATGGACGAGCCCAACACATCAGTATAAAAGGTATGCTGAAATATCTGCAGCAATCTTCAGCAAGCAATGCCAAGTGGATCATCCATCTCAGCCTCTATCAATGGTTCCCAACATTACAGATACCAGTCTTCAGCCAATTAAATTCACTCTGCATGATATCAAGAAGTGGTTGGAGACCCTGGATACTGTAAAAGTTATGAACCCTGACAACAGTACTGAAGAAAGCTCTTCCAGTACAGTTACAACACTGATACCTGTCCAACAATATGGAAAATTGCCTCGGTCCTGTACATAAAAAGCAGGACAAATTCAACCCAGCCAATTACCGCCCAATCAGTCTACTCTTGATCATCAGTGAAGTGATAGAAGGTGTCATCAACAACGCTATCAAGCAGCACCTGCTCAGCACTAACCTGCTCAATGATACCCAGTTTGGGTTCCACAGGAACATTCAGCTCCTGACCTCATTACAGCTTTGGTTCAAACATGGACAAAAGAGTTCAATTCCAGAGCTGAGGTGAGAGAAACAGCCCTTGACATCAAAGCTGCATTCGATGGAGTGTAACATCAAGGAGCCCCAGCAAAACTGGAATTAATGGGGTATCAGGCACAAACTCTCCACTGGTTGAAGTCATACCTTGCATATAAGATGGTTGTGGTTGATGGAGATCAGTCATCTCAGCTCCAGCACACACTGATACAATCCATGTCCATGTTCAAATACAAGATTTGGACAGTCACCAGGCTTAGGCTGACAAATAGTAAAATTTACGGTGCACAAATGCTGGACTATGACCATCACTAATAAGAGACAATCTAGCCACTGGCCTTTGACATTCAGTGGTGTTACCATCACTGAATCCCCCAAAGTCAACATTCTGGGGGTTACCATTGACCAGGAACTCAACTGGACTCACCACATAAATACAGAGGCTACAAGAGCAGGTCAGAGGCTAGGAATACTACGGTCAGTAACTCACCTCCTGACTCCCCAAAACCTGTCCATCATTTCCAAGGGACAAATCAGGAGTGTGATAGAATAGTCCCTACCTGCATGGATGAATGCAACTCCAACAACACTCGAGAGAAAGCAGCCTGCGTGATTGACACAACACCCAATCCCTCTATCACCGATGCTCAGTAGCAGCAGTGTGTACTACCTACAAGATGCACTGCTGAAATTCACCAAAGATCCTGAGACAGCATCTTCCAAACCCACTACTAATTCCATTTAGAAGGAGAAGGACAGCAGAATTATGAAAACACTACCACATTCAAGATCTCCTCCAAGTCATTCATCTTCTTGATTTGGAAATATATCGCTGTTCCTTCACTGTTGCCAGGTCAAAATCCTGGAATTGCCTCCTAAGCACATTGTGGATTGATCACCAATACCTTCCTAAGGGCAACCACGGATGGGTAATAAATGCTGGCCAGCCAGTGGTGCCTACATCCCACAGAAAAAAAAGGAAAACATTTTCAGAATGCCTTCATTTGAAGAACCAGTTGCATACAAGGATGGTTACTTGGAAACTAGGGTTATCCACTACAACAATGGCTGATGATTCTTTTACCCAACCCCCGACTGAGGCTGATATAGACACCATGCAATTGATTCTTCAACCAAGTCCATCATATAACAGATGATAGGTCTCTGAAAGCTAAGCTTCCAATGTTTGGTTAGTCTGGATGGGCCTTCCAGCATATTCCATGCAAGGTGAGTCCCATAAACGTAGCATACTATGTTCAGCATAACTGGAGCAGGCAAGGAGGGATGTGCTGGACTTTGAATGACAGGGACAGTGACATATGAACAGAGAAACAAGGAAGAAGCGTCAGCTACTCTGTTCTTTGAACCTGCCCTGCCATTCAATAAGATCACGGCTGATCTGATTTTAACCTTAACTCTACAATTATGATCTATCTCCAAGAATCTTTTATCCCCTTGATAATCAAAAATCTATCGACCTAGATACTAACCTTCTGCAATTCATGCACTAGGACATCCAGATCGCTCACCACTTAGAAAATATGCTTTTTTTCTTTATTTCTTTCTGCCAGATCAGATAATTTCACACTTCCTCACATTTTCCAGATTGTTGCCCACTCGCTTAACCTATCTGTATCATTTTGTAGGCTCCTCATGTCCACTTCAATACTCACTTTCATACTACTTTTTTGTCATCAATAAATTTAACTATCATATCTTTGATCTCTTCATCCAAATAATTAATATAAGTTGTAAAGCATTAAGGCCCTAGTACTGACCTCTGTAGCACACTAATTGTGACATCCTATCAGCCAGAAAAAGACCCAATTCCTCCTGCTGTCTGCATCCAGCTAGCCAGGCAATCTTCTATCCTGTTAATATAGATGTGACCAACTCCTACACTATAAGCTTCTATTTTCTGTGACAGCCATTTTCCAGGAGGAAGCTGAGGACTTTGAACAGGAGGAACATCTCCTGCTGCATGATCGAGCTCTGCAGCTTTGGGTGCAACAATCCAGAATGGACTTAATTAATGCACACTTCCAGTAGATATGCGCTGGGTGCAGTGATCGTTCATGAACTGTAAATTTGTGGTTGCTCAAAAGGCAAGTGTCCTTGTTTATTTCCACAAGCAAATGGAGCTTTTGTTTGTTTTTTCTTTGCTTTTGCTGCTGTTGAATCCAATGAAGATTTTCAACCGTTTGAAGGCTTGCCAGGATCTGGTAATGACACATTGAGATGGTATGCTGAGTACTGGGAAAGAGCAACATTCTTTTCCTCAGGGTTCTAAGTTGGGATGATGCTAAGGATAGGCAGCCTGTGTAACATAATTCTTGTACATGTAGTTACAATGACAGTCAATCAGATGGACGATGATGAAAGAGAGCAATACATACTCAATGAGCTCAACAGGGAGATTAATTAGTGATTTCCCTTGGGCCTTATAGGAGACATCAGAGTATTCATCGATGTAAACCTTCTCCCCTCTCCCTGTGAGTTTCACATTTTAAGGGTTTCTACCAAATTGGAACATCTGGGCTCCTGAACACACCCGCACTTGTTGTTCATTTATTCTGTCCTGGGCTGTTGTTAATCTGATAATATTTGTTCGTTAAGTTACCTCTATTACCAAATTAATCACACAACAAAAGCTACATACCAAAATAATGTGTGCATTATTTAATACACTATAATTTAAAAGAAGTTAAAAAAAACATAAAGAACAGAAGCTTATGATAAGCTCACTAGTGACATATGCAGAAGTGCAAATAGGCGTATTGTCTGCACCCATCCAATCTCATCATTCCACAACAATTGAAACTTTGTTGGGGGAGGGCCTTTGTCAGATTTCTGCCTGCTAAGGGATGGAGAAACCATCTCAGAGATGGCTGCCCAGCAGCTCCAATGGGAGTACAATACATCTGCCCGTAGAAATATTAAAAATATTGTCACAAAATTTGAACTGAATTGATATGCTCAATTGCATGAGTTGTAGAATTGTCTTCAGAGACGAAACATCACTGAGCTTTGGAGCATATGTGTAAGCTGCGGTTTCCATGGTGATCAAATGTGACTGGATCATTTCCAATCTTTAGCAATGGCTGCATTCAATCCACATGTCTGGTCATGAAGGCTATATCAGGACATGTCTATAAAGGATCATGACACTAAAAAACTAAAGTTCAAATAGCCAACTAATTTGCTCCTGAAATTTAGATCTCATTGATAGCTTTTATATAATTAACAACTTTTAGTGTGAATTTTCTGCAATAAGTTGACATCAGATTAATAAGACAGTTTCCATTTTATTAGAATTAATGTATAATTTTTCTGCATAGTTTTCTTTGAAATGTAAATGAAAGATATAAGTCATGATGAAGGGTTCTCACGCTATAGCAATAAATCAGCTTTTGTCTCCATAAATGCTGAGTTCCAGATTTCCAGAATTTTATTTCTTTTTTCTGAATTCCAGTTCCTGCAGTGTTTTGCTTTTGTTCACATACATTAATGATGGATGAATTAAAACTCAGATCAACAAATGAAAGATCAGTTAAGTTTTGTTCCCTGTAAATGATGTAACTTTGTCAGCTGATGTGAGGTGTGCTCTCAATCCTATGAATAGCAGGACTTTTACTTCCCTTCAAATCCATTTGCACCTTTTCTAATTGTTAAACTGAAGCTGCTTGCGAGCCATTAAATTGAATAATTCAAAGTAATTTCACAAGCTCTATCTTTGCATGACAGAACTAGGCAGCTGAATAGCAAGGAAATTATTAAATAATGGTCAAGATTTTACTACTAAAATAACAATGAGTTTAATGTTGCTTGTTGTTAATAATGGGCATGTCGTTCGGCAATTTATGTTTGGGAAGAGGTTGTCTGTGATTTAGAGATTTCACAATGTTGTTGGATGATTTATTCCACTCCACCATTAGTTTTGCAAATAGGAACTAATACTCAACTTTCTCATGAGTTTCAAGAAATCACTGCATTTACACATTAATTGCCAAACAAATAGGTCTCAGAAAGGAAGCGCTGGTAATTAACAGTGTAATTACCTTTTAAGTAAAACAAATTCTGTTCTTCCACCTGTCAACCAACTCTCTGTTGTAAAAGGTAATGGTTACAAAACTGTTCTTGTTAATTTTCTGTTGGGCTCCATCAATTCTGATGATGTGACATCATTTTTAGGTGAGAAATCAGACAGTTTAGCAGAAGGTCCCAATGGAGACAGATATTCCATCTCTGACTGTTGATAGTCGGCCAGTGTTCTACCAGTTCTCACCGATAATTAGGCAGGCCCTTAGAAACAAAGGAGGATTTTGTTCACCTCAGTCTGCCTCACTTCTATGGTTAAGTCTGGACCCATGTTTTCTTGGAAAGGGAACATGCAGTGACTGCCAGTATGCTTCAGGCCATCTATGACTAGTAGGCACCATGGGGGCTGAAGTGTATCATTGAAAATTATATCTTAATTTGAAATAAGTATGATTCCTTTGAAATGCTGAGTTTTGTTACAATACCACTTAAGGGTTGTCAGTGATAATTTTGATTATTTTCACCACCTGACCACTTTAAAATAGTGGAAAGCAGAATTGGTGACTGCACCTTACCCAAACTACTCAGAGGCAAACACTTAGAGGCAAACACTTAGCTTAGAACAGGAACAATTCAAGTTGTAAAATTTCATTCTTATAATAAGTTGCTGCAGGAGACATTTAAAGAAAACTTATATTTTCTTTCTGTTTCTTTATTCCACTTTTTCTGAAAACAATCTTTGATTTTTTCTCATTGTTTCTCTTTGCTTATTGGATTTCACTTGAATTAATTCTATTTCCTCCATACCCTTCATCTGAATGTTTTTATAATCTTCAAACTTCATTGTTTAAAGAGAATTCTTAATCCTAACGTTCACCAAATGGTGGCTGTCCTGTTGCCTTTGCAAAAATAGGGGAAACCGATTGTTTGACCAATAAGACATGCTATGCAATGCCCTGCTCCAGCAAGATCTACATGAAAATTATTGGTAAGAAATTGATCAGTTAATTTTTGGCATAATGGAAACTATAATAGCTTACTAGACATATTATTTCATTTTTTTGCATCCCTTGAACTTAGTACTCACATCAGCTCGTGTTTTCTTTTATCCAGCACAACCTGGTGCTCTGAAAGGCCAGCTTCTGTGCTGCATCTATGTAATTCTATGTAACACCCAATGGTTTGCATTTCTAAACTGGCCTCAGTAACATTTGGAGGAGGCTTTCTGCTATGCTATTCATGGCAAAATTCTCAATACATGAATAAAGAGAGAACTTTTCCCCAATATTAATGAATTATGACTTTGAGGAACATATTATTATACATTGTT
Organism: Chiloscyllium plagiosum; assembly: GCF_004010195.1. NCBI lineage: Eukaryota > Metazoa > Chordata > Chondrichthyes > Orectolobiformes > Hemiscylliidae > Chiloscyllium > Chiloscyllium plagiosum. The sequence goes on from NC_057723.1 coordinate 41,154,501, forward strand.
TTGTAAGTTATACATTAGGATTTAAACATAAGAACTAGGAGAAGGAATAGGCCATTCAACCCCTCGAGCCTGCTCCACCATTTGATACAATCATGGCTAATCGCATCTTGACCTCAACTCCACTTTCCTGCCCGCTCTCTATAACCCATTAACCCATTACTAATTAAAAATATATTTATCTCCTCCTTAAGTTTACAGAATTTTCCAGCAACCACTGCCTGCTCGGTTGGGGAATTCCACAAATTCATGACCCTTTGAGAGAAGAAAAGTCTCCCCATCTCTGTTTTAAATCTGCTTTCCATTAGCCTAAAATTATGATGTCTTGTTCTAGATTACCTCAAATGAAGTAACATCCATTCTACATCTACTTTTTCAATTGCCCTTAGTTTATATACCTCAATTAGATCTCCACTCATTCTCTAAACTCTAGATAGTATAGGCCTAAACTGCACAATCTCGTTTCATAAGCAAACTCCTTGTCTCTGGAATCAGTCCAGTGAACCTCCTCTGAAATGCCTCCAATGCAATTATATCCCACTTCAAGTAAGGGGCCCAAAATTGTGCACGATACTCAAGATACAGCCTCAGTCATGCCTTGCATAGTTGCAGCAACACTTTCCTACTCTTTTACTCTAGTCCTTTATCAATAAATGCAAAAATTCCATTTGTCTTCCTAATCCCTGCCTGTAGCTTCATACCAATCTGGATGCATAAGGACATCCAGATCCCTCTTCAGTGAAGCACTCTTAAGTTTCTCTCCATTAGATAATAAGTTGTTTTTCTATTCTACCTACCAAAATGGATAACATCACACTTATCCGCATCAAATTTCAAAGGCCTGATTTTGGCTCATTTGCCTAATCTATTCATATCATTTGTAAATTATTTATTTCTTCACTGCAACTTACTTTGTCACCTATTTTAGTATCATTTGCAAATTTTAATATAGTACCTTTTATCCCTGTATGCAACTCATTAATATAGGTTGTAAATAGTTAGGGGTTGATAACCAAACCTTGTGGCACCCCACTAGCTACTTCTTGCCAAACAGAAAAAGACCTATAGAACAGTTTTGTTTACTTGAATCTAGTTTCAAGCTTCTTAAGTGTTAGACACATCCAGACAAATGCTTTGGATATGGGTATTGAGGGCAAAGTCTCTAAATTTGCAGATGTTATTAAGCTAGGAAGAGTGGTGAATTGTGAGGATGATGCTGAGTGACTTCAGAGAAACATTGACAAGTTGGTCAAATATGGCAGGAGCTCGCTGATGAATTTCAATGCAGAGACATGTGATGATTTTGGTAGGAGAAATATGGAGAGACAATACGGATTCAATGGTACAACTTTGAGGGACCTCAGGATTCATGTGAATTCTTCTCTGAAGGTGGCTAAGGAAGTTGAAACAATTGTTCATAAGTCTTATCCAATCCTTGGGTTTATAAGTAGAGGCACAGGGTATAAAAGCAAGGAAGTGATGCTATTCTCTTACAAATCATTGGTGAGACCACATTTGGAGTATAGTGGGCACATTCAGTTCTGGGCACTTTACTTAAAAATTATGTTTAAGTCCTGGAGAGAGTGCAAAGGAGATTTGCTAGAATGGTATCAGGATTTTAGATACAAGGAAAGATTAAAGAAATTGAGCTTACTTTCCTCAGAGCAGAGAAAATTAAAGGGTGACCTAATTGAGGTGTTCAAAATTACAAACAAGGGTAAAGCAGGATGTTCTGTTTCCACTAGTTGGTATGTCAGTAACAAGGGATCACAATTTCAAGATTTCTGTATGAGAGCAAGGACCAAGATGAGGAGAAACATCTTTACTCAGAGAGTTGTTAGCATTTGGAATGCACTGCCTGAGTGAGTGGTGGAGGCAGATTCCATGGGAAGTTTCAAAAGAAAGTTGGGTATATATTAGAAAATGATGAATTTAGAAGGCTATGGAGATTAGATTACTTACAGTGTGGAAACAGGCCCTTCGGCCCAACAAGTCCACACCGACCTGCCGAAGCGCAACCCACCCATACCCCTACATTTACACCTTACCTAACACTACGGGCAATTTAGCATGGCCAATTCACCTGACCCGCACATCTTTGGACTGTGGAAGGAAACCGGAGCACCCGGAGGAAACCCACGCAGACACGGGGAGAACGTGCAAACTCCACACAGTCAGTCGCCTGAGTCGGAAATTGAACCCGGGTCTCTGGCACTGTGAGGCTGCAGTGCTAACCACTGTGCCGCCCACGGGGCTGGAGATTGGAATTAGTTCGGTAGCTCTTTTGGGAGCTGGTACAGCCATGATGGGTTGACTGGCCTCCACATGTTCTGTAAAATTCTATGATTCTATAATATCAATACTACCGGTAACCTTCACTAAGTGACCTCAATGTTCAACTATCTGCTCTCCCCAAACTATTTTGAGATTGATCTGTATATCTTTTTTTTAAAGCTTTTTGTCTTTTTGGTCTCACTTTTTATTTTTTAATCCATGTATACATGCATTGCATTCTTAATTTGCCTTGCATTTTGTAATGAATACTCTTACCTTGTGTTAATTCAAGAAAACCTGGTTAAAACAGAAGTTCATTTGAATCAAGCAGCAAGATATCCAGGAGAGAAAATATTCTTTTTAAATTACTCTTGGTGTGACCAGCTGAGGAAGTGAGTGAATAAAGAAGGAGAGCTAGCTTATCCCTCCTTAGCTGGGAGCTTAACTATTTGAACCATAATGAACTGGGAGACCTTGCTTGGGTCTGATCGTAACAATGCATTCCTGTCAAACAGCTGTCCAAACTATATGTCAGTAAGCCTTCCTTTAAGATTGGTGTTTAACATCTTGGGAACAACTGACCAAGTTCCAATTCAAGAGCAAACTATACAGTAAATGGAAAGGTCCCGAGGAAAATTGACATAGAGAGATCTGGGTGTTCAGGTTCATTGTTGCCTGAAGGTGGCGAATCAGGTCAGTAAAGTGGTCAAGAAGGCATATGGCATGCTTTCCTTCATTGGACGGGGTATTGAGTACAAGAGTTAGCGGGTCATGTTACAGTTGTACAGGACTTTGGTTGGGCCGCATTTGGAATATGGCTTTTAGTTCGCCACATTACCAAAAGCACGTGGATGCTTTGGAGAGGGTGCAGAGGAGGTTCACCACGATGTTGCCTGGTATGGAGAGTGCTAGCTATGAAGAGGGGTTGAATAGATCAGGATTATTTTTATTAGAAAGACAAAGGTTGAGGGGGGACCTTATTGAGATCTACAAAATCATAAGAGATATAGACAGGGCAGATAGCACAAAGGTTTTTCCCAGAGTGCAGAACTCAATTACTAGGGGTCACAAGTTCGCAGTGAGAAGGGAAATGGAAGGGATACATGAACGGGAAGGGAGCAAAGGGATATAGATCTTTAGAAAATAAGCAGCAGGGTTATATAGCGGATCTGGATCGGCACAGGCTTGGAGGGCCGAAGGACCTGTTCCTGTACTGTAATTTTCTTTATTCTTTGTTCTTTTGACCTTCCTCTTGTGCCAACCTACCAGCTGCCACTTATATTCTTTATGGGCTGGTAGTTGACTGCTGGCATTTAGATGAGGTCTGGGTGTTAAAATGTACCACATCTGAGATCTATTGTATTAGGTGTAATTTGTAATGCACCAGCCCAGGTAAATTGCCTCAAGGTTAAAATCTACTTGGTTCCTTACAATAGCTTAGAGAGAAAAAAAAAGTGAGCAAGAACTAGCCAATAGATTTTATACATTTGGTTTTAATGAGTTCTGTGTCTTATATCCTTTTCTAAATAACTCAAATTTGACTTTTCTTTTACTTTAATTTCCAAGAAATCACTTTGCTGACACTATTATTAATTGTTTCACAATAACCTAAGAACTAGGAGCAGGAGTAGGCAACTCAGCCTCTCGAACCTGCTCTGCCATTTAATATACTCATGGCTGATCTTTTCTTGGTCCCCAACTCCATTTTGTTGCTGACTCCCCATAATGCTTTAACCCATTCCCAATTAAAATCCATTGTACTCCTCCTTAAATTTGTTCAGTGTCCTGACATTCACCACACTCTGCAGTCATGAATTCCATAGATTCAAGAGCCTTTGAGAGACTTCCTGTGTTTTAAATCTACCACCTCTTAGCCTAAAACTATGATCATTCTAGATTGAGCTATATGGGCATTCAATTCAAAGTTCCATCACAAAATATGCAGTGTTTGTTTCCATTTCAGTTAAGGGAGATTTCTGTGATGGTCATTCTTTAGATATGCTCTCGATATATGTCTGAACAGTGACCTTTTATATTGGACAAGTCTTGCACTTTATAACTTATTTTTCTCTTTTGTAATGGAGGTAAATAATAAAAGTAGGTTATAATTTCATTTTTTCCAGTTGCCACTTCTTATTACTTAAATTATTCACCAGACAAAAGCATTATTTCTAAAACAATGAGAATTCTGGAGAAACTAAGCAGATCTGGCATAATTTGTTTTGAGTCTGATATATGTCTTCTTTTCTCCTATTCGACCGGAAACATTAACTCTGTTCCTCTCTTCACAGGTGCCGCCAGACCTGCTAAGTTTCTTCAGCATTCTCTGTGTGTATTTCAGATTTCCAGCAAAGGCAGTATTTTGCTTTGCATAAAATCCCTACAGGCCATTTCGTCCAACAAGTCCACACCAACTCTCCGAACAATATCCCTCCGAGAACCATTCCCCGTTACCCTACAGTTCCCCTGACTAATGCACCTAATCTACATATCCCTGAACACTATAGGTAATTTAGCATGGCCAATTCAACTAAACTGCACATCTTTGGACTGTGGGAGGAAACCAGAGTACCTGGAGGAAACGTACACAAACACAGGGAGAATGTGCAAACTCCACACAGACAGTCACCTGAGGCTGGAATAGAACCCGGGTTCCTAGTGTTGTGAAGCAGCAGTTATTAAAGCATTATTTCTGGTCTGTTTTTCTGGTTTACTTCTCCTTGCTGTGAACTAACATTTCACAGTTATAAATCTTCAACAACAAGAGTTCATGAAAGAAGCAATTTTACTAAAGTCTCTGCAAAGTACAAAAACACATTGTTTGTAACATCAAAGTATTAGATTTTAAAGTCAAAGACTCCTGTACTTCCATTTGTCACAGATCTTCCATAGGCTTTTGCACTGAAACAATATGGGGGTCATTGATAACACCATGGCTAGAAATCCAAATTGATGTTCTGAGGGCTTGGGTTCAAATCCTACCATGGTAAATGAGCAATTTTTAAAAAAAGTCCGGAATGAGGAAAGAAAAGCTGGTTGATTGCCATAAAAAAACCCACTGATTCACTAACACTCATTAGGGAAGAAAATTGGCCATCCCTATCTGGTCTCGTCTACATGACTCCTGACCCAGAGCAGTATGGCTGACTCTTGACTGACTTCTGGGCAACTAGGGACGGGGAACAAATACTGACATAGCCAGTGATTTCTATATCCCATGAATTATTTTTTAAAAATCCAAGAGTTACAAAAACAGAAATTGGTGGAAAAACCCAGCAGGTCTGACAGCATCTGTGGAGATAAATCAGAGTTAATGTTCCATGCCCAGTGAACTTGAATTCCAGCATTCACAGTTTTTTGGTTTTGATTCAAAGGTTAGTTTAGCTGGAACACCTCAGTCAGATATCTGAAATCTGTGTGAGCAGGATAAGCAATTGTACATTTCCTTAATGAATCAGATTGGAGAAAAATGAATGAGCTGTACAAAGTCTGAACCAATTTGAATTGTCACTTAAGAATATTGAATTCAGTGCTAATCATAATCAGAAAGTAAAATAGAGAGAGGAAAGACATGAAAGAATGATAGAAAGAAAAATTAAAAGCAAATGTTTTGCTTAAATATTAATTTTTTAAAAATCTCCAACAACAATTAAAAATCTCAGGAATGGGATTTAACAGTTTTTAAAAAAAAACTAATTTCTGTACCACTTGCTTGAAAATGATTGAGAAAGATCACTCTGCTGAACATTTACTTACACCAGAATGGACAAATCCTGGCATTTCTGGTGAACTTAATGGGTATCTATCTTATAAGTACAACAACTTCACTATGTTATTTAATCCACTTCTCTTGACAAGATGCAGATATAGTGAAGCTTCTGGAGGAGTAGGCCAACAGACAACAACTTCCTGATGTCTGTGTTTGACTGCATATTTCTGTTTGGTAGAAGTTGCTGTCCAAATTACGTTTCAATAAGTGAGTGCTGATAGATGCACTATTAATTCTACTTTAAAATCTAAGCTAATATCATGAATTAAAGTTCTAAATCACCTCTAAAGAAATAAAAACATAGTTCTTGGGTTTATGTATCCTGCTTAGCTTGGCTAGCCAGTCAGTTATTTTCTGCACTTACATTTCAATATATTAATTTAATGGTAGCATTGGGCTAAATTTTCCAATTCCACTTCCAATACAGGTAAGTACTTGCATCTTTTTACTGCCATCTCAACTCTCATACAGCTATCACTCAGTCTAAAGCTCACACTATACAAACCTTGCACCAAGGCTCACTGACTATAATTCACGATTGCATGCAACATGTCCACTCAATTGCTCTCACTCACCTCATCCTCCGAAACTACAGACCACTCCTGTTCTCTGCACTTCACAACGCACTTGCTGGGGACATCTTACCATTTTTCCTGCTTCTCTATCATCAATAATGGCTCTTCCATTCACTTCCTACTCAATCCCTTCCTTTGTACCATTAAAGGAAGATTTGCCCCACATTCAGGCTGAAAGGCCAGGACTGAGTGAGGAGGGGAGGTGGGTGGCAGATATAAGGCACCACATGCCATAAGAAAATTCTTGAGCTGTCTCGGGAAGAACATGACCACTCACGTGGGTTGGGGTGATCTCAATGTACAATCAATCAAGACAGCTCAATTTCACTGGGTTGTGTTATCCTCCTACTATGACCAGTGCTAACTCATTCTTAGCTTTCAAAAGCTTCTAATCCTCTCTGACAACTAATTCTTTTTCATCTCTTATGCAGACATTAGCAGCACCCAGCAAAAATCTATCTTAAACAGGCCACCAAAAATATATCTTAAACAGGGACTCTCAACTCCATCTCCACCTCTGAGGAAGAAGCCACTGAACCCTCAGAGAATGTACCAGCAAAGTTTTCACCTTCACTTCTACCAACTCAGAGACTTTTGAGGAGGAGGATGAAGACATTCAGGAGAAAGAACATCATCTTCTACATGATGGAATGCTACAACATCAAGTGCAATAAACCAGATGAGACTTAATTGACACCCGTTTCCAGTAGATGAGAGCTAGGTGTAGTGACTTCTTAAGGATATTCATTGACTGCAAATTTGTTGATGAATGAAAAGCAAGAGACTTATCTGTTCCCAGCAGCTCTTGTTTAGGTATTGTTTTTTTTTGCTGTTATTGAGTAAAATTGGATGTTTTAACTGTTTGATAGTTTTACAATACGTGAAGGTCCACATTGAACAATGAGAAGATGTTGGACTTTACTGGGAATTGGGGAAAGAGTAGCATTGCTGTACTTAGAGTTCTAAGATAGGATGAGGCTAAGTGCGAGCAGGCTATGTAGCTTGGTACTTAAATAGCAATGAATTTATGAATGGACACTTGTATTTGCAATGATGTAAGAGTTGTGCCATCTATGAACCCTGAGATTCATTTGTTTTTCGTTCCTCTTCCATTTCATGCACAGCAATGGTTAGGAGTGTTTGACCTGGGTTTTAAAAATGACTTCCAGGGATCACAGAAGGAAATGCCTATGGCAAGTGGAAAGATACAACGAATGGGGACACAGAGGTGTGGCACATAGTCATTGAGACTGAAAACAGATATTTGGCATCAGTGAGCTTTCAAGAAAAAAAGTATTAAGAGAGTTGCAATCTTTCAATAAATTGAAAATATCTGTACAAAAGGAATACAGAGTTTTTTTGGCTCTTGCTTTAGACAGATTTCATGTTAAAAGCAAGAAAATGGTTTAAAAATGCAAAAACAAAAGCTCATCGTAAGAAAGATAATTTGAAAATCTTGATAATATTTTCATCAAATTTAAAACTAATTCTCAGCATATTTTCAAATAAAATAGAATAAACTGTTAAGGTCCATTTATTTAAATAAAACATTCTCCCTATGAAACCATTACATTTAATTTCAACTGAAACAATTAGGAAAAAAAATCATTTATATCACTTGAATATGGAGAGTAAGTGCTATTACCTGAATTACTTCATAGTTCAAACCATTTTTAAGTTTATTACATGGCACAGTCATACTGCTGGTTAACATTAAATGCAAAGTCCTTTTGACTTCGCAATGGTAACAGTTTTGTAAAATAGACCTCAAGGCCAGAAATATCCCCAAAGAAGAGTGGATGATTGGTAGACTGTAGAGTCCTACAGAATTCTATGTCAGGGTCTCAAATATTTACAATCTATATCAATGAAATGGTTTCTTGGACTGAAAGAATGGTAGATGAATTTCCTGATGATACCAAGATGGTTAGGATGGTAAGTGGTTAAGAAGAGATAGAGTGTCTTCAAAGGGATACAGATAGTTTTAGTGAGTGGGTAAAAAGAAATGGAGTAAAATGTGGAAAAATGTGAACTTATCCACTTTGACTGGAGGAATAGAAAAAAAAATACTATTTAAATGGAAGGGATTGCAGAACTCTGAGACACAGAGGGATCTGGGTACATACTGGTATATGAATCCAAAAGATTATTATGCTTATAGAGTCAGTTATCAGAAGGACAAAAGGAATGTTGGCATTTATTGCAAGGACAGTGGAATACAAGAATAAAGGGATTTTACTGAAAAAGCATGTGCTTGTGTTAGTAATCATTCAAAGAAAGATCAGTTGACTAATTTCTCAGATGAACAAGTTGTCCCATGAGGAAAGGTTGAATTCGTTCAGCCATGCCCACTGGAGTTCAGAAGAATGAGAGGTGATTTTATTGAAACACATTCAGCCACAAGAGGAATTTATTAGGTGAGTATTGGGAGCATTCCCCTTATGTGGATGGGCTAGAACTCAGGGACACAGTTTAAGAACAAGAGGTGGCACTGTTTTGATGGAGATGAGCAGATTCTTTTTCTCCCAGAGCTTGTTCTCTACCGAATTCTCTTGCCCAGAAAGTAGTGAAGGCTTCGTCATTAAATGTATTACAGAGTTAGATGGATTTTTGATAGAAAAGGAAGTCAAAAGTTGTGGGGTAGGGTTGGAAGTGAGAGGGCTAACAGGAAAGTGGGATTGGGATCATGACCAGCTATGCCTTGATGTAACTGAAGGACAGTGCAGACTCAAATCACCAAATGATTTAATCCAGCTCTTATATCCAAAATTTTTATGTCTTACATTTCTATGGATGACTCAGTGTTGATTTGTGCTCTGATTCCAGATTCGGAATGCGTTTACAATATAACTGCAGCATCATTGCAAAGTGAAGATACTGTGCATTGATGCTGCAATTATTGTGTGAATGTATCCTGAAACGTCTTCTATGTGAAAGGCTAATTAACCCAGGCTATCCACAAACACACAAACTGCATGAACAATGCTTGTAGAGATCAGGACAATTGTCACTTTCAGGAGTCAATACTTTAATTTATTGGCTGCTGACATATAACATAGGACTGTATACATTTTACAGTTGGCTTTCAGAATGGTATTCATGCAACTAAATTTAATTACCATGCACTGTGCCTAAGTAAGCATATTATCATTAAATTTATCTGAAATAGATTAAATTAAAACAGTTAAGCTCTGATTAGAATCAGGTTTTGATGTGCAAAGTATTAATTTAATATTTCTTACCTATTATTTAAAATATTTTGCAAAACAATATTGAAGTTTGAAATCCAATTTGTAAGCAATGGTACAGACACTAAAGCATGCCCAGGAAAATAACCACATCATTCCAGGAGAAAATTAGTTGTAATCAATGCAACTTGTAATCAACATAATAAATTTGTAGTGGAAATTTCAAAATAACAGTCCATAGCTGTACCAAACATATGACCAGCTTTCTTTCCTAATAGAGAACTTACTTTTTTAAAAGAGTCTTTTTGCAATTTACAATAATGTCTCACAAAATGGTATTCCCATTTAATTACACGTAACTGTATGTAAAAATATAGATATATATTATTTTGCTATATAACCATGCAATGTTTGTTTTCAATGAGTTATGAAATATGTAGCGTTACTATATATTTCATTGATCCTATTTAACTTGAGCATAAACATTATTACTACGAAAGTTCTCCAACCTGATGGAGAACTTATACATTGTTCCTGGCATCCTGTGTTGTTACCATGTGATTGTAAACAGCCAATGGCTTTTTTATTTCCCCATAACTTGGCAGCTCACATGCAGGAAAGTAGGTCATTATGTCATTATCCACAGGAAACTGTAAACCTGTGGATAAAACATTCAAATATAAGCTCATTTCATATCTGCACTGATAAATTAACAAATTATGACTGGTACTAATAATCAAATACATAACTTTGAAAGATATTCAGAATGTTTTCAAATGGCTCAGACAATGTTAAAATAAATCATTATATTATAAATGAATAACTAGCTGGATATAGCCACAATTTCTAAATTGATTTATTCATAAATAGTATATTCTGCCTTGTCCTTCCTGAGCAGCGGTGTGAATTGACTGCTGTTGCTTTTTGAGAACATTCACGAATAGTCAGTTATAATAAAGCAGCAACCGAATTCTGATTATCAAAAACAAAATTAGAAAATATTGAAAATGTAACATGGAATTAGAAAACAAAAGTATAAATAATGCATTATCAATATTTTGTCAAAGCGTCTACCTGAGGTTTTAATCAAGCTCCTTTCATTTGGCAACTGGTTATGAGTTTTAATATATTTCTTAAAAATTTTATCATGCAATTATGCTGCTTAAAGGTGTGAGTTATAATTAGCGCTGTTAAAGTTTAAACCACTTCAACAATAAAGAGCAAGTAAATTATGTGAGGAAATAGTACAGCATTTCATGATAAACCACTTGAGATGTTGGAGCATAGTATAATTAGACCATTCACTCATGGGCAGCATAATGATGCACTCAAACATCGGATACATTTTTCTAATTGAGCTCTGGGGAATGGGAATTGCACAAAACAAATTCTTGTGGACAACAGCTGCTTTGGCCTAGATAAACAAACTCAGCTCAAATATTGTAGTTGGCATTTTGTGCTGCCTACTGGTCTGTACTGCACTGGCACAAACCTAGCAATCTATCACAGAAGTTGATTGTCATAGTTTCACATACTTAGAAGAAAATATGAGGTACTTTTGACCTCATATGGGTGGCACGGTGGCACAGTGGTTAGCACTGTTGCCACACAGCGCCAGAGACCTGGGTTCAATTCCTGCCTCAGGCAACCGTCTGTGTGGAATTTGCACATTCTCCCCATGTCTGCATGGGTTTCCTCCGGGTGCTCCGGTTTCCTCCCACAGTCTAAAAATGTGCAGGTTAGGTGAATTGGCTATGCTAAATTGCCTGTAGTGTCAGGTGAAGGGGTAAATGTAGGGGAATAAGTCTGGGTTGATAGCTCTTCGGAGGGTCGGTGTGGACTGGTTGGGCCGAAGGGCCTGTTTCCACGCTGTAAGTAATCTAATCTAAACCAAATTTTAGAAACATTTTAATATATAACATGATTACTATTTTCATTAATGGAAGATGAAGAATACTTCTAGTCATGTGCAATCCATACTATTGGATAAATAAAACAATAGGGTTACCTTCTATATTCTCATCTTTTTCCGTATATGAAGGTGACATGAAAAATCCAGGTCTTTTTAAAACTGTCATTTCTGAAAGAAGATTCCACCATTACTCATGTTACCAACATTCCTGTTATGTTTGGAACAGTATTTTTCTAAATCACAGTGGATAATCCTTTCCACATGATTCTGTTCCACAAAATATTTTGGTAAAACCGTTTCTGTAAGTTTTCTTTTGTCTTATAACCTTGCTCTTCACAAGTACTAAGAAAATGCTTCGGCACAGACTTTTGCCTTGACAAAGAGGCTCTCTGTCATGGGATAAATGGAGGAAAAGGCAGGAAAGCAGAGTCCATCTCCAAACATGGTATTTCTAATTTTCATGGGAACAGAATGGAGTCAGGTTGTCTTTTGTGCACATGCTTACTATCATTAATACTTGTTCGTCTTTTATTCTGGGCACCCTCAACACCTGTTCCTGTTCCACCTGTTCCTTCTTGCCCTCTATCAATAGCACAATAAACATAATTTTATCGCCCTTTTCAGTTCTGAAATATCAGACATGAATCATTAACTCTGTGTCTCTGTCCACAGATGCTGCTAGACCTGTTGAGCTTCTTCTGCACTTTCTGGTTTTATGAAAGATTTTCTGCAGAAATCAACGCTGACAAGGTTTAAAATATATCGGAATCCCGAATAAAAATGATGTAGTATTGTATGTGAGATAATTCTTCTCAACATGTACTTAATCCGCATTCCCATTCTCTGAGACAGTCAAATTGAGAAGATTTTAGCTCTGCATTTCTTCAAATTCATAAGAATAATAGTCGCTCTTACACCTTGAAAATTAATCCTATAACTACTTTTCAAACTTGACAAGTCTTTCTTTATAAAAGAATTGTAAAAACATTGTTCTTAAAATATACCTCTAAATTTTCTTAATAAAATGAAATATGGTTAACTTTCAAACTTGACTTTTTTTGCTCTTTATTACATGCTTGGCTGTTTTAGCTCTGCGTCATTTATTGAGGATTTAATTAAACGAAATAAAAATGCACAATGATCATAATATTTCATGTTTAAGATAGTATAATTCAACAAAGTCATTAATGTAATTGCTTGGCACATCTGTTCAGGAGTTTTAAAAATGTTTTTAACAATTCTGCTATCACTGACAAATTTTAATCACAAGCCATTAATAATTATAAGAAATCTAGTGTATCCTGTGGGAAAATGTGAAGTTGTTTATTTTGGAAGGGAAAACAAAAGAAGAGTATTATTTAAGTAAAACTGCAGAAAGCTGTAAAAAAAATGATCTTGGAGATACTGATAGACTGTGTTAGCACACAGGTCGAGCAGATAATCAGGAATATTAATGGTATGTTGGCACTTATTTTAAGGGAGTTGGAGTATAAGAGCAGGGAAGTGTTACTGCAACTGTACAAGATGTTGGTAAGACCACATCTGGAAAACTATGGGAAAGTTTGGTCCCCTAGTTTAAGGAAAGAGGGGAGGCAATGGTCTACTGGTATTATCACTGGACTATTAATCCAGAGACCCAGGTAATGTTCTGGGGAGTCGGGTTCACTGAAGTGGAGGGAAGCACCCAGGCACAGAATATATAGATAGAGGCACTGGATACCACAAAGATTATTGGCCCTGATGACATTTCAGCAATAGTAATGAAGCTTTGTCCTCCAGAACTTTCCACATGGTAGCCAGACTGTTCCAATACAGTTACAACCCTAGCATGTCCACCTATATATTCTGTGCCTGTGCGCTTCCCTCCACTTAACCAGATGAAGGGGCAGCCCTCCAAAAACTTGTGATTTCAAATAAGCTTGTTGGACTATAACCTGCTGTTGTATGACTTCTGACTTTGTGAGGAAACCAATAAGAGGAAAAAATATACTTGACTTCATCCCGAAAAATGTTTAAAGGACCTAAGGGGCAACTTTTTCATGCAAAGTGTGGTGGGTGTATGGAATGAGCTGCCAGAGGAAGTGATGGAGTTGAAAAATGTGGCGCTGGAAAAGCACAGCAGGTCAGGCAGCATCTAAGGAGCAGGAGAGTCGACATTTCGGACATAAGCCCTTTTTCAGGAATGTGAGGGTGGGGGGCTGAGAGATAAATAGGAGGGTGAGGGTGGGGCTGGGGAGAAGGTAGCTGGGAAGGCAATAGGTTTGTGCAGATGGAAGGGTGATTGTGATAGGTCGGTGGGGAGGATGGAGTGGATAGTTGGAAACAAAGATGAACAGATAGGACATCCTCCCTCCACAAGGACTGCCACCTTCCCAGCTATTTTCCCCCCAGCCCTACCCCCACCCAACTATTCATCTCTCAGGCCCCTTGAAGGGCATATGCCCGAAACATCGGCTCTCCTGCTGCTCGGATGCTACATGACGCGCTGTGCTTTTCCAATGCCACACTTTTCCACTCTGACTCTCCAGTATCTGTAGACCTCACTTTCTCTCAGAGGAAGTGGTGGATGCGGTATAATTACAACATTTAAAAGTCATTTAGATGGGTACATGAATAGGAAAGGTTTAGGGGGATGCGGGCCAGGTGCTGGTGAATGGGACTAGATTAATTTAGGATATCTGGTTGGCACGGATGAGTTGGACTGAAGGACTGTTTCCATGCTGGACTGTTTCGATGCTGGACATCTCTACGGCTCTATGACTGACCAATCTGCCAGCTGTAAATGCATCTGTCCATGACAGAATTGAGTGTCATGGAGATGAAGTCCCATGGCAGAGCAAATCCTCCAAACAACCACCTCTAGCAAACCAGGATATCAATCCTGGT
>NC_057723.1:41176089-41258972 GCF_004010195.1 Chiloscyllium plagiosum
GGAGTCCAGAACTGGAGAGCATAGGTTTAGGGTGAGAGGGGAAAGATGTCAAAGAGACCGATAAAAGGGTCAATTTTTTCACGCAGAGGGTGGTACGTGTATGGAATGAGCTGCCAGAGGAAGTGGTGGAGGCTGGTACAATTGCAACATTTAAGAGGCAGTTGGATGGGTATATGAATAGGAAGTATTTGGAGGGATATGGGCCGGGTGCTGGCAGGTGGGACTAGATTGGGTTGGGATATCTGGTCGGCATGGACGGGTTAGACTGAAGGGTTTGTTTCCATGCTGTACATCTGTATGACTCTGTGACTCTATATTAAGGAGTGTGTTAGAAGCAAAAAGAAACGTTTAGAGGAGTAGGGAGGATATTCCAGTGCTTGTGGCCAAGCTAAGTGAAAGTGCTTATATGTCATCCCAGTATTGCAGCAGGTGAACACAGCTTGCTTCAGTATCTGAGGCATTGCAAATCATGTTGAATATTGTGTAATTGTCAGTGAATATCTGGCAATGATTAAAGAAAAGTAATTTAAGAAGCAGAGAAAGATGGTTGGACCTGAGACATTGCTCTGAGGTAAACCTGCAGTGAAATTTTGGAACTGTCATGATTAATCCACAACAATGATATTTTTTGTGCCAGGTATGACCACAATCAGTGTCAAGCTTTCCTTTGGATTCCCATTGAGTTCTGCTTTGCTTGGGCTCCCTCATTTTCAAGGACAATCACCCCTACCACCTCTTGAATTCAGCTCTTTTGTCCATGTTTGGATCAATGCTCTAATCGGATTACAACTGAGAGGTCCTGACACAATCTGAACTGAGCATCAAGGACTAAAAATGTGGTGCTGGAAAAGCACAGCTAGTCAGGCAGCATCCAAGGAGCAGGAGAGTCAACATTTCAACCATGAGCTCTTCATCAGGAATGAAGTGGTGGCCCAAGGGAACTGAGAATAAGTATGGGGTGGAGCTTTGGTGGAGGTAGCTGGGATTGCAATAGGTAGATGAAGGTGGGTGTGTGATGGTGATAGGTCGGACTGGAGGGTGGAGCTGATAGGTGGAAAGGAAGATGGACAGGTAGGACAGTTCAATAAGGTGATGCCAAGATGGAAGGTTGGATCTGAGATATGGTGCGGGGAGGGGAAATGAGAAAACTAGTGACATTGAAATTGATCCCGTGTGGTTTGAGGATACCAAGGCGGAAGATGAGGTATTTTTTGTCCAGGAGTTGGGCGACTAGAGTTTGGTGGTAGAGGAGGCCCAATACTTACATGTCCTTGGCAGAGTGGGAGGGGGAGTTAAAATGTTCAGCCACCAGGTGGTGGTGCTGTTTGGCGCGTGTGTCCCAGAGGTGTTCTCTGAAACGTTCCACAAGTTGGCGGCTTATCTCGCCAATGTAGAGGAGACCACATCGAAAGCAATGGATACAGAAGATGACGTGTGTGGAGGTACAGTTAAATCTCTTTCAGATGTGGAAGGATCCTTTGGGGCCTGAGGGGGAGGTGAGGGGGGAGCAGTGAGCGCAGGTTTTACACTTTTTGCGATGGCAGAGGAAGGTGCCGGGAGTGGACAGTGGGTTGGTGGGGAGCGTGGACCTAACAAGGGAGTCACGGAGTCTTTTCCAGCACCACACCTTTTGACTCTGATCTCCAGTATCTGCAGTCATTACTTTCGCCTAAGCATCAGGGAGCAGATTATTTCTGTGCAAATGCTGCTCCCTTTCATGACTTTGCCTATGATCAATAATAGACTTGTAGGATGATGACTGACTGGCCAGGATTTGTTTCTCATAGAGTAATTTTCCAAATTGCTGGGTAGTTATCAGAGTTGTCAGTGTTGTAGCTGTACTGGAACAGCTTGGCTTGGGATATGGCATAATCTAGAGCTTCAGTCCTATTGCTGGAATACTGTCAGGTCGTTTACAATATCCAGTATCCATCTTTTTCCATATCTTGCAGTGAATTCATTTGGCTGAATACTGGTATCTGTGATACTAGGGATCTCTGAAGGAGGCCAAGACTTTTCATGCACTTGGCATTTCTGATCAAAGACAGTTCCAAATGTTCAGCCATACCTTTTGTTCTGATATACTGGGGTCCCCCATCATTGAAATTGGAAATATTTTTGGGGTTCCATCCTCCAAGCATTTGATTAGTTGCCCAATTGGATTGATGTGACAGGTCTGCAGAGTTTAGACCTAATCCATGGTTGTGGAATCACATAGCTCTATCTAGCACTGTTGCTTATGTTTGTTGGCACGGAAGTAGTCTTGTGTTGTAACTCTTCATTTTTGGTATGCTTGGTGCTGCTCCTGGTATACCCACCTGCATTCTTCCTTGAACCAGCATTGACACCCTGGCTTCATCATATTGTTATACTGGAAAATATGAAGGACTCTGAAGGTACAGATTGTGGTTGAATGGGATACTACTGCTGTTGCACTGCCTAATGGATATCCACTTTTTAGTTGCTAGATTTGTTCAAAATCTTTCCATGAGTATCGTGGTAGTCCCATTCAATATGATGGAGGGTATCTTCAATGTAAAGACAGGATTTTGGCTGATTGGCAGAAGGCAGAGAGTGGGTATAAAGCGATGGCAGTTGGTAACTAGTGGAGTTCCTCAGGGGTCTATTTGAGACCAAAACCGTTTGTGTTATACATTAATGATCTAGGCGAAGGAACTGCTGCTACATTTGTGGATTGCATAAAGACAGATGGATGGCCAAGTAGTGTTGTGGAGGCGCGGAGTTTCGCAGAAGGACTTGGACAGGCTTGGAGAGTGGGCAGAGAAGTGTCACATAGAATACCCATGTGGCAAAATGTGAGGTTATGCATTTTGGAAGAAAGAACAAAGTTGTGGACACTTTCTAAATGAAGAAAGACTTCAGAAATCTGAAGCACAAAGGAGTCCTAATCAGGATTCTCATCAGGTCAAAATTTAGGTTCAGTTGAAAGTAGGAATGCAAATGCAATGTTAGCATTCTTTTCAAGAGAGCTATAATAGAAGAGCAGTGATGTTGCATAAGGCTCTGAGGTTGTATAAGGCTCTGATCAGACTGCATTTGGAATACTGTGAGCAGTTTTGGACCCTGCAGAATCACAAAATCATCATAGAATCTCAACAGTGAATATAGAGGGCATTTGTCCCACCAAGTCTGTACTAACCCTTCAAAGAGTATCGCACCCCTCTAACTCCAGATTTACCATTGCTAAGCCACCTAGCCTGCGTAACGCTGGACACTATGGAGCAATTTAGCATAATCAATGCACCTAACCTGTACATCTTTGGACTGTGGGAGAAAACTGGAGCAACCCGATGAAACCCATGCAAACATGGGAAAAATGTGCAAACTTCACACTGGCAGGTACCAAGGCTGGAAACAAACCTGGGTCACAAGTATCACAAACCTGAAGAGATGATCCCATAGAATAAGATGAGGAGGAATTTCTTCAGCCATGTAGTAACAAATCTGTGGAACTCATTGCAGCAGAAGGTTGTGGAGGCCAAGTCATTGAGTACATTTAAGACAGAGATAAATAAGTTCTTGACAGTAGGGGGGATCAACGGTTATGAAGCGAGGAAAGAGAATGGGATTGGTAAACTTATCAACCATGATCAGATGGTGGAGTAGACTCAATGGGCCAAATGGCCTAATTCTACTCCTATATCTTATGGTGTTATGGTTTTGACAAGGAGCCAATGCAAATGGTAAGCAAATGGACAAAAGGTGACTGATGCAAGTTAACACATGGGCAGCAGAGTTTTGTATAATCTCAGGTTAAAATGGGTAAAATGTGGTGGACTGGCCAGGAGTGTACTGGAATGGTCAGTCAAATCTAGAGGTAACAGAGGCATCAATGGGGGCTTTAACAGCAAATGAGCTAAGATTGGGCAAGGTCTGAAAATATTACAGAAGTAGAAATAAGCAGTCTTATTCTTAGCAACGGCATGAATGTGAGGTCAGAAGTTCATTTTGGGGTCAAATATGACACAAGGTTGTGAACAAACTGGCTTAATCTTAGACTGTTACCATGGAGAGGAATAGAGTAGTAGCTAGGGAACAGAATTTGGAGTGGTGTGCACAAGTGATGGCTTTGACCTTCCCAAAATTTAATGGAGGAAATTTCTGCTCATCCAGGATTGCAGTTTGAATAAGCAATGCAATAGATTTTTCTAAATAAAATCCTGTTTAACCTTTTAATGACTCTATCATTTTGTACTGGATAAAATCATAGATGTGCTTATTGTTTTTATATTTGTCATGAAGATGTATTGTAAAATATTAATTAATATAATTGACTGGATATGTGTGTGCATATATAAACATATATTAATCTGAATTTATTGAAAAAAAGCACTTTACAAATGGTGAATACTTCTACCTCAGCAAAAATGCTACATTTACACAGAACACAAGCTGCTTGTTGCTTGGGCTACAGCACTTTGAAGGAGGTCACATGGCACAGACAGACAGCGAGAACTTGTCACAGGGCGTGAAAACCATCTCATGAACGTATGTGAGCTGAAAACGCCTGGAAGGCGTCAGTACTGCAAATGGA
This sequence comes from Chiloscyllium plagiosum, assembly GCF_004010195.1. NCBI lineage: Eukaryota > Metazoa > Chordata > Chondrichthyes > Orectolobiformes > Hemiscylliidae > Chiloscyllium > Chiloscyllium plagiosum. The sequence continues at coordinate 41,180,645 of NC_057723.1, forward strand.
GGGTACTTAAAGGAAAGGTTTGAATCTACAATATTATCTCCAGGAAAATAGAATTGAACTAGCCTTGACTGATCCAAAAAGTAATGCCAGCATCAAAAGCTTACTTAGAAAGTTACTTTGCCTACAGACCAGTTTTTTTGGACAATCTGTGAACAGTTCTTTTCTTTGACTTCAACCATTACTTGGCCAAAATAACTTTAAACGTAATACTCTTAGAGTTTTATATCTTTGTTCCAAACTTGGAGAGGTTGTGTTCATGCCTGTGTGTGCTATTTTCAAGAAAGGTAGTTGAATATATTTGCATTTTTAAAATCTTGCTTAATAGGTTTTGTTTCTTTGGTTCACTTTTTTTTGTCAATTAATTAGTTTACCCCTCCTAACTGGTTTGGAATAAGAAGTATTCTTTCATGAGGAACCCCAGAGTCTACAGTGTGGGAGCCCACAGTGCCTCTCATATGAGATTAAAACTCTTTGTACTGATCAGAATGGAATACAAGAAAGTCTACCTAAGAGGAAGATCTTGAAGTTGGATGGAAGAAGCATTGTGGTGTGAGGGTCATATGAACTGTATCTGGTTAGTCAAAAGGGCCTGTTCATTGAATGATCAACCATAAATTCAGTGATGATTCAAGAGAGGGAGGGATTAATTGGATGAGTTGGGGTAAAAGAGCACCTTCTGATTAAGTTTGGTCGACAATGGTGCAAAAACTACAAGGTAGAAGTTACGAAAGTGAGAGATGTGATCCCAGTCTGCATGCCCCTCAAAGGAAATACAAAGGAAAGCCTATCTAAACCTGACAATTATATTTGAATTTAAGTGTTATATTTGCATATTTAAGTCTTTATATCATGTTACAATTTCTCTGAGAAATCTGAACCAAACAAAAATCTTACAGTTTAACAATAGTGAAGGATTCAAGAGAGATGATAATGTGTTGGAGCGAGGAGTTATCAGTGTTTGTATACAGCAGAATTGTCTGATGGCAGGAAGGAATGTTAGTTGGCTGGAGGCATGTTTTCTGCCACCAGGATACATTCGATCTTAGAGAGTTGCCACACAATCTGATCAGCCACCAATTCTGTAGTCTCAGTAGTACCACAGGAGCATTGGCAAATTGTTGCAACAATAACTGGTACCACCAATCAAAATGCTGCAAACTTAGGATAGAGGCCTGAGGAATGTGGTGTCATGCTTTGAAGGTAAAGTGGGTGGGAGAATGGGCCAGTAATGGAGGTGTCCACCTTCCCACTCAAGAGGGATCACCTGTTGGGTTTCCTTCCTGCATCTGTACACTCCCACCTCAACATTGCAGCTGGGGCATTAAATATTAAAATATGACTATTTAAGAGTCTCTACTAGGAAAAGAATGAATGGACCTTCCTCGGACAACTGGGAAACCTTTCAGAAATGCCCACCCTCAACTCATTGATAGGGTTCTGTAAAATTCTGCCTATGTAAACTAATGCTATACTCACGGATGATATCACTAAAGGTGAGCATGTAGATGAGAAATGTGTGGGACCAGGATTGGAAGAAGTTGAGGGTGAAAGTGAGGGAGCAGGAAGTGGAGCAATTGAAAGTGTTTCTTTGGTTGTGGTAAGACTAGAACTGAATTGTTACTGTTATTGTTTAATTACTCACCCCTTCCCAGATCATCACTATATATTTCTGCGTGACCTTCTGGTGTACCCTCAAAGTTATCTGAGCAATTATGTAAAGATTTGTGCCATTTTTTCTGAATGTGCTCTTTGTCTGGAAAAATAAGGAAATAAAGGGGAGGAAAGGAAATCAAAAAGCTATTCAATCTTATTAGTTGTGATATTTTTAACTTTGAGCACTGGGTAACATTTGACTGAAGTGAATTGACTACCACTTTTATAGTTTTTTGAAATTAACAAGATATAGTTTATTGCATTTATCAATTACTTACAAGTTACATTGACATGATAGACATTTTTACAGAAAGTTTGAGGAGGATCAGTTGTCAAGATTTCACTTCTGCAAGATCCTAAGATGGTAAGTATGTAAGTTAGCTCACTAAACTTGAAGGCATGTTTTCAGACATTTCGTCCCCATACTCGTTAACATAATCAGTGAGAGTTTCCGGTGAAGCAATGGTGGTATGTCCCACTTTTCTATTTATACATCTTGATTTCTTAAGGTGGGTGATGTCATTTCTGTTTCTTTTTTTCAAGGGGAGGTAGATTGGATCTAAATCGATGTGTTTATTGGTGGAGTTCGGTGAGACTGCTATGCCTCTAAGAATTTTTGTGCGTGTCTTTGTTTTGCCTGTCCTAGAATGTGTGTGTTATCCCAGTCAAACTAGTAGACCTATGCCTCACCATCCACTTCACATTCAACAACAAAACCTACAAACAAATCAATGGAACACCTATGGGATCACCAATATCAGGGCTCATAGTGGAAGCAGTAATGCAGAGACCTGAACAAGCTGCCCTCCCATCTATCCAACCCAAACCTTGGGTCTACTACATAGATGACACTTTGTCATCCCAAAACGGAATAAATTAGAGGAAACATACAACACCATCAACATTATCCTGACAGGCATAAAATTCACAAAAGAGGAGGAGAACTCCCATTCTTAGACGTAACAGTTGAATGCACAATTAACAGAAAGCTTCAAACTAGCATCTATAGAAAAGCAACAAACCCAGACCAAATACTTAACTCCAGAAGCAATCATCCCAAAACTCACAAACAGAGCTGCATAAAGACATTATTTCAATGACCTACATCACACTGCTGAACCCAAGAACTACAAAAGCAGAAGAAAAATATTTATACAATGTTTTCAAGAAAAACGGGTACCAATAAACACAATCCAATTTCTCAGAAACAAACCCAAACAAGCAGACACAACGCAACCAAACTATAGCCACATTACCTTACATCAAAGACATATCAGAAATGACTTCCAGACTACTCAGACCCCTTGGCATCATGGTAGCCTATAAACCTACCAACACACTTAAAGAGCTAACTCCACTTGAAAAAAAGAAACAGAAATGAAATCCCCCACCTTACAAAACCAAGACCTATGAATAGAGAGGTGGGACATACCACCAGCACTTCACTGGAGACTCTCACTGATGATGTTAGCTAGTATGGCAGTAAAACATCTGAAAACATAACTTTAAGCTCAGTGAGCTAACCTACATCCATATCATCAACCTAAGCTACAAATATTCTCAAAAATCACTAAGATCCTAAGATGCTCTATCCACAAGACCACATGACATCATCATAGGGTTTATGGCACTCTGCATTAACCCTTCCAGAATTGTACACAATATATTTTTGCATTACCTATTGGACCTACTGCCTAGCTTGCCAATGAAAACATCATTCTTTTATTTTGGTAGTTGTGACATATTTTGTTTAGAGATAACAAAAAGTAGACCACTGGCTAGTAGCAAGCTTAATTTTTGTCAGATAACTATTTTACCAGAAAGTGGCTAGTTAATGTAGACTCTCGAAACCACAGAATCAGGTTTTGATTCCAAATCTGTTTGTCATTTCAAATCCATTTATTTTATGCAATGGGATTAGTTAGTAAAGGCTGAATAAATAGTTTGAATTTTATCATCTTGCACGGAAATACTGAAGTGTACACCACGCTCTCGACAGCTTCTGATAATTGATTATTAATGAAACGCTATGAGGGAAATCCGTGAACTACTATAGCCAAAGGGGGGGGGTTAATAAAGTAACTTATAAAAAGTAGACAATCAAAAATATTATATGGAAACTGCACAGAAATTAAACATCATATGCTTTATAAATTATTCGCATATAGGAATTCACAAGTAAATAATTTACATAAATATCTGACAAAAGAGAATATAGAATTTTATATTTTAAGAACTGCAATTAACTATGAAAAAGCAGAATTATAAATTAATAATACTTACGCTTTATATGTGGGTAATATATAAATGGTTTTGGTTGACTGGTTTCACCATCAGAACGTCTACGTAACTGGACAAATACTGAGACAGGGTTTGTAATGTGAATGTCAAAATATTTTGGCGTCTTGAAAACAATGGCAAACTGGAAAACATAACAAATTTTACAATTTACTATATTTTCTGAGAACAAACAAAATGTAATCCCTCAATCTGTGAATAGAATCACTATTAAGATCAAATAGAGCAACTGAAATAAAAGAGCACCCTGAATCCAATTTGCCTGCAAACCTGCTGCCCCATCATTATAAATGGTCCCAATACTTATTGTCAAGCCACTTATTTTGAAGTCAAATTATTTCTAAACTAATGTACCTAACAAAAAATTGAGCAAATGTTAGTTCAATATATCATTCAGAAATTTATAGACATCAGTGTATAACAAGATATTTTGGCCTTTTAATCATTTAAAAGAGACTTAATAAATTCTTGGCTTTGTTGTGCAACAACATAGAACATAGAACAATATAGTGCAGAACAGGCCCTTCGGCCCTCGATGTTGCGCCGACCTGTGAACTATTCTCAGCTCGTACTCCTGCACTATCCCAAAATCATCCATGTGCTTATCTAAGGATTGTTTAAATCTCCTTCATGTGGCTGAGTTGACTACATCAGCAGGTAGTGCACTCCATGCCCTCACCACTCTCTGTGTAAAGAACCTGCCTCTGACATCTGTCTTAAATCTATCACCCCTCAATTTGTTGTTATGCCCCTCATACAAACTGAAGTAATCATCCTAGGAAAAAGACTTTCACTGTCTACCCTATCTAATCCTCTGATCATCTTGTATGTCTCTGTCAAATCCTCTCTTAGCCTTCTTCTTGCCAATGAGAACAGGTTCAAGTCTCTCAGCCTTTCCTCATAAGACCTTTCCTCCAGACTAGGCAACATCCTGGTAAATCTCCTCTGCACCTTTTCCAATGCTTCCACATCCTTCCCAAAATATTCCAAGTGTGGCCGTACCAGCGTTTTATATAGTTGCAGCATGATATTGCGGCTCCGGAACTCAATCCCTCTACGAATGAAACCTAACCCACCGTATGCCTTCTTAACAGCACTATCCACCTGGGTGGCAACTTTTAGGGATGTATGTACATGGACTCCAAGATCCCTCTGCACATCCACACTACCAAGAATCTTTCCATTGACCCAGTACCCTGCCTTCTTGTTATTCTTCCCAAAGTGCATCACCTCACATTTAGCTGCATTGAACTCCATTTGTCACCTCTCAGCCCAATTCTAAAGCAACACTTTTGCACATAACAAAGGTTGGAATGGCTGTATATTAGATTACATTACAGTGTGGAAACAGGCCCTTTGGCCCAACAAGTCCACACCGACCCGCCGAAGCATAATCCACCCATACCCCTACATTTACCCCTTACCTAACACTACAGGCAATTTAGCATGGCCAATTCACCTAACCTGCACATCTTTGGACTGTGGGAGGAAACCGGAGCACCCAGAGGAAACCCATGCAGACACGGGAAGAATGTGCAAACTCCACACAGTCAGTCGCCTGAGGCGGGAATTGAACCCGGGTCTCTGGCGCTGTGAGGCAGCAGTGCTAGCCACTGTGTCACCGTGCCGCTGATTGATAGAAATTCAATAGCAACCCTCAAAAGGAAATTAAATAAATACATGAAGAAGAGAACAGCTATAACAGAGTCAGTCTAAGGGATTAATTGGTTGCTCTTTGAAAGGGACAGAACAGAATTGTCAAAAAACTGATATTTCTGGAACAAAAATAGAAATTGCTGGAAAATCTCAGCAGGTCTGGCAGACCAAAACCTGTTCTGAAGTAGGGTCACTGTACCTGAGACATTAACTCTCATTTGTCTCCACAGAAGCTGCCAGACTTGCTGAGATTTTCCAGCAATTTCTGCTTTTGTACTAGATTTCCAGCATCTGCAGTTCTTTGGTTTTGTTTAAAAATCAATAATCGTGTTATGTCAAGAGAACAATGAATTTGATTATGTAGATAGTTCTATGACTACCAAATAGGATTATCTTTTTGAATTCTTTTAAATTGACGTTTCTTAGTTAGACAGTCATATGGGCATCTCAAAGACTCCCTGGTATCTACAAACCTGAATATTGAATGAGTCAGCATGGGAAGTTGTGGGGAATGGCAATTGGCTATATGGAGGTGGAGGATGAGGGGGGAATAGGAATATGGAGAATGAAAGCGAGGCAGGAGGGATGGGAAGGAAAGAGGACTTCATATTCATCAAAAAAAAGGATCAATGTTCCAGCAAATTGGAACAGGCCTTCTAATGTTTTTCTTTGGAAGTGGACTACATCTGCTTCTGTTTCTACTTCTATGGATTGGGGGGGGAGGTGGGGGGGGGGAAGGGGGAAGGGTGCGGGCAATGATGGGGTGCAGCCCCAACTCCAGCCCACTCCCTCAGACTCTGAAAGTTGAAAAATGGAGGACATCCAAGAGGCTGGATGCGATGTTGGGAAATGGTTCAAATCATGATTCCAACCACAAAGGAAAATCTGGTGCAAAATACCTATAATGCATTGTTCATTAATATAAGTACTCAAATTGTGAGGAGCTTATGTTTAATTTTGTGATAAATACATCCTCTACACAAAACATTTATTTTCAGGAGCTGATGAAGCAGATCATTCTCATGGCCATACTTTACTCAAGGTTAAAATAATTAATCAATGACACAAATTGTTTAAGTGCACTGAAAGTATATTGAGCTTTATTCTTTAAAAATGTGAATTTTTCTTTTAATTGCTGGATTTTTTCAATAATTATCTTAATTTTACTTAAAAATTAATAGTTTGTAGTTTAACGCCTGAACATCTATTTTGTGTAGAGCTATGAAATATTTTGGGGCTATCTACCTGTCTGTGAACATCAGCTGCACCAAATTTTCCAAATGCCTCCCAAATATGGCCACTCTCATCTTCTTGATAGAAGCGTACCTGAATATCATCTGAGGAAAGAAATATATTAATTCAAGCATTGATAATTATCTAAGTTCCTTTTATTTCACACAATAAAAGGATAATAATGCGGTTCAGCTTACATGCAAAACAGTAAAAAGTAAGTAAAAACCTGTCAAATAATAACATTTCACAAAACTATCTACTAATCTTTAAAATGACAAATCAAAATATCTGAAAGAAATAATGTAAAATTTTAATTATCAGATGGTTTACCTTTTTGAACCTTATCACAAAGCAGAAAGACCTCATCCCCACCCATGACACTCCCAGCTGTTTTGGCCATTCTTGCTATTCGCAAACTTGATGCATTAGGTGCTTCTATAAAACAAAACAGAATATTTAAAACTCATTCTCTGTAAAATCTGCCACTTAATTCTTTCCAAAGATGGAAAGCAATATACCAGAAAAAAAATGGTTAGTCATAGCATTCCAGAAGTGTTCTGATTTGTATTTTTCATAGAATCCTTACAACACAGAAAGAAGCCATTTCACCCACTGAGTCTGCACTAACCCTCCAAAGTGCATCCCACCCAGACCCAGACTCCCAAACATATCCTGCGTCACCACATTTCTCATGGCTAATCCACCTAGCCTGTAAATTCCTAGTCACAAAAGACAATTTAGCATGGCCAATCAATCTAACGTGGTTAACTAACAGAAAATTTAATTATAATGTTTGGGGAAGGCAGAATTTTTTTTTATTTACTCCTGAGACATTGGCATTGCTGGCATTTATTGCCCATCTCTAGTTGTCCTTGACATGGTGGTGGTGAGCTGTCTTCTTGAACTATGACAATTCATGTGTTGTAGGTAGACCATTAATACTACAAGGGAGGGAGTTCCAAGATTTTGACACAGCTACAGTGAAGGAATGGTGATATGTTGTTATGTTAGGATGGTGAGTGGCTTGGAGAGGAAACTGTGGGTGGTGGTGTTCCTATGTATCTGCATCTCTTGTACTTCTGGATGGAAGTGATCATGGGCTTGGATGATGCTCAGGAATCTTGACAAATTTCTGCAGTGCATCTTGTAAATAATACACACTGCTGATACTGAGTATCAATGGTGGAGAGAATGGATATAGTTCCAATCAAACGGACTGCTTTGTCCTGGATGGTGTCAAGTTTTTTGAGTGTTGTTGGAGGTACTCTTATTCAGGTAAGTGGGGAGTAATCCATCACACTGCTGATGTGTGCCTTGTAGACAATGAACAAGCTTTGGGGAGTCAGCAGGTGAGTTACCTACTGCAATATTCCTAGCCTCTGACCTGCTCTGGGAGCAATTATTTTTATGTGGCAACTCCAGTTCAGTTTCCAATCAACATAATCCCCAGGGTGTTGATAATGGGGATTCGGTGATGGTAACGCAACTGAATGTCAAGAGACAGTAGTTATATAGCCTCTTATTGGTGATGGTCATTGCTTTGCATTGTGCAGCATGAATGTTACTTGCCACTCTTCAGACCAAGCCTGGATATTGTCCAGGTTTTGTTGCTTTTGAACACATACTGCTTTAGTATCTGAGGTACTGAACTTTGTGTAATCATCGGTGAACATCCCCACTTCTGATCTTATGATGGAGAGAAAGTCATTGATGAAGCAGCTGAAAATGGTTGAGCTTAGGGTACTAGCCTGAAGAATGCCTGAAGGGATATTTTGGAGTTGTTGACTGACCTCCAACAACCATAGCCATTTTCCTATATGCCAGATATATTCCAATCAAAAGAGAGTTTGTTTCTGATTTTCACTCATTCCAGATTTGCTCGGGTACCTTAGTATTCCACTCAGTCAAATGCAGTCTTGATGTCAAATGCCATCAATCTCTGGAAGTCAGCCTTTTTATCCCATGTTTGAACCTAAAGTTGTAATGAGGTCATGAACTGAGTGGGCTTGGCAGAACCCAAACAGGGTTCCAGTGAGCAGGTTATTGCTGAGCAGGTGTTGCTTGATAGCACCGTTGATGACACTTTCCATCACTATTCTGATGATTGGTCTGTTGGGCAGTAATTGGTCAGTTTGGATTTGTCCTGCTTTTTGTCATCAGGACATATCTGGGTGATTTTCGACATTGTTGGGCAGATGCTAGCATTGTGGCTGTATTGGAATAACCTGACTAGAGATGCAGCAAGTTCTGGAGCAGAAGTCTTCAGTATTATTGCTAGAATGTTGTCGGGGGCCATAGGCTTCGCAGTACCCAGTGCCTCCACTGTTTCTTGGTATCATATAGAGTGTATCAAATTTGGAATGGGCATCAGTTTGCCAGGCTTCTAATTAGTCAGGTCCAAATATTGGTAGCATGCAACATCAGCAAAAGCTTTATGGGTGTATCTGGGACAGTTTCAAGCAAGTGTGTGTGAGGAAAACTCCTAAACACACACAATTGCCAGATAATGTCTGTTGTGAGTTCTATTGTAAGCCTAATAATGGCCCCAGAATGCATCTCATCAATGGGGGTAAATAGTCTCAGAGCATATTGAATATATATAAAGAGACACTGGCACAACAAGTGAAGAAACAAAAGGCCCAAACATCTTTCGCTCTTTATGAGTCTCAGTGTCAAACATCATCACATCATTTTGTCCTCCAAATGTTTTGCTGACAGTTGGGAAGACATGACTGTTACTTGAAGTGCTGTTAAAGTGTTTTTCTGGAGTAAATTAAGAAATTTGAAATTCACCCCTTAATATAAACTCACACAGGTATTGACAAGTTCTTTGCATTACTGATGACACTAACAAAATTGAATAATAAATAATTCACTTATTCAAAATTTGGATTTAGTTTGTCCAATTTCATGAAAGTCATACATGCCCCATACTTCTTATAATTATATGTTGTAAGTGTGCACTGAAATGTTTGCCTTAATATAATTTGAGCCATCAAGGAAAATTCAAATGACTGCACAAGAATAATTCATGAGATAAAAGCATCTTATTTAACTAACACATACATGTATATAATTTTAAACGCACTCACTGCTGTCAAAGATGGGATCTGACATAACAGAGCTAAGGGTACGTGTAAATTTGCCATCACTTCCTGGTAGGTATGGAGTAAACATCAGACGAACGACACTGAGATCCATATACTTGGTCTGCTTCTGTGCTTGCTGGCGGATTCTTTCCCTGTCTTCTTCTAACAGCCAAAACAGATCAATACAGTATTAACTTCATAATTGTTACCTAATTCCAAGGACTGCCACTATCAGACATGGGTCAATCATTTGATGTTATGGGCAACAAATATAGCACCTGACATTTGTTAGACTTGTTCTTGCCCATTTAGCTGTGACAATATTTAATGTCCAATGTTGTTGAAAGTGTGAGTTTGGTTTGATTTATTGTAGTTATGTATACTGAAGTACAGTGAAAAGTTTTGTTTAGTGAGCAGCACAGGCAGATCATTCCAAAACAGAAGAGTTATACTGAAGCAAGAAAAACAGGGAAAGAAACAGCTAATCAAATTTTAAGATTGCAAAATTCACAATACACTAAGTGAGAAGGAAATATAATTTAAGTGAGTGAATTCAATGACAAATTAGGTACAGAAAGAGAACTAAAGTGAAGCAATGGAAGATTGGATTATGAGGGAGAAGCAGGTGGAGAAGATGCGAGGAAAGAGAAAAATAGAAATATAGACAATAGGAGCAGGAGTAAGCCATTTGGCCCCTTGAAGCCTGCCCCACCATTCATGAGTATTCTGGCTGATTACCCATCCCTATAGCTTGTTCTCACCTTACCCCCCATTATCCTTTGATCTACTAACCCCTAAATGCTATATGCAACTGTTCATTGAAATCATACAATGTTTTAGCATTGAAAGAGAATAAAAAAACATTATTTTTTAAGTTTACATTTTTAACATCTCCAACTTAAAGAAATATTTTGCACATTAATTTATTTTTTTGTGCGAGACAGGTTGCTTGTTAATTATAACATTAATTTTACATTGCTAAAAGGGTATTTAGACTAAAATAGATAAACATGACTTTCAATGGTAAGTTCACTTAGTATCTAAGGTGCAAATACAGTTACTTTATGTCAATTAATGTATTCCTAAGGCTGAAGAGAGTGTGCAAATTGCTTTTGTATGGCTAACACTAGTCTATCATAACCTTTAGATTTATGCATTGAAACACAAGTCTGCCCTTACCTGAAGTTGCTGTAGTATTTCTGTATAAAACAGTTGAGCACCATTATCCACACTGTTGTTGAATTAACTTCATAAAGCCCGTTATTGTGTTATCAAGTCACCTTTTATTTATAAGTGCATATTACAAGACACTGATCCAGCTAGCCCAGAGCTAGTTCCTATAGTGAACAGAACCCCTGTTTATAGCTATCAACCAGGCCTTTCTGACTGGATTAGGATAACAGCCCCAATCAGGGAACTCATATTCTATGAGGTCCATCTGGCTGACCTTGTTCCAATCACTACACTTGTTTTGACAGCAACTTATGACCCAATGTGTATGAATGCTGATCAAGGTTGCAACATATAGAAATGTTTGCTAAGATTTCATTTTAAAATAACTTGGCCAGAAGTAATAAAGTTATTTCCTACAGTTTTAATTGAACAAAATCTGTCTTTCAGTTTTGTGTATTTTTTGCTGGTGACAGTCAATTTGAAAAAGTATACAATTAATCCACATTTGCAAAATTAATATAAGATTTGTTATCTTATCCTGCTTCAATTGCCTCTTCCCAGTAGTGAAGTACTGTAATTAGATTTATAGAACTTCAACTCCATGCTTGAGTATTTTTCTACAGGAAAATAGTTGCATTTCTCACTTTAGTCAATGACCAATTGCCGGTAAAATTGTAAGCATTTTTGTGTATCTTACAGCTATTTTACTGGAATGCAATATCCAAATTTAATTTATGAAGAGGCATTTCCATTCAGCCAGCCAAAACTAGATTTCAGAACTTATATTTTATTTCTTACAAAATGCCTCTAACAACTGAAAAAACAAACAAACATTTTGTGTAAAGTCCCAACAATTGTGCATTTTGATTATGAAATGAGGAGCTCATAGCTTTACAACTGGTGGTGAAGCCAACTACCAGCAACTAACATGTAAACGTTTACAGAGTATTCTATATTGAGAGCTTTAAATACTGAATGAACAATACAGCTGAATAATATTAACTCACTCTTTAGTTGTTTCTGTTGCAATTCCATTTCATTTTCATTATTTCCATTAAGAAGTGAAGCATTCCCATTTTGGGCATCTGAGGTCCATGACTTAATCAGCTGTTGTTCTATAATTGTTACTACATCCTTCTTAGGAACATGAAGGATTCCAAGGTTGGGAAAGCTAATCAGAAAATACATTTGTTAGTCACTCTCACAGAGAGATGCAAAAGAAAATCAGTTCACTATAATAAATATTTATAACCTATTTCCAGTCAGTTGACCTCATAGAATATGATAACTTTATTTAAAATATATTATTTTGTCATGCAATGAAATAACGCACTACTCCTTAGTCTCTGAAACATTAGTTCAAATAATGTTCAGATTGCTTAGATCAAAGTTTCCTTCCTCTACTATATGTTTTAGAATTGACTTTTAGTTTCAAGAATTAAAGCTTTGAGTACACAATAAATGGAAACACTTGGTTAAGAAACTGTCATGCATCTAATGTAAATGCATATCAAGCACTCCTGTTCTTACTCCAGTAGAAAGGTAAACTCTGCTTATTTTATAAGGACATAGTGAAGGTGAGAAAATTAAACAATGAATGGCCCATCTTGAACCTCTCAGTGGAAACACAAGTTGAAATGAGGGTAATCATATCCAATATAAATATAAATTCTTGATGTATATCCCAGAATCAAAGAGTTGGGTTGTGAGTATAACATAATTAGATTAGGAACACCTTCAAAAGGCACGGCACATTAGCAGATGCTTCATTTATCTGGGGTTTTCTCAGAGAGGGCAACTGCAGGTCTGGTCTTGGGTGGCAGCTCATTTTAAGTTCTTGAGAGAAAAGATAACTGTAATCTTCAATTAGCTTGAAGCTGGAGGAGAAAATCTAGTTATTTTCAGTTAGCTTGCAGAATGCAGTGAAGTTTAAGTTTGAGATAAGAAGTCCACAGTCAGGACATTTTGAAGAAAATGTGGAGGATCATTGAGTCAAAAGGTAATGGAAGGATCTCCATGAAATTTCACACCTCATAGAAAAGCTGAAACATTAATAAAAATATCAACGTAAATTCCAGAGAGCTGTGTTTTTGTTCAGGAAAAGGGAATGAACCATCAAGGTTTCATAATATCAGGGAAGTCTTGTTGGGTGTGATGGTTGCAGGGAACAACAAATGGTGGAGATCACAACAGGTCAGACAGCATCCATTGAGAGAGTGCAAGCTAACATTTCAAGTCTAGATGACTCTTCATCAGCGTTGAAGTGTGGAGGGAACAGCATATGCTGCAGTTTGGAGGGGCAGGCTAGTGGGTATAGGATGCTGGTAGAGAAGAGATATTGATAGTTCAGATTAAGTGATCAGAATGTAAGAAGGCAGAACAATGATGGTATGTCTCCTGCTAGACTTGAAAAGACGGTAACTGGGATGGGAGGAGGGGAAGACATGAAAACAAGCTAAAAGAAATGGAAGAAATTGTTCACAGTTTAAAGGTGATGAACTCAATTTTAAGTTCAGAAGGCTGAAAAATGCATACAGAGTGGAGGTGTTCCGCAAAGTGGTCACCCAGTCTGCGTTTGGTTTCTCTAATGTAGAGTAGGCCACATTAGGTACAGCGAATACAACACACAAGATTGGAGGAGGTACGGGTGAATGCTGCATCACCTGGAAAGACTGTTTAGGACCTTGGATGGTGACCAGGGAAGAGGTGAAAGGGCAGGGGTTACACATTCTGTGGTTACATGGAAAGGTGCCATGCTGAGGGGGCGTGGTATTGGTGGTTGTGGGAAGGACTAAGGTGTACCAGAGGGACCAATCCCTGCGAAATGCAGACAGGTGCAGTTAGGAGTAGATGTGTTGGTGGTGGCGTTCTACTAGAGTTGTCTAAAATGGCAGAGAATTATCCTTTGATTGTGGAGGCTGGTGGGATGAAAAATAAGGACAAGGGAAACCCTGTTGAGTGATGGGAAGGTGCAAGGCGGAAACACAGGTGAAAAGTCGGGCCCGGTTGAGGGCCCTGTCAACCAGAGTGGGTGGGAAACCACTGTCATGGAAGGAGCCAGCCAAGTCAGCAGCTGTTTTTGAAGGTGACATCATCTGAACAGATGCGACGTAGGCAAAGACACTGGGAGAATGGGATGGAGTCCTTGTGGAATGCATGGTGTGCTGAGCTTTAGCAAATGTAGCAATGGGAGTCAATGGCTTTCTAATGGATGGCAATGGACAGTTTATTCCCTGAAATATAGACAGAGGTCAAGGGAAGGAAGGGAAATGTTGCAAAGTTAGAGAGGGGTGGAAATTGGAATCAAAATGAGTGAAGTTTTCAAGGTCCTTGTGGGACCATGAAGTGGCACCAAAGCAGTCATCAATGTACCAGAAAAAGAGTTGTGGGAAACGGTCACTGTAGGATTGGACCAAGGACTGTTCTACATATCCCATAAAGAGGCAATGCATAACTGGGACCCATGCAGGTATCCATAGCTACTCCTTTGATTTGGTAGAAGTGAGATGAATTAAAGGAGAATTTGTTCAGTCTCAGGCTCAGAGGTTGCAGGGGTTGGGTGGGGGATTGTGAGACCGTGGTGGAAATGTAAAATGTAAATTGTAAAAGTAAATGTAAAATTGAATTTATAGCCTATAAGTCCTTGAACTCGTGCTCTTTCCTCTCAGCGAGTTTGAGTTATGCCAACTCTACTGAGAGGGACTTTGGAGGAGGTACACACAGTACCCCAGAAGCTTGCTCTTAGAAGTCTCCAGAGGTGCCCGATTGCACCCATTACACATCCATCCCCACCATCCCTATGATGCCAAATTGAAGGAAGGTGAGCCAACATCTCATCAGAAATTCTAGGCCCAAATGGCCCAGGGAGGAATACACAAATTCTTCCAAGCCAAAAGGAGCAACTACAGATTAGGTCTTCTCCAACCCAGTTGCGAAACACAGGACTGCACTTAGGTAAAGTAAAAGATGTAGGATGAAAGCACTTCTGAGGGCACATGGGTAGTGCAGTGACACACAATTGTAAATCAATCTTGCTTCTTGCAAATAATTATGCATTCACACTTTTAAATTGCCTCATCTAATGCCTTGATCACTGTCAGACCTAGTGAAGTCACACTCATGTGAGGAATGAGCAGCCAGTTTAGTATCTCAAGGAAGGAAGACAATATAAAGGAATTGCTCAACTCTCACAAGAAACCAAATCTTAATCATAGAGAGCTTCGGGATGTCAGGGAGCTTTGGACCATGGCATTGATGACTGTAGTGAAGGCATCGCATGTCAATATAGAGGCACTGAGGCTAAATACAACGTGCAGTGATCATACTAAGGCCTGGCTGCAAACATCTTGCACATTTATACCTGCCTTGTGAGTGAGGATACAAAATCAGTGATAATACTACACATCTCTGAAGGCAAATTTTCATTTTATCAGATGTTGAAGTGAGTGCATTACCATTCAAGACTGGGAACTCACATGTCCATTCTTCCTCATAGCATGGATGTTAGCCAAGAGAAGCTGCACAAAATGCTGTCCCTCTCAGGTCCAACACTATCCAACAGAATGTTGAAGCATTTCAGGGTCGTTTAACAGTCTGCATGGACTCAGAAACATTGAAGGTCAACCAACAATGGAAGGGTCAATTGCCTTAGGGTTCCACTTGGTCTGCTGCTTTTTATGAGAAACTTCACTGCACATTACTGGAATATCCACCTAATCTTAGAGCATTATATTACTGACTGCTGCCTTTTCTCTAAAAATCAGTCAGACTTTTAATGCATAGATTTGAAAGTGTCAAGATGTTAAGTGTACAGTCGGATGGATAACAAGGTATTTATTCAGCAACTGAAAAGGTCAAGGACTGCAAAAATAATCAGCATACGTCCTTTGTACTGAGCAGGGGCTGCTTGCCATATATCCGACAAAGGTTACACAAGTAAAGTAAGTTCAAACCCAGCTCATTCATTTTGGAAGCAGGTTTCATTTAAGTTGTGCTTGGTTTCTCAGGCTGACAATGAATTGCTCTGTCATTCCTGTCCAACCTGATCAATGCCCTGATGGTCATCCTCAGAAGATTGCTGTTGATCCACATTTCCCCTTCAGCAAGGACATTGCCGCTTTTACTGCTCTAGTTATGAATGGCACAGCATGCCATAAAAATGCACACACCTTTTCCGGGTTAAACTGCAATGCCCCACCAGAGTCATCCAGGAACTGAAATTTCATCTTAAATAGACCTATAATCTGTTGCACCCTGACTGTAGTGGAAGCATTGTATCATTATTTTGTGTCAGTCTGAAGGTGTAACAAAGGTGTCCTGATCCATCTTTGAGGGGTTATCTTTGCCTCCCAGTAACCATGGCCCAAGGACTGTGGAGGAAGCAAGAATCTCTAGCATGTGCACATCATTGCAATTACTGGAATATTTGGGGAAGACCACTAAAATCTGGCTTTCATAATCACACATAATTTGAACATGGATGGATTGGAACCATTTTCTTTTGACTAACACTGTGGGCTGATGATAGGGTGCTCCCAAAGTGGCATAGGTGCGGGTTGTAATGCCCTGCAGTTGAGAAAGTCAGTGGTGGTGAAAACTCCCACTGCTACTTCTGTCTCTTTTTTACAGGGGAAAGATATGAACAGCTGTGATCAGGCTAAAATGGTATCAGATGCCTTGCAGATAGACTTGTTGGTTGAGGATTGGGAGATGTTATAGGGATTTCCAGTTATTTGTTGAAATGAATTGCTGACATAAATATCCAGTAACCTTGATGGGCACCTTTCTCCATTCTTTAGAGTGCAAATTCTGCTCCAATAGATGACACACTTCTGTGCTGACAGCTTGGGATATCCCCAATATGCACCTACACAGTGTTTTAGAGAGCTATAGATATTGACAGCGAGGTCTGCATTCTCTTCAATCTCCTTCAGGGATCTTCACTTGCTGCTTCGCCCTCTGGTGGCTGTACTGGAGGTTGCTGCTCAATGCTGTCATTGCATTTGAAGTAATGCCACAAGGAGCCACAGTGATGTTCATGGCAGATGCATGAGCAGATAATCTGTGGAGAATGTCAGATAAGGAGCACCGTTTCATGAATGGTACTCCTGAGGCTTCACATCAATTACAATGAAGCTTCATGTTAAGCCCTGATAAAGTGTGATATGGAGTCTTCGCAAGGAGGCCAATGTCACGCCTTAATAAGAAGGTCTGAGACATGTACCTTTAACCAAATATATGTTATAGAACCAAAGTAGTTAGGTTACAGTAAGAGAGTAGAATTTTGGTAGTAGGCAACTATTATAGCACCACCACACCCCCTCCCAAAATAGGCAGCCTTGCATGACACAGAACCATGTTCTTGCATGCTTATAATTTAATGTGCAAATGTGATTGTTCTGAAGCGTTGACTTCCATTGACAGCAATGGAATATTTTTAAGAAATGTTAAGCCCAGGTGATGCTTTTAAATTAATGTCTGATTGCATTTGCTGAGCTAACTTGACAAGGAGACAATTCATGCAAACAATGTAATACGCATGATTGCTTGAGGCCATAACTTACAATGAACATTCTGGATGATGAATTATCTTCCAGTGGAGTGCAATTTGAGCCCAAATGGGTGGCATTACTGAATCAGTGGATGCATGATTTATACAACTGCCCTGAGCAGAGTCTCACATTCAATTAATTTTATTCATTACACCAAAAAGAAAAATATTAACTTACTCAGTGCACTTTGCATGCAGTGGCAGCCATTTTGTATCATTATTGCTCAGTTGACTCTGGATCAAAGATGGCAAGGTTTCAACTTCATGTCCTTGTGAGTGACTTTCAGGCTGTGCCTGAGTTGCAGGATATTCCTATGATCCTTCATGTACCCTGTTTTTTTTCCTGTCTCTGACGAACGTTCGGTCTCTCCCATTTCTTTTCATCACTTTATATACCCATTAATGACCCCCGGAGCCCATGACTTTGTTAATTCTCATGCCATTGTTTCTAACTCCTTTTTCCATTCCAGAGTGATTGTGACAAACAGCACACATGATGTGGTGAGACTGATGACTGATACTGTTTACGTGGACGAAATTCAGATGTGAGCCCTGTCCATGGAGCATGTAGGGATGTTGTGGTGAAGTTAGAGGTAATTGAAGACCAGGACAAGGAAGTATTGAGTTGCTAGCACCAGGTTCCCACTCTGACTTTTATGTTGGGAATTTGTACCATGTACTTGTTGACAAAAGAGATGAGAATTGAAAGTGGCATATAAATGCGATGAACTGGATTAGTAATGAACTGCAAATGCCTGGAGATAAAGTAATCACCACTTAATAGTGAGATTCTGAAGTCAGTGGTTAAAGTTTAAGTGAAAATTGGGTATTTTGCTCCTCAATGTTGAGATTCTAATTTTTTCATTTTTGTTGTATTTCCCCAACTTTCACAAGTCCTAACTCCAGGGAGCAGAAAATTTCAACTGGAGAAACCATTATCCTGAATTTACTGGTGTTGAAGACGAGCAGGAGAGTCCTCAAAATGTTAAATTGATTCATTTAACAGCTGCAACATCAGTTATCCTAATGCATAAACACCATGAATTGATTTTAGCCTAATTAGGAAAGCAGATATAAACATTGAGTGTTTATTGTTGTGCTTTTAAATTGTCAACATCATTTTAAACATTACAGCTCTGAATTTCAGGATGACCATCAGAAATGCAATCCAATAATGTCAATTAACTCCTCATTATCATCTAATTTAAAATCATGGGAATCACATTTAAGCCTTGAGAAATCTGCAAACATTGTAAATCTACAAAGTAGAAACCAATATAAAAAGGAACGTTCAGGTGAAGAATATCAGATCATTTTGTTATGTCCTGGGGAGTTTTCTGTTTCCAGGTTCTTTCATGTACTGTGTGTGTTCAGTTTAAAAATATGCTCTAGGAAGGATCTGTTGACATCAGATGGACCCAAAATGACCAAGAGGATCAAATTGAGCCTAGGTTGCTTAAATTTCCTTCATAAATTCTTGGGTATCTGAGATTGAAGTTATTTAAAATAAAGAGATTTTGGTATGGAGAAATTATTTTCCCTTGTGGGGTCATATATATGTTAAAGCTGGGTAACTCAGGAGTGAAATCAAGAAGCAGATTTTCACAGAAGGGACATTAGAAATGTAAAACATCTTTTCTACAAAAGATTGTGGATGCTGGACAACTGAAGATTTCAAGACTGAAATACAAAATTGGTAGGTAAGTATGTTTAAGTAAGGCGAAAACAAGTCAGGAAAACCTAAGTCTAATCTTGAAAGATTGAGACTGAAGAAGTACCTTGCTATTTCTACAGTTCCCAGGGATTGAAATTCTTTCAGATTCAAGTTTTCATACTTAGACAAGTATTTGGATTTTAAATTGGATGTATGTGACCTAGTTTCTAAAATAATATCCATCTCCTAATGAAATAATATTTTTAAAACTGTAATTTTAAGTGTTTACACTCACTCCTTTACAATACACTAGTTTATTGGAATTACTTTATGTTGTCTCCACATGAAAAAAGTTAGAAGTTATAACATTATATTCTTTTGCTTGTTTTCCATTCAATACTAAGAATCTACATTAGAGAAACCCTGACAATCAATTTGATCCAATGATTACTATCTTATCAAACACATTTTTCACCTGATTCAGAATACTTTAACACATGAAGACATGAACACACTGATTCAGGATACTCTAACACATGAAATGCATTTGTGCTTCAGTAAGGTTATCTTATTTATACCAGTTGCTAAGCACCCCTTTTCGATTCTTTAGTTTATCTTGTCCCTTCTGTCGTTATCACAAAATACTAACTGCTAGTGCCAAGAAACATTGATGCTCTGGAAATTGTTTGAGACAGCAGGAACATCCAATTTGAGATAGCAATATCACTAGGGAAAATTTATTTATAGCCAGAGAATGTTACCTCAAAATTTTACATTTTGTGAAAATTTGACATTGGTGTGGACATAATTTGGTGAAAATAGGTCAACCATTTCTACTACATCTCACCCACTTTTCTTTCTACTGACTTTGTCAGACAGACAAATCAAACATAGTCAATTACACTGACTATTTTCACCCCAACTTTACCAGTAACATGATTTTTCAATGTGAAGTATGGTATGGGATTCATGTATTGTCATTTGAGAGTTTTGAAGTAATTGTATGTGAATTTTCTGTGCATCTGAAGAGGTTTAATGATTAACTTGTAGATATTTTTATAGCCATGGCATGTTTTTCTAAAACAAACAAACCGAGAGAGAGTTCAGGGAGGTTAATGACAACTTGTTTACAGTGAACAAAGCAAACAGTGTGGTGTATTAAGCTTTTGAATAGAAGATTCAGACGTCTTGGGTGAAGCTGTGTAAGCTGTTGCTCCTGAGAAAAGGAGGTATTCTATTTTATCTTAATTTCTTTTGCATAATAAATTTGTTTTATTGCTAAACTGAGTCTGCAGCATTGTCTGTTTGTATAAAAGACCACCTCATTAAAATCAACACAACATAGTATGAAGCCAGATTTCACTCAGGGATCTGACTTGTCCAGCTAGAATTATAACAGTCAGTAATTGACAAAATTGGCTATCCATCACCCTGCTAAATGCAATGGAAAATAAAATCGAATAAAATGTAAAGTTGGTGACTAAGTCAACTCAGTAAGTAGGTTTGGTTACATTTTTCCCCTTTAAGATGACCAGAAATGCTGTTTATTTTTCTGTCCTAAAGTACAAAAGCCCAACCTATATTCAATTCTTGTACTTTTAATTCTGGGGATGTCGTACTGAAAATCGATCAATTTTCAAAACTTTGAGGTAGATACCTTTGCAACTAAAGTTCTTAGATAACACTTATCCAATCTCCAAATTCTAATCTCAAATATGATTGCTGCAAGTGTTTGAAATAAATTACTGAATATTTGTATTACTGTAAAACCACATTCTCACCTAGCAGTCATGTCCTCAGAGTCCATTTGAATTACACAGATTCCATTTTCACATTGTCTTCCAACTAGGCTGTGTACATGTAGAAGTGGAGGCTCATCAATGGTCACTAACTGTACAATAATTTTGACAGGTCCAGTGTAGTTGTGTATCTATAATTGAAACAGAGATTGAGATTGATGATCATGTAGGGAAATCGTGTTAATGTAACAAGTAGTTAAGCAGGCGACTGGGGTTAATTCATTCATGGACTGGGTAGATGAGGAGGGGTTCCTACTCATGGATAGCAGGACTGGGTTCTAGTCACTCCTGCTTCATAGGTGTGTAATAACATTTCTGAACAAGTTGATTAGAAAAATAGACTAAATTTTTTAAAATGAAAAGATAGATGAGGGCTGTTGTGGCACAGTGATGGTGCTCCTACCGCTGAGCTAGGAGGCCTGGGTTCCTACTCTGGAGGTGAGCAATATTGTATAAATAGGCTAATCAGAAAATAAAAATTAACATAGGAGATATGAAGGGTTAATAAATGGAACTGGTGTGTGGAAACACCTGTAAAACTGAGAAGGAACCATACATTCCTCTCAGAATTCCCCTCTCAGAACACCCCAGAGATGGTCTGGTCCTCTGCTTCCACCCAATCTGCATCTCTGACTCTTTGAAGATGAAGCAGAGGAGTGCTCATTTGCCTCTGGCAAGATGACTCTCAGCATTATTAGGGCTGTGCAGTTGCAACCACCCATGGGTACCTGACTAAACTTCGAGGGACATTGGGCTCCATTGCCGAGAATGCTCCCTCCACATCAGCTGCAGAAGTAGGGACTACACAGCTGTAATAGTAGGCAGTCATAGTCCTAGAGCACAGACACCCATCACATCCTAGGCCCTAAAGGAGCCTTCCACACCCATCACATCCAAGGCCCTACAGGAGCCTTCCACTTCCATCAATGTTTTACCTGCACATCCCACCAATATCGTTTACTGTATCCTTTGCTCCCGATGCGGTCTCCTCTACATTGGGGAGACGGGACGCCTCCTCGCGGACCACTTTAGGGAACATCTCTGGGACACCCGCACCAATCAACCACAACACCCTGTGGCCCAACATTTCAACTCCCCTCACCTTCATCTCCTTCCCCACTCACCTACTGTACTCTATGTTACTTTCTCACCACCCCCACCCTCCTCTAATTTATCTCTCCACCCTTCAGGCACTCTGCCTGTATTCCTGATGAAGGTCTTTTGCCCAAAACGTCGATTTTATTGCTCCTCGGATGCTGGCTGAACTGCTGTGCTTTTCCAGCACCTCTTATCCAGCACAGAAATAGACCCTTCAGTCCAACTCATCCATGGCAATCAAGTTTCCCAAACTAAACTTGTCCCATTTGCCTGCATTTTGCCCATTTCCCTTCAAAACTTTCCAAATTGTACCTGTCCAAATATCTTTTAAATGTTGTACCTGTACCTACATTATTACTTTCTCTGGCAGTTCATTCCACATATGAACCACCGCCTGTGTGAAAGACGTTGCTCCCTCAGGTCCCTTTTAAATCTTCCTGCTGTCATCTTAAAAATATGCCTTCAAATTTTGAACTCCCCTACACTGGGGAAAAAGACTTTGGTTATTCTCCTTACCTATGCCTCTCATGATTTTATAAACCTCAATAAGATCACCTCTCAACTTCCTATGCTCCAGTGAAAGAAGTCCTAGCTTATCCAGTCTCTCCTTATAATTCAAACCCTCCAGTCCCAGGAATATCCTGAGTAACTCTTTTCTGCACCTCTGCAATTTAATAATATCCTTTCCGTAACAAAGAAAGCAGAAAACATATTGAGGGCACTTTGGGTAGGATGCATAACATTACATGAAATTTCAACTTTTAAAAAATATTATTGTTTGCATCCACATCTGTTTGTTTGAGTCTTTGTGTAGCCCTGAATGTGACTGAGCCAACATGATGCTTAACTTCATGTCAATACAGGATATATCATGGATCAATGTGTGTGCTGAGAGCCTGCTATAGCATATGGAAGCAAAATGAACAAGGCACATACAAGGCAATGAATCCTGCTGATACCATCGGTCCTTGTTCTACAGCATCCTTATTCTTTCCTTGATCTCTGTATCCACTGTATCCAAAAGTGTTGGTGTGAATGAGGTAGTCAGTGATGTCTGGGGCAGGGAGGTATGTAGCACACAGGCAGCCAATGCATTAGGATGGCCAGGGATTAGGGACAACACACCCATAAACTAACACATGTACCCTGACCACTTCAGGTGTAGTTGCAGTTATTTTATTTCCCATTGTGTATTTTTGATTTGAGACAGAAATGTTGACCAAGGAACAAGGTGGTGCATTCAATGGCAGGCAACTGGAAGCTCAGTGTCATTTTTGCAGACAGGATGTAGGTGTTCTGCTAAGCAGTCATCCAGTCTGTGCTTTGTCTCCCCAACGTAGAGAGGATCACATTGTGAGCAGCAAATACCATTGACTTGATTGAACGAGGTACAGGTAAATTGTTGCTTCACCTGGAAGGTGTGTCTTGGGCGTCGGATAGTGAGGAGGGAGGAAGTAAATGGGAAGGTGTTATACCTTCTGTGATTGCATGGGAACATGCCTTTGTGGTATGGGGAGGTGTTGCAAAGGGAGGAGGAGTGAACTGGAGAGTGTGGTCCCTGTGGAAGGCTGAAAACGGAGGGGAGGGGTGGGGAAATATGTGTCTGGGGTTGGAATCCTGCTGGAGGTAATGGAAATAATGGCTAGTGATCCTTTGGATGTGGATGCTAGTGGGATGGTAAGTGAGGACCAAAGGGACCTGAAGTGGGAGGGAAAAGAGAGGGTGAAGGCCGAAGAACGGGAGATAGGTTGGACTGGGTGAGGTGGCTGAGAGCTCTGTTAAACCTGATGATTGAGAAATCTTGGTTGAGGAAGGTGGACATTTTGGAGGCCCTTTGATGACACTGGCATCATTGGAACAGATGTGATGGAAGCAGAGGAATTGGGAGAATGGAATAGAGTCGGGATGTATAGTTAAGGTAACTGTGATAGTTGGTGGGCTTATTGTAGATATTGGTGCTGAGCCTATCCCCAGAAATCATAACAGATATTGAAGAAAGGAAGGGAGGAGTCAGAGATGGACCAGGGTGAAGATGAGACCAGGGTGGAAATTGGAAGCAAAATTGATGAATTTTTCCAATTCTGAATGAGAAGAGGAAGCAGAATTGATTATGTCATATCAGAGAAGGAGCTGTGGGTGTTGGGGTCCAGAGTTGGATCGAAACAAGAAATGTTCAATGTACCCCACAGAGGGATAGGCATAACTGAGACCTTTGACCTGAATGAAGTGAGAGGAATTAAAGGAGAAGTTGTTCAAAGGGATAATGAGCCTGGCCAGGTAGAGGAGGGTGGTGGTGGATGGGGATAGTTTAGGCCTTTTTTTCCAGTAAGACACCATCAGCCCTAAAACTATCTTGATAGAGGATGGACATGTTAAGGGATTGTACGTCCATGGTAGAGAAGAGGTGGCTGAGCCCTCACATTGGATATCCTGAAACTTGCATAAAGCATCAGAAGAATTATGGATGAAAGTAGAAAGGGATGGAGCAAGGAAAGAAAAAAATTGAGTCAAGATAAGAAGAGTTGAGTTCTATGGGGCAGGAACAGGCAGAAACGAGAGGTGTGCCTGAGCAATCCTGTTTGTGGATTTTGGGAAGGAGCTGGAAGTGGGCAGTGAGAGTTTGGGGTACCATGAGTCTGGACTAAGTAGGGGACACATTGAAATGAAATGAGATCAGTGACCATGGTGGACACAATAGCTTGGTGTTACATGATAGGGCCAAGGATCAGAGGGAGATAGGAGAAGGTATTTGAGAGCTGGCACTCAGCCTCTGTGATATATACAGACAACAACAGCATCATCCTTGTCTGCAGACTTTATTACAAACTCAGCATTAGATCTGAGAGCAAAATACAAGCCAACCTTTTTCTAGCTACATTCAGTTCTGAAGAAAGGTCACTGTACCTGAAATGTTAACACCACTTTCTCTTCACCAATGCTGCCAGACCTGCTGAGTTGTTCAAACAGTTACTGTTTTTGTTTCTGATCTCCAGCATTTGCAGTTCTTTGGTTCCTCCTGGAGTGACCTATCTGCACAGACCTGGACAACAAGTACCCAGACCCCTGACTAGTGGTTGTATATCACCTGACTATGTTAGCCAAATACCATGGACTGGTCTCTATGCAGCCACAGGACTGATCGTGAACTGCTGTCTGAAATGCTGAGGCACAGATCCTCTGACCAATAACACTCCAACTTGATGCCTGCCCATGACCAATCCCTTGGTGCAGTATTGGAAACATTTATTGTGTTGGGAATCCCTTTGTTAACATGTAACTCCATGGTCCTTGGTGAGAGCAACTCACCTAAGACTCTGAAATGTGTTTGCTATGTAAACTACTAACACATGGGGCAGGTGTGAGGTTGTCACAGTACACTGCCATAGAGCAAGACGTATGCCCCTTGACTAAGGACTGCTGATCAACAAGGTAGGCTGATTGGTTGTGTGATTGTGCTAAATGGTTCAGCAAGGCATAGATGGTGCAGGTATGCACTTAGTGAGCAAAAGCAAAGAGTGCAAGCAAATAGCCCTGAAATGTAGCTTAGTCCAATCCATGAGCTGGGTGCCCATCCCTGCATGCAAAGTGGCCATGTAGGAGACTTTCAATGCTAGTTACTGGCGCACACTACAGCAGAGGCCTGTGCTTCCTAAGAGTTCTCCAAGTTGATTGGAGAGGTGGCACAATGGCATGAGGGGTTGGCAAATATCAAATGACTGAGGACGAGGGGTGCACGGAACTGGTACCCATGGATCCTGCCCTGAGATGCTGGTTTAAGTTGAGCAATATGCAGGCTGATTGCAGCTAAGGATGAGCTGAAGTCGCCAGGTATTCGTTTGACTTTCAAGTCGAGAAGTTTTGACATCTAGCTTGTTTGGTAATTTGGGAAGATAGGAAGCTGAATTTATAAGGCATTTAACGAGCTATAATTTCCTTAATTAGCTACTCACCATTGCCAGCAAGAAAATAGCCTTGCCACTTGGCAAAAGTACAATAGTTGTCGCCAGATGCTCATGACTTCGATTGAGGCCTTACTAGTCCTCTCTTTCGATTCTGCCATCTTACCATAATCCATATTGCTCAGACCTGTATATAATTCCATTCCTTAGATTTTTTTAAATAATAAAGATCAAACTAAGATTAAGGAATGTGAGAGTACTACCTGGTTCAGGTTTAGGGATGTCACTGTGCTGAAACCATTAAAAAGAGTAGTGATTCTCTGTACAACAGCTGGGTAAACCATTTTAGACATAGTTCCAAGTTAAAAACTCTTATTGTTGAGCGGGTTGTCCATGAAAGCGTTCAAATTAAACTGGTCATGGAACATAACAAGGCTATTTTCCTTAGAGGACGACTACTGAATGTTGGCGCCAAAGTAACATTAATGCCAGATGGGGCCTGTGAAGTGATAAATGCTATTCTAACAGGAGCAGGGAAAACAACCGGCTAAAATAAACTTTAGCTGAATGTGCAAGAAGAGGGATGGAAGGCATGAGCCATGATGGGCAAAATGAGGTGAAGACAATGAAGGCGTGAAAGTGCATTATGGGCTCTGACTGGACTTGGAAGTGATCATGCCCTAGGGACTTTCCCAAGCTTGCAAAAGGTATTCATAGGATAGGTAGTAGTCCAGAATGTGATAAGACAGAAAGTAGAGGTCAAAGTTTGCTAAGAACTTGGGCTTTGGATCAAGCTGGCAATACCAAGAAAAGTAAGAGCCATTATGATTATGAAATTTTAGTGGCTATGAACAAATTAGGAAATAAGTTAATGATGACAAACAAAAAGATTTGGACAGCTGGAAATAATTAGTTGCATAAATGGAGGTATCAGATAGAAGATAAGCAGCCTTAACATAAAGGTTGACATGCACAGAAAAAATGTTCCCTGATGGGACGGACATATGCTGAAGCCAAATCAGTGGCTCAGTGTTTCAAAGAGAAATTTGGTGATCAAGACATTGAACCAGATTCCCCTCATGCAGGAAAAGTGAATCTTTAAGATTTCTTTAGCTTTTTCAGCAATGTAGCCCTGAGAATGTACGTCAATGAAATTTAAAAAAAAGTAGATTTGCATGGTGAAAAATTTCAAAGGAAAGGTTTCCCTCAAGAACCAGATGAATTAGAAGGGAAGCTATTGAAATTAAACAAGTGTGTTTATATATTGAATGGTGCAGTGAGGCTGACATATTTCTCAGTTAGGTCTTTGCTAAAAGTAGGTTGCACTCAGCTGAAACTGACCCAGTAATTTTCTAGTGGTCTCGCAGACAGAAACTGGTAGACACCTTTATGATGCACAGTACAGGCCAGGAGCTGTACTGCGCTGTAATGTTCTATGCTGTAATGTTCTATGTTAAGTATATCAATAATTTTCTGTGAGAATTTGCTACAGAGCTTGAGCAAAACGAAATGGAAATTTAAAATTGGAAGTCAGCCTTCTGGGGGTCTTTAAATATCTAAGATTAAACTTAAGCAGGGTAAGTCAGGACTGACTTTGGATCAGTAAGCTTGACTGTTGGAAAATGTTCATCACATCCTGATAAATTGAATCAGGTACTCATACTTAACCCAATGCCAATTATGTCATATTGAAATTGAACCCTAAGTTGACATATGCTATTGTTCTGGAGATCTGGAGTAAGCAAATAAAACATTAAAGAAATTAAATTCAGAGCCATGTACACTCAGGTTTTTAGCCTTGGGTGACACAGAATATATGAAGCTTTTTTTTTGTGATGCTTTGCACACCAATATTCCAAATTACTACTTCAATATAGCAAGACTTATCATATTCTTGGTGGGAAAGAATGCTGTCTGTTGACTTGGGAAGCTCCGAAAAAAAGATAGCTTAAAAGTATCTTAACTGCTGAAACATAGATGCCTGTAGCAGCTTAGATACAGGGGTATATTTATCCAATATTGCATAGGAAATTGTAATACAAGGTGTAATTTGAAGTAACAAAAACAAAAAATTGCTGGAAAAGTTCAGCACCTGTGCAGAGAAATCAGAGTTAATGTTTCGGGTCCAGTGACCTTTCCTAAGTTCTGAGCCAAAACGTTAACTCTGATTTCTCTTCACATATGCTGCCTGACCTGCTGAGCTTTTCCAGCAATTTCTGATTTTGTTTCCGATTTAGAGCATCTGCAGTACTTTCAGCTTTCATTTAATAATCAGAGCTAAGTTTGACCATAGAATATTATGTGCACAATTATTCTCTTTGGGACAATGTCCATTCTACAAAGGAAATTGGTGACAAAGGTTGAAAATTGACTTTCCTGGCATAGGATATTTGTTGGAAAGAACACATTCCAAAATAAAGTTAGTCACACAAATAACCAGTTGTCAGAGTGTTTCACAAAAGAAGTGCTTGTTTCAAGAAAATATTGGATATTCCTGCAGAGGAATGACCGGTATTAAGAGGAGTAATAGAAAATTGAAAGAAAAATCAATGTTTATTTGAGTTGCTTTGTGATTAGATGTGTTTTATTTGTTCAAAAAATGGAGCATATAGGAAGCTGACTGCACCATATGGAATAGGAAAATAACATATATGTAATTTTGTTACTGTTCATTTGTACTGCAACATAAGATATGGAATATGAAAATATATCATTTTATTTAATTTTACTTCATTTTGTTCAAAATTTGTTTGTATATCTTCAGAGGTTTTATTGTTAGATAGTTTGTCATTTACATAAATGATTTGGATGTGAACATAGGAGGTATAGTTAGTAAGTTTGCAAATGACAACAAAGTTGGTGGTATAGTGGACAGTGAAGGAGATTACCTCAGATTATAATTGGATCTTGATTAGGTGGGCCAATGGGCTGAGGAGTGACAGATGGATTTTAATTTAGATAAATGTGAGGTGCTGCATTTTGGAAGAGCAAATTAGAGCAGGACTTATACACTTAATGGTAAAATCCTAGGGAGTGTTGCTGAACAAAGAGATCTTCGAGTGCAGGTTAATAGTTCCTTGAAAGTAAAGTTGCAGCTGCATAGGATAGTGATGCACTTTGGAAGAAGTATAAGATAAGGGAGTACTCAATGAATGGCAGGTCACCAGGAAGCTCAGAGGAACAGAAAGATTTTGCGATGTTTGTCCACAGATCCTTGAAGTTGACAGAACAGATTAATAAGCTAGTCAAGGTATTTGGGACATGTGCCTTTATCAATGGAGGCATAGATTATAAAAGCAGGGAGGTTATGTGGGAGCTGGCAGGCTATGTCTAGATCTGGTCGCTGCACTGTAGGAAGGATGTGATTGCATTGGAGATGATGCAGAGAAGATTTCCAAGAATGTTGCCTGGGATGGAATAGTTTAGCAATGAAAAGAGCCTGGTAAGTGTTAGACCAGAGAAGACTAAGAGGGGACCTGACTTGATACGGTTGTGAGAGATATGGGCAGAGTAGATATAAAGCAGCTGTTCCCCTTAGTTAAAGGGTGAATAACAAGGGTCCAGACTTTTAAGGTGCAAGGTAGGAATTTTAGAGGAGATTGAGGAAACTTCTTTTTCACCCAGAGAGCTGGAATCTGGAATACACTGTCTGTTCCCTTTACACAGAAATGTAGGTTACTTGACGTGGAAAACCTGACCAACCTTTAAAAGTACTTGGATGAGCACTTGAAGGCAATGAGCCAAGTGCTAGAAAGTGAAATGTTTTAGATTTAGTGTTTTTTTTGGTCAATGCAGACACTATGGGTCAAGGGGACTATTCTGTACTGCATGGTTCTGAGTAGGTCTGTCGGCCCTTCTGAGTCTGCTCTGCCATTCAATAAGATTACAGTTAATCATCCAACTCAGTACCCTCTTCTCTCTTGCATCCCATACCCTCTGATCCCTTTAGCCCTAAGAACTATATCTAACCCCTTGTTGAAAACATTCAATATTTTGCCTTTAATCCCTTTCTGTGGCAGAGAATTCCACATTGTCTGTGGGAAGAAATTTCTCCTCACCCAAGTTCTAAATGGCCCACTCTGTATCCTTAGACTATGAAACCTAATTCTGTACTCTTCATTCATCTGGAACACCCTTACTGTGTTTACTGTGTTGAGTCCTGTTAAAATTTTATAGCTTTCTATGAGATCCCCATCTCACCCACCTCACCCTTCTAAACTCCAGTGAATATATTCTTAACTGATCCAATCTCTCTTCATACATCAGTTGTGCTATTCCCATGATCAGTTTGATAAACTTTTGTTCAACTCCCACCATAACCAGAACATCTTTCCTCAGATAAGGAGACCAAAATTATGAACAGTACTCCAGGTATTGCCTTAGCAAAACCCTGTACAATTGCAGTAAGACATCCTTGCCCCTGTACTCCAATCTTTTTGTTCTGAAGGCCAACATACTATTGACACATGATTGGTGTACAAGGACATCCAGATCTCATTGCACCATCCCCTTTCACATTCTATTGCCATTTGGATAATAATCTTCATTCCTGTTTTTGATATTAAAATGGTAATATTGCATTTATCCACATTACAGTTCATCTATTGTGCATTTTCCCACTCATTAGAATTAGAATCCCTACTGTGTGGAAACAGGCCCTTCAGCCCTATAAGCCCACACTGACTCTTCGAAGAATATCCCACCCAGACTCATTCCCCTATATTTACCCATGATTCATGCACCTAACCTATACATCCCTGAACACCATGGACAATTTAGCACAGCCAATTCACCTAACCTGCACAGCTTTGGATTGTGGGAGGAAACCGGAGCACCTGAAGGAAACCCACACAGACACAGTAGAACGTGCAAACTCCCAAACAGTCACCCAAGGCTGGAATTGAACCCAGGTCCCTGGTGTTGTGAGGCAACAGTTCTAACCACTGAGTCACCATGCAGCCCAAAATTGCTTCATCACTGAAGCAATTCTGCATTCTCCTCATAGTTTGCCCACCCAGCTTACTTTATGTCATATTTCATAATGAATTTCATAAGTAAAATTCCCAAATTACCCCATGTCTCACAGAGCATCCATTTTAAAAGTCTAATTCCCAAGTTGTATTATTAACCATTTTCTGTCACAGCCAATAAATGTTCCTGGCACTTTCTGTTCTCTGTGTCCCTCTGCCTTACAATAAATCCTTTTTACCAGAACTGAAATCTCTCCTTGATGGTCTGGTATAATGTCTCAATTCTCTCTTAACATTTCTGACACTTCAGCTTTGATGAAAGCTTTTCTATCAGCATGTAGCACATGTCAAAGGATGGAGAAAGGAGAGTAAAGAGTTGCTCCCTATAGTGCTGGAGGATTATCATACAATAGTGACGGCAGTTTTGAATTCTAGTTGTATACTAATAGGAATTGACGATACTCCCAATTATCTGTAAGAGATTTTCTGGCATGTACTGCATTTGGCAGTGCCATTTGTAATCTACAGTTTACCTGATTTGCTCATATTTTGAGTAATATTTCATCAATTATTGCGTGGATTCACTCACAAACTGATATTGAATCAACGTGCTGCAGTAGAACGTATTACTACTATAACATTTAAATTCTTACATATCACAAAATTTGTTATTCACAAATTCACCTCCATTATCTGTTAAGACTTTTAATGGTGATCCAAGGCTTGCGCCCAGTTAACTTTCCATTCTCTATCCAGTACTGATCACAATAAAGGTTCAAGTTCACTTTGCACAAAGCTACACCTGTCCAATTAAAAGATAGTTAACTATTTTTATTATAGAAATACACAGCCAATCACAATATTTTCGAGTGAAAGAAAGCAAAATAATTCATGTATAGGAATCGTTCACTTCCTGAAAATAATGTCTCGGGCCTGGAATAGCAGAATCCTCATGGACAGCCTAACAGTGACATACTTGACTATCACGCTGCTATCTTAGCCCAGGAACTTAAGCACTATGGCACTGACATTGTTACCCTCAGTGAGACACTATGGTCAGGACAAGATCTACTCAAATAACAAGGGAGTGCATAAACTTTATTCTGGAAAGGTAAAACTGAGGCTCATCCTTGTTCAAAATCAGTATGCCACCATCATTATGCATGTACCCAATTCATAGAAGCAATGGATGAGGCCAGAGAGGAGTTTGATTCAAGTCTTGATTACTCAAGGCCCTAAGTTACAAAGGGGAGATGATCTGATTTTCTTTGGTGATTTCAATGCCAGAATGCGCCTGACAGAAGCCATTCAAAAGGTGTGATTAGCAAGTAAGGAAAAGTTAATAAGTTTACAGATGACACAAAAAGTCCCTTTTAGATTTTTCCCCTTTCATCTTAAACTTATGCCCTCTAGTTCTGGACTCCACCACCCCAGGGAAAAGATCTTGTTTATTCACCCTATCCATGCCCTTTGTGGCTTTATAAGCCTCTATAAGGTCACCCCTTAAACTCCGAAGCTGCAGGGAAAACAGCCCCAGCCTATTTAGCCTCTTCCAATAGCACAAATCCTTCAACCCTGGCAATATGCTTGTAAATCTTTTCTGAACCATTTCAAGTTTCACAACATCCTTCCAATAAGAGGGAAACCAGAATTAACACAATATTCCAAAAGTGGTCTAACCAATGTCCTGAACAGCCAGAACATGACCTCCAAACTCCTATATTCAAAGCTTTGACCAATAAAGTATATAAAACATCTTCTTCACTAGCCTATCTACCTGGGACTCCACTTTCAAGGAACTTTGAACCTGAACTCCAAGGTCTCTTTGTTTAGCAACGCTCCCCAGGACCTTACCATTAGGCGTATAAGTCCTGCCCAGATTTGCCTTTCCAAAATGCAGCACTTCACATTTATCAAAGTTAAACTCCTCAGCCCATTGGTCCATCTGATCAAGATCCTGTTATATTCTGAGGTAACCTTCTTCGCTGTTGACAACACCTCCAATTTTAGTGTCATCTGCAAACTTACTAACTATACCTCCTATGTTCATATCCAAATCATTTATGTAAATGACAAAAAGCATTGAACCCTGCACTGATTCTGTATCCAAATGGCTAGTTCTCCCTGTATTCCATGTGATCTAATCATGCTAACCAGTTTACAATGAGGAACCTTGTCAAATGCCTTACTGAAGTCTATATAGATCATGTCTACTGCTCTACTCTCATTAATCCTCTTTGTTACTTCATCAAAAAACTCAATCAAATTAGTGAGGCATGATTTTCCACACACAAAACCATGTTGACTATCTCTAATCAGTCCTTGACTTCCAAATACATGTTAATCCTGTCCCTCAGGATTCCCTCCAACAACTTCAACCTCTTGCACCTAGAAGGGAAAAGGCTGCAGGTCTTGCATGAACAGAACCTCATTGGTAGAGACCATTCATGTATTTAATTTTGTTTAGAATCCAAAACCAAAGATACACATTCAATTAATTAATCTGCAAGAATTATAGTTTAAAACAAAAGCATTGATCTATCCCACAATCAAAGAACATGACCTCTAATAATTACATGTTGTAATTAAACATCAGTTACAATAACGATATTAAAAGTACAATGGACTTCAAATTGATCTCATCCAATCTCTCTTCTACCCCCATTATGCTGACGCCCCAAAACTCAGGTCAGACAGTTACCAAAAATTGGAAAATTAAGAGGTGTAACACTTAGTATTTAGCTCCTGCTTCTTCATTGTCTAAGATCCCAAACACACTCCTTTCAAGTGAAAAAGCTATTCACTCATATTTCTTTTGATTCAGTTGATTGTATTCACGGAACACTACCACTCAAGTCTGTAAATCTGACACTGACCTTCCTGTTTTAAATTTACCATCTTACTCTTATGCTCATATTTCTGTCCTAGGCCTGCTGCATTGTTCCAGTGAAGCTCAACACAAGCTCGAGGAACAGCACCTCATACTTTGATTAGGTACTCTACAATCTTCTGCACTAGTGCTTAAAAAACAGAGGTGGGACCAGGGAGTTGGGCCCAATTATTGGTACTGCACTGGAGAGATATACTGTGACTTGGTGAAATGAGAGTTGGGGCAGGAGTTGTTGTTGCACCAAGAGCTACCAGTGGCCAAAAGGCAGAGTCTTTTGATGCGGCAGCCTTCTGCTAAGGACGAAGGTCTTTTGTTGGATCCAGAAGTTCCCTTTTGTTAGATCCAAGGTGGCATCATAGGACAGAGGAAAGCAGGGATGTGTGTGGAGCCTACTGTAATGAATAATGTAAATTTTTAAACATAACTAAGAGATTAAGAGACAAAATGTAGTAAATAGGGTAGTAACTGCCTGGTTATAATTTCAGTAGTCTGCAGGAGCGTTTTAGGATGATGACCTTTCATATGTAGAAGTGTGTCAGTTGCTTTGAGAAAACATTTGTTAAATTGTGTTTTGTACCAATTCAAATACCAAGGTATCCAGTAAATTAATGATTTATATTGTTTGGAGATACTGAGAATATTGTTAAATTATTCTAATTCTGCACCTGTGACAGTCCAGATACCTTATACATCAACACATATATGGAAGGTTTCTGCTATATGTCAGTATCACCTAATAAATCAGTTAATGAGAATGAAAAAGCAACTCCCTAAAATCAAACACTATCCCTTAAGAAAATTGCAAAAAAAAAAGAAAAAAATATAGTGAACCCTATGGTCAAAATTCTGTTCAATAACTTCATAGACACTGTCTTCTATATTGATTAGCTTCTTGCTGAGTGTCAGTCTATATCTTGTTTTCACATTTTTGCTTACAGAGAGAACAATGCTTTGAACCAATGCTTTGCTTCATTGCTATAACTATTACCACTCCCATTCCCTTTGTTCCATGATATCTTTGTCATTTAATCTACGTACCCTCCATCTTATCCCAGGTCAGTTCGCTCTGTTAGTAGACAGGCAGGAGGCTGGAAGAACACAGCAAGCTAGGCAGGAGGTGAAGAAATCAACGTTTCAGGTGGACTTCTACTTCGGGTCTGGGGGTGGGAGTATGGGGGGAGCTGCAGACAAAGGGGATGGTGGGGACAGGGTGATGAAGTGGAGATAGGTGATGACAGGCAGAGGGTACGACATGGTTGGTCAATGGGAGGAATGAATCCAGGTGGTGGCAAGAAGGAGTGGAATGGAGGGGAAGGGGCTGGGAAAGGAGTTGGGGATGGGAAAGGAGGTTATTTGAAATTAGAGAACTCAATGTTGAGTCCTCCAGGCTGTAGGCTGCCCACGTGGAAGGTGAGGTGTTCTTCCTCCAATTTGTGGATTTGTTCATTGTGGCAATTTAGGATGCCAAGGATGGTCATGTCGGAAAGAGAGTGGGAAGGGGAATTAAAATGGGCAGTGACTGGGAGTCCAGTCGGCCCCTGCAGGCTGGGCTGAGATGCGCAGCTAACTGTTCCGTTTAGTTTGGTTTATGTTTGGTCTCCCCGAAGTAAAGAAGACCACACCGGGAGCACCTGATGCAGTAAACTAGGTTGGAAGAGAGGCAGGTGAACCTCTGTCTTAGCTGGAAGGACTGTTTGGGGCCCTGGATGGAGGTGAGGGGACTGTTGTACCAGCAGGGGAAGGTACCTGGGGTTTCGGGTTGGTTGGTTTGGAGAGTGGCGCAAACCAAGGACTGTCAAAGGGAACAGTCCTTGCATGAACATCTTACTCAAGCACACAGGGGCTCACCAGACCTCCTAGTCATTGCCCATTTTAATTCCCCTTCCCACTCCCTTTCTGACATGACCATCTTTGGTCTCCTCCATTGCCACAACAAACAAAACTGCAAATTGGAGGAACAACATCTCATCTTCTGACCGGGCAGCCTACAGCCCAGCGGGCTCAACATTGAATTCTCCAATTTCAAATAACCCCCCTCCCCATCTCCTGATTCCCTTCCCAGCCCCTCCCCCTCCCTGCCACCAACCAGATTCAATCCTCCCATTTGCCAACCAATTGTACCCTCTGCCTGTCTTCACTTATCCCCACTTCACCACCCTGCCCCACCACCCTTACACCCACCCCAAGTCCTGAAGAAGGGTTACACCTGAAATGTTGACTTCTCCATCTTCTGATGCTGCCTGGCTTGCTGTGTTCTTCCAGCCTCCTTCCTGTCTACTTCGGGTTCCAGCATCTGCAGTTTTTTTTTAAATCTCTAACACAGTTAGCTCTGTTGGCTGGATGGCTGATTTGCAATGCAGAGTGATGACAACAGTGTGGATTCAATCCTACATTAGCTGAGGCTACCATTGAAGGACTCCCATTCTCAACCTCTCCCCTTGCCTGAGGCATAGTACCTTCAGATTAAACCACTATTAGGCATCTCTCTCTGATGACAGAGCAGCCCTCTGACCTCCAGAACTATGGCCAATTTATGTTTTTCCTATCTCAGACCTTCCTTGTTGTACTTCCTTCCTCTTCCTCCCTATCTACAGTATAAATTCCATCATATTTCTCCCTTTCTTCAGTTCAGAAAAAGTCATGTTTGACTCATGTTTCTCTCTCCATTGATGCCACCAGACTTACTGAGCATTTTCAGCACTTTGTTTTAATTTCTAATTTCCAGCATCTGCAGTATTTTTCATTTATCCTATAACTGGACAAGTAATTATTGAAAGTAAGGGTGAAAGCTTCTCCTGAGGTGAGTTTGGAGTCAACAGCATTTAATTGAATGGGAGGTATTGGTTGTGGATCATTGTCTTCCTGCCCTAGTTCAATTAAGTCCTAGGTGGGAGTTCTTGAGGGTGGCTTTCCGAACCAGGGCCAATTCGGGCTATTAAGAGGGCAACATATTTCTATTTAAGGGCTTCTTCCTCCCTGCTGTATTTGCTTACAACTTGTTCCCAGGAATGGGGTTGTCTCTCACTGATCAGCATTCAGTGGATGATCAAGAGACCTAGCATTAGGAAGGAGCAGCCCACTGAGAACTACTCCCTGCCCTTTCTTCTGAACCCCCTGCAACACTTAGCTAATGACCACCCCTCCAGCCTGTCAACTGGTTTGGATTCTAATCTAAGCGTGTGAATGAGAAAGCATGTATTTTCCTGTCAAAAAAAATTGCATGGCAGGTGATGAAATAATCAGAGACCCAACAGGTATTTTTCATATATCTCTGTCCTGTGTATATTACACTGATACAACAGAATTGATGTACTGCAAGTTTTTTTGTTTCAATATGTTTCCAAGTCTCCTCACGACATAGATATTGACAAACTTATTAAGTGCGTGTAACAATATTAGACTGATACCCAATGTAGAAATGCCTTACTATATTTCAATAAAACTATTTGTCTGCTGTGAAATCTACAGTAATTTTATTAGTACAAGTTATGAACTAGTCTTGATTGTTCCAAAAGTACATAACAGTCAGCATATTTGCTACACCATCATGAAAATACATATCATAAATTCATTTGGCCCACATGTGTCTACTACGTATTTAAAATACTCATCAAAGGTATGAAAGATTCCATTGGGAACAATTCCATTGGGATTCCATTTAGAATAAACAGCCCGTGGGGCAATTTCCAATGACAGATCATTCTGTTCAAGGGATGCCTGACATTTGAGATTAGCAACTGTTCTGTGATGCTCAAAACCCAAAAATGCACTTTTAATACAGGCGATGAACACCCAGCACTAACATCTGAAACAAGAAATATACATTAGTACTGGAAAATTGGACACAGTTGTAAGACTTTCTTTA
This sequence comes from Chiloscyllium plagiosum, assembly GCF_004010195.1. Taxonomy (NCBI): domain Eukaryota; kingdom Metazoa; phylum Chordata; class Chondrichthyes; order Orectolobiformes; family Hemiscylliidae; genus Chiloscyllium; species Chiloscyllium plagiosum. The sequence goes on from NC_057723.1 coordinate 41,218,472, forward strand.
GAATGTTAAATTAGAAATGGAGGATGATGCGTGAGTGTGTTCCAATCATTTATTCAAGGCAGTGAACAATACGATCCCCAGCTTTTAAATCATTGCTAGGAGGTACCTCAACCATTTTTTGAGAGTTTTTTTTGTGTAATCTGAAGGGACAGGAGTACTTATTCTCTAATAAGGGTCAAAATCATTTCAGTGTCGATTTATTGCCAAACATTTTAAAATTTCTTTGCTCATTTAGCTTTTATAGTACTTTATAATTTTATTTTACAGTGGAAATGTATAAATTATCTTAAAAAACAAATCTTTAAATAGTTTGAAGATTAATGTAAGCTTGATAGGTCATAGTCATCGTTTGGTAAACAAAAGTACCTTCACTGTTGGATATGTTTTCTTGTTCTTTTCACTTGAGACTCCTGGCAAGCCACCGTGAGATGGTCCTTCACATCCATAACGAAAGCGGAAACCTCGCTTAAAAGCAGAAATAATATGAACTGATTATTTGTTTGACAATTAATGCAACTTATTACAATTTTGTTCAAGATTTTTGTCTGGTACTCAACAGGACAATTTGCAAGAAATATCAATGTAAGGTGGAAAAAAATTATATTATAGTAGAGAAAAATGTTGATTGCTTGACAGGTGGACTCTGTTTTGAATGGACCAGATAGTTACGACTGAAAGTTAACTGCTAGGTTTTGATTAAATTTTAAACAGCACAGATTGATTCAGACAGATCAAGAAATGAATCAGAGAAAAAATAAACACCTATTTTATTGAAATGAAACAGGCACAAAGTGTGTACATGCTCTCTCTGATTACAAAGAATATAGCCCTGTATATTAATAACTGTAACTTCTGATACATGCAAGTGCAATAATCTCTGAAACTGACTGACAAGTTTAAAATAGTTGGTCAGTATAATTCTTTGCACACACAGATTATTTAGCAAATGTATTCAATCACAGACACACATTTAATGTTGAATATCATGCTCAGAGTTTTTCGAGTGTTGGTTAGTTGGATGTCGTCAGTACTTTGTTTACTCTGAATGGCCATAAGTCTATCCTGTTACATATGATCTGCTAATCGTTGTTGCATTTCAGGATTGAAATTCACATCTCACACTTCCATTCAGGTGATAGGCAAAGTCTTCTTAGCTTGACAGCAGCATCTGGGCTAGGGGGCAAACAACACTCATGTTGCTGTTGCAGATCAGCATTTTGAAACAGCTAGCTTCACCTGTTGCTCAAACTTGTGAGATACCTCACTCTTCAAAGGTAATCTGAAGGAGACTGTATATCTTCCAAGGCCAAAAATTATGGCCTTGAACTTGTTCATGGATGTGCTTTATAGTCACAGTTTACCTGGGAAGAGAATGTTCCATGAGCAAATACAAACATGTGCATGCACACACTTAATAACACATATTTACAGGGTATATTATATATTCCTACATACCAAGATATCCAATTCCACTGCTGTGCAAGTCCCCACAAGTTTCAGAGGATTCACCACTCTGTACCTGATTGAACTAGCAAATCTCATGACCTATCCCTCAGATCACATCCTTAAAAGGACCAACTATTATTTTCTTCCACTTCTTAAAGTCCCTTATAACACATCAGAATTATAAAATTACAAAGTTACCAAAGCAGTAGTGCGTTTTGAGAAAATTTGTAGCTCAGCTTGAGGTTCTGGATGTAGGTTAGCTGCTGATCTGGAAAGTCTGTTTTCAGATGTTTCGTCACCATACTAGGTAACATCATCAGTGAGCTTCCAGATAAAGCACTGGTGGTATGGTCCACTTTCTATTTAAGCATTTAGGTTTCTTTGGGTTGGTAATGTCATTTCTTGTGGTGACACCATTTCCTGTGGTGATGTCATTTCCTGTTCTTTTTCTCAGGGTGTGGTAAATGGGATCCAAGTCAATGTGTTTGTTGATAGAGTTCAGGTTGGAATGCCATGCTTCTAGGAATTCTCGTGTGTGTCTCTGTTTGGCTTGTCCTAGGATGGATTTGTTGTCCCAGTCAAAGTGGTGTCTTTCCTCATCTGTATGTAAGGATATTAGTGAGAGTGGGTCATATCATTTTGTGGCTGGTTGATGTTCATCTATCCTGGTGGCTAGTTTTCTGCCTGTTTGTCAAATTTAGTGTTTGTTATAGTTCTTTCAAGGTATTTTGTAAGCAGTAGTAGTAACATTAGTCCATCAATAACTTTGTCAGATGACTTCTTTCTTGCTTAACTGACTGAAGTTCTTCCAATGAAATAGTCACTATTGGATTCAACAAGGACTTATGCCTCGTGTCATTGTTTCACCACCCTGTTTCCATTGTTTCCAGTGAGACAGCAGTCTGGACTGTTACTGGCTGATCTGACATTTCATTCCCCAGGCAACCCACAATGCTTCCTGCCAGTACCACTGAATCAAGGCATAACATTGGTTCTTGGGATGGCTCTTTTCCATGCAAGTGGACAAAATGGTTTTTAAACATTTTTGTCTTGTACGCTACTTTTGAAGAACACTGGCTATGTTCTGGCTGCAACGACTACTGGAACTTAATTTGTTCCATTAACTAAAATTCTTCATTAACACTGCATCATTTATCTCAAATGTTCTTGTACTTCCAAATAAATCATTGTTCCTCACCTGGTTCCTCTGGCTTGTTTCCACCCTTCCCATGAAGTTTGGGAACACCTGGTTTAACCTGGTCCTCAACTGACAATCTCTTATCAACTAAGCTGGACAGATGCCAGTAGTCATTTGTGGGGTGACCCTAGATGATAGCAGGAACCTAGTTAACTTAGTGTTTAAAGAAGAGGGTGGTTGCTTCTTTGCCTTGAAATTCTGCACTGAACTTTCAGCCAGTCCACTGGACGAAGGATGGTAAGACGCCATTCTGGTATGTTTTATTCTGTTGTAAGTCATAAACGTCTGAAACTTTGCACTGTTAAAACTTGTATCAATATCCAAAATGGGGACCTTTGGTATCCTGTGGACTGCAAAACACTGGCACAACTGTGGATCTCATTTTAAGCACCTCCATCCATTTTGAGCGAGTGACAAAAACATCATCTCCAAAAACAGTCCCACGTAGTTGACCTGGACACTTCCATGGATGTAGCTGAGTAGCAGAGACAATCTCTGCTGAAATTGGCAACAATTGCTGTACTTTTTTCACCTTTTTGATTTCTTCCCATTCTTCCCGGAAAATATCCTGGTGCTTTCTGACGATTTCATCTTTGGTGCTGAAAATCTCTCGCCAATTTAATTTGATATCTTGGAGCCAATCACACCCCATCAAACTCCATCTTTGACCAGCCACCATGAATGAAGGCTGCTGAGCAGACTGATGTTGGTAGCTCACTGGAGCCACTATGGTACCTACTATCTTAATGGCCTCCCACATGTATGTTGTCAGCCCGATTCCAATGCTGTTTAACCTCATGGGATGGACCCCTTCTTGAAGACAGCAGTAGGCTTCCTTCCCCTCAGTGGTGTGGAGGCCCAGTGTTCACTCCTTTCATAATGTCTTTTCATTTGCCAATAGCTCAACTGTGATGGGGACCACTTTGCTTGCTTTTACATTATTGACAGACATAACTGTCTACTCCACCTCAGGAACATATTCTATAAGGTACACTGGTACTGTACTATTTGATTTACATGTGCTGAGCAGGCTCAGCTTATCCTTGCACTTATGCCTCAAATGTACCTTTTATTTGATATCTGAAGCATTTAGCTTCCCCCACATCTGAAACACTTTACGCACTTATGGTCTATCCAAGGCTATTGGTTTAATCTTCTGTACTTTCTGGCTCCTCCAATTCCCATAGTCATATGGGGAGGTGTTGGTCTCGTGGTATCAAAGACCCAGATAATGTTCCAGGGTTGTGGGTTTGAATCCCACTGCTGCAGATAATGAAGTTTGAATTCAATTTTAAAAATCTGGAATTCAGAGTCTAATGATGACCATAAAATGACTGTTGAAAAACCCATCTAGTTCACTAATGTCCTTTAAGGAAGGAAACTGGTCTGGCCTACGTGTAACTCCAGACCTACAGCAATGTGGTTGAATTTTAACAGCCCTCTGGGCTATTAGGGATGGGCAATAAATGTTGGTCTAGCTATCCTGTGAATTAATTTAAAACATTTCATTTCTGTGCATCATCTAGACCTTCACTTCTGGATGCCACTGCTTCTTGTGGTTTCTCGCTCTAACTGGTGGACTGCACTGCTCAGAGCACTTTACAACTCCTGGGCACCCTACTCTGCACTATCCATAGCTGAAGTAATCTCTTATCAACCTTTTTAAATCCAATTCTAAGTTTGCAAAAGATCAGTTGGCTGGATGGCAGAGTGTAATGCAGACTAATGCTGACAGCGTGGAATGAATTCCCGCTCTGACTGAAGTTACCACAAAGGACTTCCCTTTTTAATGATCCTCCCGAGCTGACTGCTGATGACCCTCAGGTTAAAACACTAGTCATTTCTCTCTCTCACGAGAGAGCAGCCCTATGGTTCAGTAGGACTATTGTGACATTACCTTTTGCCCAATCTTCTGCAGCCAGATTGAACAGTTCCAATTTTCTGAAACAATGATTTGACTGCTATCTTCCATGCAGGCTGGATTTGTCTGGGGTTTTTTTTACATTTGAGTTGCATTCATCACCAATGTAATAACTTCAAAGTTTGACTCTGCCAATTAACTACATGTCCTTACATGCTTCACTCCCTGATCTAACTATTGGGCAAGTCCCAACATGCCTCATGCAGATTTGCTGCTCCATCCCTGATTGGACGAGCAGGTTACATGACTCCTCCCTCAGGGCTTATCCTTAAAGGACCAACTACTACAACTTGTGACAATGTCAAATGTTTTCTTGCCTCCTTGTGGGAACATCAAGAAACTGGTGGAACCATCAAAGCCCTTGGTATAGCCAGTCCTCAAATCAACATTGGAAACAAGCTGTGTCACCTCAGGCAGCCAAAATACACAACTCATTCCAGTTAAAGTTCACTTAAGTATAAACAACTCAAAATTTGATGAGAGGAAATGTCATAAGCTGCTGAGAACATTCACTTTCCAAGACTTTCACTCTGGTTTTAAAGCATCACTTCAATTCAAAAAAACAGACTTGCCACGTGGACACTAGAAATCAAAAACTAGGTGCTTAATTAAACATAATTTTTAAAAGTGAACTTGTGACCAATCCCCTTGTGTGAGTATGTGTGGGAGAACAAGTGTGTTGAGAAATCATGTTTTAAATTCAGGGAAAGTGTCTGACAAGAAATAGCTTTCTGTATTTTAACTTCTCAGGCACTTCTTCTGAAATCATTTAATTGGAATCCACACTCTGAGGACAGGATAAAGCTTACTTCCTGCTTGTAAAACACGCTGATCATGGACAGTAGAGGCAACACACATATTCTGTCCATGAGAATATTTGTAATGTTTCATTTCTTAATTAGATGGTGACTGCGCTGCACACTAATCTGCCTCCACTTATATCTCCTAAAACTCTTGTCAAACAAAAATGCATCAATCTAAGTTTCAAAGAAGAGTTCTAAATTCCACAAACTAAGCAATGATATTATTCCTGAATGGTGGATCCTGGAAACCTGAAATAAAAACAGAAATTGCTGGAGAAATTCAGCAGATCTGGCTGCGTCTGTGGAGAAAGAAACACAGTTAATGTTTTGAGTGCAATATGAACTTTCTTCAGAGTCCATGACCCTAATCAACCCATACAGTCTATTGAACATATCCACATTTCTGCAGTGATAGCAGGTGATGCCTTTGCCTTACTGTGCCAGCAACCCAGACTGAAGGTTGTCTTCCATGGTGACTGAAAAGTACTCCCTTTAAACTTTGGGTCTTGACCATTTGGTTGAAGAACATTCAGTATGTTTACCACATATGTTACTGGCATACAGTATAGTGTGAGAACAACATAGCATTATGATATCCAGCAACATGTCCACTCTTTTGACTGATCATCACTATTATCTACCCTTGAAAATAAAACCGGAAATGACATCACCCACCTTAAGAAACCAAGACCTATAAATAGAGAGGTGGGACATACTATCAGTGCTTCATCAGAAATTGTCACTGATGATGTTACCTAAACATCTGAAAACAAACCTTCAAGCTCAGCGAGCGAACTTACATACTTACTGACCATTACTAATTACCATGACAAGCTGGCTGGCGTTATATATGTCCTAAAACGCAAGTCCAGACAGAAGTAATGTGAGCTTATAAACTCTTGCAGAGGCAACAAAGTGCCAAAAGGCAAGGCATGACAATGTTTATATTATTTCATTTGTATTTCTTTTGTGGTACAAACTTGTTTTATGGTTAAATCCACACCTGTAGCTTGGTGTTTTTCTGGTTTAGTGCAAGACCACTCCATCAAATGTTTATTAAAATTATCTAACAAATCATATTTCATGTTAGGATCTATGCTAAAAGGTCAATACAACAAAATGGAGTCAAGAAGGCGAGTCCAAAAGAACCTTGTTTTTCATAAATAAAACCGAAATTGCTGGAGGAACTCAGCAAGTCTGACAACATCTTTGGACAGAAAGCAAAATTAACATTTCGAATCCAATGACCTTTCTATAGAATGGAATTGTAGCTTTATTTGCAGGTTGTAGGTTCATTCTAGTTTTCAGAGTTGAGGGTACATCAATGATCAATATGGTCAGAGTTATTTTGGCACACCTATTGAAAGCAGTGCTCACTTAATTTGACAAGATGAACAGTTGTGAGAAGTGGAGCCATTATTCAATGTTACTCTTCAATAAAAGCAACAATCAAAAAACTAGGCCTTTCTTTTATTTGAGTGCTACTAGTATTATTTAAATTGTTTTATCCTTTTCCTGAATTCTCTCCATTATTTGTCATTTTTAAACTAGCTGAGTTGTGGTCGTGGTGGGTGCAGTAGGGGTCTTTTGCTCTCTTTAAATTTAAATGACCTAATTGGGACTGGCTTCAGGATTTGGAAGTGAACTATCTGCTACCAGAAAAGAAAAGCTGCAAAAGAGGGAGTGTTTCAAACATTTTGTGATTTCTTTTTGATAATAAGCATACAGCAGATATTCGAGCAGGTTTAAGTCAGAAGGGCACCACTATGGCATAGCAGTTAGCAGTGTTGCCTCACAGCACCAGGGACCAGAGTTCGATTCCAGCCTCGAGTGACTGTCTGTGTAGAATTTGCACATTCCTCTGTTTCTGCCCACAATCCAAAGATGTCCAGGTTAGTTGGATTGGTCATGCTAATTTACCCCATGGTGTCCAGGGATGTGCAGATTAGGTAGATTGACAATGGTATATGTGGTGTTACAGGGAATGGTGTGGGTCTGGAAGGGATACTCTTTGGAGGGTTGGTGCAGACTTGATGGGCTGAAGGCCTCTTTCTGTACCACAGAAATTCTATGAAAAGTTAAATGTTTATTCAAACAACATCTCAAAATGAGCTGTAAATATAAGAAGCACAATTGTCCACTCATGCAGACATATAGAAAAGGAAAGATAGATTCTGAAGAATTAAGCAGACAAGGTTATCGCGGGTTTCTGTAAAGGAAAATTTTCTCCGCTGAAAACAAATTGTTTCTTGTTGAATTTCTGGAGTTGACTGGTTGTTAAGCAGGATTCTTTGGCTAGAGGAACTGTCCCCCTGCTATTGGTTTTTATACTGACTGGTTTACCTCTGGTATTTGCGCTTATAAGATTTATTATCTGACTCAGCTTCAGTCGTACGTTCAACCCTTCTAGTGTCCAACCAGAATAGTTTAAAGTTATAAGACTGTGCAGTACAACAGAGAATGGATAATGGCCTTCCACATCTATTTATCATTTGACTGGTTTCTTCATAGACCTCATTCGTAAGTTTCAAGTGCTGAGACAATCCTTCCTAGAACTGCTAGATTTTGAGCTTTGGGTAAGTTCACAAATAATAGGAGGTCTAATTCCATCAATGATTATTTTTTACCTTGGTGTATTCATTGAAGGAAAGAGACCTTACTCCATCTCTCACAATTTAGAACTTGACAGAATTATGTTCAAACATGAGTTAGTCCTTTGTCTGTGAGACCAAAGAAGATCAAAGAAGGGCAGCCATCTAGGATCAGAGTTAAATGTTGATATGCCGTATTGTTCTTTTATTTTTGTATTTAAAATCAAAGTGTCATCTCCATAAGCATGCAGGTACAATGATGCATACAATATTTGGTGCAGTACCCTTATCAGCACTAGTTAGATTTCAGTTCAAAGTGATGTCAGAAAAAATTTCCAGGAGCCAGTAGCCAATTATTTATCTCGAAAAAAAAGTTATCTTCTGTACTAGTGGAACAGTAGAGATCAAGAACTCATCATGCATTCTGCATCTGCCCTTTCTGTGATTCAATGTTCCATTACAATACAATGACAGCTGCATGCTGGGCTACTATGACACAAACAGAATAACACTAACAGAACAATGTTCAGGTCTGCTGGGAAAAAATGTTTTAATACTTCAGATTCAAGTGGAGTTCCTAAATAAACTTATTGGTCTCTGGTGAAGTTTCCATTCCTTCTGGCCGCTGGTCCATTGAAATCCAAACCTACCTAGTGGGTGTCCGGATTCCAATTCAACCACTGGGATCTCAATTTTCAAACCTGTCCCATCAGATCTCAATCACATAGTTCTTTGAAAATTCCAAATGGTGAATCACTCCCAGGAATCTTCTGATATTAGAACGCCAGATTATCAAGCTTAGTTTATCTTGAGTAGTCCCTCATATCCTGTAGAAACCACTTACATTTTGGTAAGCAACTTCCCCAGCAACTTCTACTTTTGCCTCTTCCTCATCCTCCCACTCAGCTTGAATACTCAACACAATGGACATAATGCACTCACTGTGTTATGTGTTAGATATTTTATTGCACAAAAAGTTTTTTTTCCCTCTTTCATGAAATATGTTTTTGATAAAAATGGAACTCAGTCTGAACAATCATCATTAGGCAACAAAAGATGAAAGGCATTCCACTTCATTGCACTTGCTTTCAGTTCTCAGTCACAGCTGAGAGCAAATACAGATGTACACTTACATATCCTTGGATTTCCTGGGACTCTCCAGATGATTTCAACGAAACTGTGCTTCAAGTGGGGACAGGTCCAGCAAAACTATGAAAATAATGCAGAGTGGACATCCCCTTCTTCCCACCTCAGATTCCTCTTAATGTGTAATTGTGTTCAGCAGTGAAAGGGAACTTGGAGAAATGTGATGGTGGAATATGTGCTCTCTTCACCAAAGTACACAGTATTAATTATAAATATCATAGTAACAGATAATCTTAAAGCAAGCATCTTGGCAGTAGCCTGATGATTCAAATGACAAGTGTAATATTTTATTTCATAACATTCCACCCAGGATAGACTTTAAAGTTTGGTGGCCAAACTTGCAGATTATTATTCTTTCAAGGTGAAAGGGATCAGGAGGGTTATAGGAAGAATAAAGATATTGGATGGAGTTGGTTTAATTATCCAAAAGATTTAGCTTGCACTTGATTTTCTTACATTTTTGTTAAAGAATTATTATGCTTTAAGATGAAGATTTTATTTAATGGCTTTAGTAGTTCTCTGTCTATTTCCATACATTTTTATACAATACTATTGACTCTAGTAGTGTGTGATGAAATTGCTTGTGCAGTCCTCATAACAATATTCAAGTTTGTTGAAGCATACATATTTACAGTTTCAGCAAAAATGAATAATTATTCACATGACTTGTTGCTCACCTGCTTTGGCTGTTCAATTATTTCAATGTAGGGATCACATCCTGAATGAGACAAAAGTATTAGCCATTAGTCAACAAGCTATTACAGTTACAAATGAAAAGAATAGGATAATGGTTATCTGACTGCCTCCTTCATTCACACTGAAAAATGGACAATAACAGACAAAAATCTTAAAAAGCAATATAATTTACTGAAAACAGATGACTAGCCTCAATAAAATATTATAATTGGTATTTTACACCCTTGATAAGAACCTGACATAATTTCCAACTTCCAATAGTTAGACCATATGCATGATCCATCCAGCTTTCCAGATCTAGATCAGCTGAAAATAAGAGTTATCAAAGACTGAATGCTCTTTCTGGCTCCACAAAATCTTGCCACTGGATGACAGATGTTCAGTTCTTTTTGTCACTAGAATTTTCTCAGCTCTTTTAAAACAGTTGCCTGCCCATACTAGAAATTTACTAAACCTATTCTAACAAAATTGAAATGATAATGAAAACCCATTCACCATGAAAATGGCTCCCACATCACATTACAGCCTATGAGTCAGAGGTGTGATCACTTCACCCAATGCTTGCTTGATGTAACATATCTATGAATAATCAATTTCAATGTTCTCATAATGGATTTATCATCAATTGCTCCAGAAATTGTTTTTAACAAACTATACAGAATGATAAAAATTAATTTCAACAATCAATTTTCAAAAAGTACCATGCAAATATTATCATATTAATAAGCTAAGTTTACAGGGGTGGTGGTGGTGTAGTGACAATGTCATTGGGTTAATTGTCTGCGGTTCAAGATTAATACTTTGGGAACATGGTTTTAAACCCCACCATGGCAGATGGTGAAATTTCAATCAACGAAAATCTGGAACAAAGACCTGGTCTATTGGCAAGCATGTAACTCCTGCTGATTGTTGAAAAAATGCGTCTGATTCACTTATGTCATTTAGAAAGGAAATCTGTCAATCTTACCTGGTCTGGTCTACATGTGACTCCAGGCCCACAACAAAGTGTTGACTGTTATTTGCCCTCTGAAACTGCCTAGAAACTACACAACTTAAGCAACAATTAGGATGGACAATTAATGCTGGTCTTGATGAAGGGCTTATGCCTGAAATGTAAATTCTCCTGCTCCTCGAATGCTGCCTGACCTGCTGTGCTTTTCCAGCACCACATTCTCAACAATGTACACTTTTGGTCAAATTAATTTTGTTGAGTGGTGCAAGTACCTCAGATGTTAAATGGAAATTTTCTATAGACTAGATTAGATTCCCTACAGTGTGGAAACAGGCCCTTCGGCCCAACAAGTCCACATTGACGCTCTGAAGATTAACCCACCCAGACCCATTCCCCTCTGACTGATGCACCTAACACTATGGGCAATTTAGCTTGGCCAATTCACCTGACCTGCACATCTTTGGACTATGGGAGGAAACCGGAGCATCCAGAGGAAACCCATGCAGACACGGGGAGAATATGCAAACTCCACACAGACAGTCACCTGACTGAACCTGGGACCCTGGTGCTGTGAGGCAGCAGTGCTGACCACTGAACCACCGTGCCACCCATAGGTCTACACTAATTGCAACCCATATTGTGGTGGAGACCAAAAAAACTTAAGGTCCCTGCATCAAAATTGGCAGCTTATTCAACACGTTTTGTTTGGCTTGGAATTAGTCAATTTGACAATGGCTGAGTCTCCTGGTGAGAAGTGAACATAAAGGAACAGTAATACAGGTCATTCAGCCCCATAGCCTAATCAATGAAATCATGGCTGAGCTGTAGTGTAAATCCACACACCCACCTTTGGCCTACATCCCATAATATCTTGCTTAACAAATATTTAACTATCTCAGATCTAAAACTAACAATTGACTTACCATCAATTGCTATGGTGGAAGAGAATTTCAAACATCTACCATCCTTTGTGCATAGAAGTGATTCCTAACACTTTCTCTGGTTCTAGAATCTTCAACCTTTTAAAATAGTTTATCTTTATCTACACTGTCGTTTCCTGCTAATATCTTAAAGAACTATCACCCCTTAATCTGCTAAATTCTAGAGAAAACAGCTGTAATTTGTATAATCTCTCCTCATAGCTTAACACCTGAAGTCCAGGTATCATTTTTGTAAACTACGTTTTACTCCCTCCAAGATTAAACTATCCCACAGTATCCTTATATGTATAAAGGGCAGCATTAACCTTCTTGATTATTTTATGCGCCTGTTTGTAGCATTTTAAAGATCTGTGCACCTGAACCACCAAATCTCTTTGGACACCCCTTGTATTTAACTTCATGCCATCTAGAAAGTACCCTGCTATCTTTTTTTGGTTGAAAATTAATAACTTTACACTTGCTTACATTGAATTCTATCTCCCATGGTTTGGTCTGGTCATCTACTCCATCAATATCTTATTGCAATAAAATGTGGAATTTACACAATAAAAGTACATAAAAGGCAGCAAGGCATCCCTCCTCTGCACATTTTGTATTTATTCTCAAAATACAAAATCATTATTGAGAATCAGTATAAAACAGGTACATTATCATATTCACTTCACAGCTTATTGCATGATTTTCAAAGTACAAGGAGTTTCTGTGACAATATGCAATACAATAACTTTTAGCTTTTCATGAATTACATTTCATTTACCACACTAACACCATTTTGCATTTATCTTCACTTTGTGTTTTTCTCTATCTACTGAAGCGGCCTCTGCACATTGCATCAGAGTTCTGTTGGCAATGGTTTTGGCCCCACTGAGCTATAGGAATAAAGAAAAAAAATGTCTGATGGACTTAATACAGAATGCAGGGTTACACAAATATGTGAATCCATACACAAGTAGTCTTGAGATGTTGTAACTTGAAGGGACACTTTTATATCAACAGGCAAACTGGAGGTCAATCTGCAAGTCAACCTACATGGCAATAAGTTATTTTATATGATCAAACTTAAGTCAGTATGTAACCATGCCTTGAATATGAGCTCTTTAAAAGAAATGACTTTGTAAATCTTCAACTATACATTGTACCTTGAAGTTCAGTATGCATGAGATAGGATTTTAAAAAATACCCTTTAGGTTGTTTAAGGACTTTGCATGGTTGAACAATAAATGTGCATCAGGTTGTCAGGTAACACTTGTGATTTGCAAACGTGGACCCAAAGCATTTTATTGTTGGATAGTCTTATCTTGTCTTAATTGTGCTGACTTTCTGTGCATTTATTTTATGGTTCTGTTGGCAGCAATTGGCTTAATCCCTAATTACTGACAGAACTCATGTGTAGATGTCTCAAGGAGAGTTAGTCTGAAGTTTCAAACAGGACAATCGTATTCTCACTCTTTCTGAGCAATACCCATGCACATTTTTATCCATGGTTGCTCCAACGTGAGTACTTGCACAAATTGTCTACTTCATATCTTTACAGTGAGTTTCATTTTACTTCATTTTTAAATGTTGCTTTTCCCACCTCTCCCTCTTCTGCTGGCCTTGGCAACAGCTGACAAAATATTTTAAGCCATGATATGGAGGTGCCAGCGTTGGACTGGTATAGACATAGTTAAAGGTCACACAACACCAGGTTATAGTCCAACAGGTTTATTTGGAAGTACAACCTTTCAGAACGCTATTATAAATTAATTCTGAATCTCTACAAAGACTGAAATTTCCTTTTAAATAATCATTTACCTTTAAATCTGTACTTTCTTATAAATTTCCACTATTCATTTTGTGGAGACAGCAATGAACAATCATTCAAATATCAGAAATTGCTGGAGAAAAAGGAGAGTTAACACTTTGAATCCAGTGATCGTACTTCGAAACTCACTTGACCAGAAACATTAACTCTGCTTTCTCTACACAGATGCTGCCAGTTTTGAATTTCTCCAGCAATTTCTTTCTGTTTTTGTTTCAGAATTCCAGCATTGACAGTTCTTTATTTTGTTTTATATTAATCATTCAAGTATGTTTACCACAAAATGTCAGAGACAGCTATCTGATTTCATTATTGGCGAGACTTGTGTCAGTAACTAGGTAAGAAAGTCTGAAACATGCCTAGTGAAGGAAATTCCCCTTATCTTTGTGACGATGCTGTCTGTCTCCATATGCTATAAACAGTAAACATTCCTTGTCATCCAGTAATAACAATAGTAGTCACTTACTGAAATGTGGAGCAGGATCTGAATAGTTCAAATCTTGACAGTTGAGAACAAAGTCAATGTCTGCACTATTGTAGTGATTCATACTCTCCATCTATTAAAAAAAGTCAATATAGTTTTATACAGATTCAAAATGTTAAGTGTTTTGCACGATACATCCTTTTAAATATTACAACATAAATTTTTATTAATGTTGATATAAAAATGCTAGCCAACCATAAACTAATGACTGACCATGACAGGGTGTTTTATGCAATCTATTTGACATTCATATGATGGATTCTGTCAGTTCCGTCAAACAAATTTGCAAGGCATCTAATTAGATTGAACACTTGCTTTTTGATCCATGACTCTGCATTGCTAACAGAGATGTGCAGATCCTGCAGTTCCAACTGCCTGTTCACTGGCAGTAGTCGGACAAGCATAGCGACAGAAGTCCAAGTTGTGGAAAGAGATCCAAAATTACAGCAATTAACAGTATTTACAGAAGCCTTTGAAAGGATGTGTCATTGTATGGGGAGATTTGAGACAGGGTCAATTGTTGGAAGAATCAGGGAAAACTATACACAAAGGTTATTGAACAATAGTTTGATCAGAAGCTAATATTATAATGGTTTTACTTTGTGCTTTGTCAGCTGTTTCTTCACAAAATGTGACTGCCTTTTATAATTCCATAACCAGGGTGATGTTACAATGACATTGCGCAATGATGGTGTTATACCATATGCTCAAATAGAATTGGTTGTGTAAGTTTTTTGATGCAAGACATCATAGCATTAAGCATCAATTAACTTGGTTGGCTAGATGGTTGATGTGTTATTCAGATTAATATCAAAATGTAGGTTTAATTTTCATTATAGTGGAGATAGACTTAATTCCTCCCTCCTTCGAGCATGGTATGCATTAAGTTCTGTAGCCAATTGTTTCTCTCACAGAAATGCCTATGTTACTTCGTGTCATAGAATCAATAAAAGGAATGGACTGAACAAAATTCCAAAATAAAGCTGCAATGTCTTCACCTTAACAAGTTTCATTGTCCCATTAAATCCAGGAGTTTGAGCACTGGCTGCAGGCACCCTGACACAATAGGGTGTGCCTGTCTGCTGTACTCCTTTAGGCCCTTTCCTTTATTTGTTTTCATTCTGGCCTTAAAGCCATCACTTCACAATTTTAGCAGCTCCAGATGCTCAGCAAGTTTAAATTAGCAGTTTTTTCTCCTGAGGATGGTTGGTGAGGTGGGGGGGTAAAGATCCGCCTTGCCTGGGGGTATGGCACAGAGCCCAGCCCAGCAGACCAGTTAGATCACCACCATCTTGGATCTCTCAAGTTTCATTTTCATTGCAATGCTAATTCAATGCTAAGCAAGCACTCCACCTCAGGAAGGGAATCATGTTAACCACTGAGCAGCATTTCGGAGTAATTTTTTTCTTGCATTTGTTAAAGGTTTGAAAGGTCAATGCAGCAAACCTATAAAAGCTCAACTGAAACAAAAGCTGCTACTTGTAACAAGCACGATATACACACCATATCATGAAATAACTCAGTGCTGAAGTTTTTCTTACACCTGCCCTTTCATTACAGAATTGTTAAGTTAAGACGGGTGTTTTTTTGCCCATTGTGTCTGCACCAGAAATATCAAGAATTATACGTTTTTTTTCACAATCAGCCAAATGCAATCAACATACAGTCTATCAAAGGTTTCTTTAAAAACATTTTGACCAATTTGGATTTTAATTTCTATCATAGATTTTTAACCATTTGGTGTAAATGCAAACCAATACTTTGGGTATTATTCATGCTATATGATCCAAATAAAGTCATCCAGATTTCTCATGTTTAATACAGAAGAACATGGGTCTTTTCTAACTCTTCTCCTCGCTGACTGAAATACACTTTCAATAGGTTCTTTACATTTGTTATGAAGACTATACATTTGACAAGAGTATTAAAGCTTCCTCCTTCAGTCACATCCTCCATATCAGATTTTATTGTTTCAGATGAATAAAATCAATGGGGCTTTGTTCTTTTGATCCAAGTCATTTTCTAATTTCTTAAAGAGATGTGTCACAGCGTTCTGCACACATTAATTTTCTTTCCACTGATATTTCAAAAGTGGAGCCTTCATTTTCACTTCTTTACAAATTTTTCAAATATTTGTTTACAGTCTTGTTTTTCAATTCCTTTTGAAGTTTGTTGATCAATTCATTCATATTAGCAACTGCTCCAACCAGTTCAGTTGCTTTTATTACAGATTTATGCAAAAACTCTTACACAGGTTTGACAACTGCACGTGGGTGTTCTGTTCATTTTGGAACTTTGTTCTCATGGTTACTGATGGTTCCTTAGTCACTTTCAATTTACTCATCCACAACTAATCCCATTCCTTAAGATTTTCTGTAGCTTCTTTTACAGACAGTATCTGCATTTACATATCACACATTCTCATCATTCCTGTGCGCCAGATTGGAGTTCAAAACTTTCAATGGTCCAAATATTATTGAGTTCCAACAGTTCTTCAAGTTGAGTTTGTAATTCAACCCACTGTTCACATTCATCAGCAATTTCACATGTTCAAGGTTTTTTTTAATGATACTTCATGGAGCCTTCTGTTATTTGAAGGTCATCACATTTTAATTGAAGATTTATCTCAATTGAATTTGCTTCCAAACAAATCATTCAAATTTACTTCTTGTCATCAATCCTCAAGTATCTTCACAGGTTCTCATTTTCCATTTGCAAACTCAACTTCAATACATGAAAGATGGTGTTCTACAATGCCCAATTTTCCTTTAGTATAGCCTTGTTCCTTTCTTTCTTCATTCTTGGCTCTTGCTTTCTTTCCTCATCTCTTTCTTTCATTGCCGAACTCTCTCTCCCTGGAGTTCAAGTTCAAATTTTACTCATTTCACTTTCAAGTTTACAGTTTCTCATTTTTTATCCCTTTTGATTTCATGCTGAATTATGCTGGTTATTGATATTTGCAGATGAATTCTAGTTAACCTAAGCTCTGTTCTCGCTGGTTTGGACTCTTCTCCTTACAATCCAAGTTGCTGTGCTATTACCATAACTACCTCTGCTCTCTTAGGCACTTGGTTTAATATGTACCCACTGCCTTTCTGTGAATGCTATTAACCTAGTCTTGGGTAGTTCTTGCAAAGTACACAGGTCTAAATCTTGCCTTTCCAGAAAAGTCATAGCAATAGACAAAGGCATTTTTTCGTTTTCAATATGGAGTGTAAAATTCACTAGAAAATCTTAACTCAATCTCAGCAAGTTCCAACACTTTTAGTTGTATTTGGATTTCAAATGCTGCAAGAACTTCTAAATTACGTTTGCATGCAGATTAGACCACCAAATTTGAGTTATGACCTGGCTAGGGACAGTTAACTATTTTTTAAAGTATGGAAATGTGCTAAGTAAGAGAGTAAAGAACAATGATTCTTTGTTTGTGAATTTTCTGACACAATACAGCCATCACCTGCGGTCTCTAGCAATTTGATTTACTCCATGTGACATTAAGAAATGGCTGGAGGCACTGAAGGGGCTATGGGCCCTGACCACATTCTGGCAATAGTGCTGAAGACTTGTGGTCCAGAATGTGCTATGCCCCTTATCAAGCAGTTCCAGTACAACTACAACATTGGCATCCATTCAACAACAGGAATGCACGGTGCCTAAAAAGCGAGATAAATCTAACCTAGATAAGTACCATTCCATTAGTCTACTCTCAAACAGTAGCAAAGTGATGGAATGGATAACAACTCCAGGGCGTTGATAGTGGAGAATTTAACAATAGTAATGTCATTGAATATCAAGGGGCGATGGTTAGATTCTCTCATTTTGGAAGTGGTCATTGCCAGGCACTTGCATAGTGCAAATGTTACTTGTTGCTTTTCAATCCTAACCTCAATGGTGTCAAGGTTTTGCTATGTATGGAGATGAATTGCTTCAGTATATGAGGAGTCAGGAAAGATGCTGAACATTGTTCTGACCGAGTTCCAGAATGCTACCAAATTAAAAATAGTATTCTGATCAGGAAGTGGAGACTTCCTCCTAGGCCTGTGGACAAAAAGTGGGTCGGCAGATTGTGGTGCCAAAAAAATACAATCTAGAGATATTGAGGATTGGCCATGAAATTCGCACGGCTGGACATGTTGGGATTTGGAAGACCCAAGCATGTAATTTGATATTCTAACTGGCCATGCCTCCACAAGGACTTAGTGCAATTTAATAAAATGCACTTAACATTTTAGATTGCGGGAAACCTCCAAACTGCAATAAAACTAACACCCCACTTCCCATTCAGATTTTGGGGAACTATTTAATAGGTTGTTGATAGACTGGGTGGGACCCCAGCCAAAAACATAAAAGGGGACACCCATATATCCTCACTATTCTAGATGTGGCTGCCCAGTTTCTGGAAGCCATTCACTGGAGAAACATTTCTGTCAAGACAGTGGTGGAGAAGCTAAACTCATTACCCAATATGGATTACCAGTGAGATCCAGTTGAATCAACATGTCAACTTTACATCAAAACTTTTCACAATAATATGGGTATATAACACAGGGTTATATGGGTATATAAAGGTTTCAGCTTGTCAATTACAGTCACAGGGAGCTTCAGAATCTCACCATCAGAGCCTCAGCACGATGATCAGGGTATGCTACCATAAATATCCTAGTGACCATGATAAAGGATTGGGATTTCTCTTGTTTGCCATCTGGAAATCACACACTTAATCACAAAATTTTAAATGGTTCAGAAGGATGTCATTCAGCCTGTCATATCTGTACTGTGTCCACCAGTTTCATTCCCACTGAATTTGTTTATGGTCAAGAGGTAAGAGGTCCTCTAAAATTAATTTTAAAAGCATTATTAGAGTAAGGGGTTGAATCTTCAATGTTAGACTACAAATCAATGTTCTGAGAGCAAATCACAAGAGTCTGTAATGTGACTTAGCAGTACGTTAAAACTCATAAATAACCATGAATAAATGGGCAAATGAACAGGCAAGATTTGAACATTTTAGCCAGGGGACTATATAATATTGTTACCTCTGCACTTCAGTGCTTCATATAGAATAGACAAGATGATTGATGAGGTGAATTATTTGATTGATGTCTCAGAGCACCAGAAAAAAAGTTGGCTGTGTCACATTAACATGTTAAAACAAACCAGATGCTAGGAGCTGGATAAGCAAGGCCTGTTAGGTAGTGAGGGCACTGGTGGCTGAAAGACACAGGGGTATAAAACAGATAGAGACCTTGACAATTGCCAAATAGGATGTCATACCATCCAATTATTTAACACTGAACTATTAGGGATAATAGACACCGTGTTCTCATATTTTGATGCAGACCAGATATTTTGAATCTGGACACAGTACAGAAATGACAGGCTGACTGACATCCTTCTGACCATTTAAAATTTTGTGATTAAGTGTGTGAATTCCAGATGGCAAACAAGAGAAATCCTAATCCTTTATCATGGTTACTAGAATATTCATGGTAGCATACCCTGATCATCGTGCTGGGGCTCTGATGGTGAGATTCTGAAGCTCCCTGTGACTGTAATTGGCAAGCTGAGACCTTTAGCTGTGTCACATACCCAGATTATTGTGAAAACATTTTGACGTAAAGTTGACATGTTGACCATTAGGGAGGACATCTAATGAGGCTGCTCACTTAATTTATAGAGCTCTCTAGGAACAAAACATAATGCACAACCTAAACCTAATGATGTGGATAAAGAAGAGTGCCTCTTATAGTGCAGCATCCATGTCATCAAGGTCCTGAGAAACAGGCCTTAATGAAATTGAGATCTAATACATGTTGGAAAATCATCTGGTTGAACTCAGTCAAAGTAGTTGGAGATCCACAGTTGTGCTAGTGCTCAGGCCTGATGGTTCAGTAAGATTCTGGATAGACTACAGAAAAGTCAATGCAAAACCAAGGTAGGCTCCTATCCAATTCCTTGCCTGGAAGACTACATTGACAATGTTGGAAATGTCATTTTGCACCTAGACATTTCTGCTGAAGGATATAGGTAGGCTCCCTTTATACTCCAAGCTAAATAACTCTCAGCCTTTGTCACACCAAATAACCTTTTTCAATGTCATGTTTTGCCATTTGGACTAAAAATATATGGTTCAGCCATTTTCCAGAGTCTAATGAATCAAGTAATACTTGGCATTCCTAATTGTGTTATGCAACTTTATAATAGACCTGTTTCCAGAGACACTTTGAAAGATTACTTGGAACAGCTTGAAATCCTTTTGAAAGAGTACAATCATCTGATTTCATGGTAAACCTTGTCAAAAAACAAATTTTAAAAATCTTAGGTAGCCTTTCTATGGCCGAGGCAAGTACAGCAAAGAACAGCGAAAGTATAGCATTGATGGATTTCTTTATCCCTAGGACCAAACAGAAAATCACATGGTCTTCAAGGATGTGTGGTTTCTACTACAAGTTTGTACCAAACTTCAGCACTTCTGTTCCATTGACAGAGTTGTTGTTACAGAAAATAACAAAGCTTTCATGATCAAGCTTGTGCCATGTATCAGATTGAGAGACTGAAAGCCATTTTAATTAATGAATTGCTCCTAGCCGCCGTAAATTTCACTAAACCTTTTAAGATAGTGATTAATATAAGTGAATAGCATGTAGGTGTTGTCCTGCTTCAAGAAGATGGGTCAGGCATAGAACGGCCAATGGGATACTTCTTAAAAAATTAAACCTACATCATACAGATATACTTCTTTGGAGAAAGAGATTATGGGACTGCTACTGGTTTTAAAAACGTTTACGTATATGTCCACCATGAAAACAGGGAGACACTGGTATGTACTAATTATAACCCCTTAACTTTGAAACATTCAAAAACTAGAACGCCAAACTATTCTGATGAGGTCTGCTGTTGCAAACTTATCACTTAAAGATTTTCCACATTACAGGAGATAATAATGTAATTTCTAACGCTTTGTACAGAATTTAACATGGTCAGGTTGTGAGTTTGCTCACTGGACGCTGAACCAACAACCAGCAGAACGAATGTCATATACAAAATACATTGTATTGAACAACAAACATTACATTGAACAGACGGGAAGGAAAGTAGCCACCAGGATACATGCGAACCAACTAGCCACTAAAAGACATGACCAACTATCACTAGTATTCGTACTCACAGATGAAGAGGGACTCTAGTTTGACTGGGACAATACATCCATCCTGGGACAGGCTAAACAATGCCAATGGGAATTCTTGCATGGGAATTCAATGCATGGGAATTCCTAGAGGCCTAGCATTCAAACCAGAACTCCATTAACAAATGCATTGACTTGGATCCCATTTACCAACCTCTCAGAAAAAGAACCAGAAGTGACAACACCACCACATCAGACCAAGACACAAAAATAGCAAACAGGACAGAACATCAGTGCTTTATCAGAGGCTTACTGATGATGTTACCGCACTCCCAGGTCCCTTTGTACTTTGGCTTTATGAATTTTCTCACCGTTTTAAAAATAGTCCTTACCTGTGTTCTTTTTTCCAAAGTGCAAGACAAAGGCAACTCAGCAAGCAACCTTACAACCTGATCCAAAACTCTTCTCCAAAATTGCAAACTTAACATTGCTCCATTGTTCCAAAGTTCCAAAATGGAGAAAAAGCATGATAGCATTACTTAGACTTGGATGAAAGAATGAAGGAGTGCACATGTGTTTCTTGTATTTTTATGTTTCCTTACGTTGTAATAACTTATTATGAAATA
The DNA here is from genome assembly GCF_004010195.1 of Chiloscyllium plagiosum. Classification (NCBI taxonomy): domain Eukaryota; kingdom Metazoa; phylum Chordata; class Chondrichthyes; order Orectolobiformes; family Hemiscylliidae; genus Chiloscyllium; species Chiloscyllium plagiosum. The sequence goes on from NC_057723.1 coordinate 41,240,203, forward strand.
TATCTAAGCTATGTTTCATCTCTCCTAAGGATGGAGGTGTAATGAAGAGATGTGATCCAAATATTAATGTTTAAAAGTTTGTGTCCATATAAATAAACCTTGAACTTTTAAATTAAGTACAACCGCTACAATGTTTACTATGTAAAGAGCAGGAAGGTTGACCATACGACCATAAGAAATAGGAGTCAAAGTAAGGCCATTTGACCCATGAGTCCACTCTGCCAATAGATCATGGCTGATGGGCATTTCAATGCTACTTACCCACACTCTCCCCGTATCCCTTAATTCCTTGCGAGATTAAGAATTTATCAATCTGTCTCTTGAAGACATTTAACATCCCGGCCTCCACTGCGCCCCATGGCAGTGAATTCCACAGGCCCATCACTCTCTGGCTGCAGAAATATCTCCTCATTTCCGTTCAAAATTGACTCCTTTTAATTCTGAGGCTGTGCTCATGAATCCTAGTATCCCTGCCTGATGGAAACAATTTCCCAGCATCCACCTTTTCTAAGCCATGCATTATTTTGTAAGTTTCTATTAGATCTCCCCTCAACCTTCTGTACTCTAACAAATACAATCTCAGGATCATTGTATGTTAGACCTACCACTCCAGGGATCATCCATGTGAATCTCTGCTGGACATACTCCAGTGCCGGTATGTCCTTCCTGAGGTGTGCGGTCCAAAACTGGACACAGTTATCTAAATGGGGCCTAACCAGAGCTTTATTAAATCTTAGTAGCACCTCACTGCTTTTACATTCCAACCCTCTTGAAATAAATGACAACATTACATTTGGTTTCTTAACCACCGACTCAACCTGCAAGTCAACCTTTAGAGAATCTTATACTAGCACTCCCAGATCCCTCTGTACTTTGGCTTTATGAATTTTCTCACCGTTTTTAAAATAGTCCTTACCTGTGTTCTTTTTTCCAAAGTGCAAGACCTTGTATTTGCTCACATTGAATTTCATCAGCTATTTATTGGACCATTCTCCTAAACTGTTTAAATCTTTCTACAGCCTCCCCACCTCCTCAGAATTACCTGCACATGCACCTAACTTCGTACCATTGGCGATCTTCACCAGAATGCCCCAAGTCTCTTCATCCAGATTATTTATATATAAAGTGAACAGCTGGGGCCCCAACACTGAATCCTGCAGGACACCACTTGTCAACAGCTGCCATTCCGAGAAACAACCTTTTATCCCAATTCTCTGCCTTCTGTCAGATTGCCAATCCTCAATCCACACCAGTAGCTCACCTTGAACACCATGGGCCCTCACCTTACTCAGCAGCCTCCCATGAGGCACCTTATCAAAGGCCTTTTGGAAGTCTAGGTAGATAACCTACTTGTTACCTATTCAAAGAATTGTAACAGGTTTGTCAGTCACAACCTCCCATACCAAATCTATGCTGACTTGTTCTAGTTCAACTCTGCACTTCCAAGAATTTAGAAATCTCATCCTTAACGATAGAGTCTAGAATTTTACTTACAACCGAGGTTAGGCTAATCGGCCCATATTTTTCCATCTTTTTTCTTGATCCTTTCTTGAACAAGAGGGTTACAATAGTGATTTTCCAATAATCTGGAACTTTCCCTAACTCCAGTGTTTTTTGGAAGATTACAACCAATGCCTCTGCTATTTCCTCAGCCACCTCCCTCAGAAATTTAGGATGTAGCCCATCCAGGCCAGGAGGTTTATCTGTTTTTAGACCTTTTAGCTTATCAAGTACTTTCTCCTTTGTAATGACCACCATACTCAACTCTGCCCTTTGACTCTCCTTAATTGTTGGGATATTACTTATGCCTTCCACTGTGAAAACTGACACAAAGTATTTATTAAGTTCTTTAGCTTTTTCCTTATCTCCCATCACTAGCCTTCCTGCATCAATTTGGAGCAGTCCAATGTCTACTTTTGCCTCTCATTTGTTATATATTGAAAGAAACTTTTACTATCATTTCAGTAGGTGGCACGGTGGCACAGTGGTTAGCACAGTGTCAGAGACCTGGGTTCAATTCCCCTCAGGCAACTGATTGTGTGGAGTTTGCACATTCTCCCTGTGCCTGCGTGGGTTTGCTCCGGTTTCCTCCCACAGTCCAAAAGATTAGGTGAATTGGCCATGCTAAATTACCTGTAGTGTTAGGTGAAGGGATAAATGTAGGAGAATGGGTCTGGGTGGCGGGTCGGTGTGGACTTGTTGGGCTGAAAGGCCTGTTTCCACACTGTAAGTAATCTAATCTAATATTACTGGCTAGCTTACCTTCATATTTGATTCTCTCCTTGTTATCCTCTGCTTGTTTTTGTAGTCTTCCCAATCTTCTGATTTCCCAGCTCTCTTGGCAACTTTATAAGCTCTCTCTTTTTCTGTGATACATTTCCTGAGTTCCTTCTTCAGCCATGGTTATCTAATGCCCCACCCGGGTAATCTTTCTTTTCTCTGTACTGTGTCCTCAATTACACCCAGAAACTCCTGCCACTGTTGTTCTACTGCCTTCCCCACTACGCTCTGCTTCCAGTCAATTTTCGTCAGTTTCTCTCTCATGCCCCTGTAATTATCTTTATTTCCATCATTACATCATTACATCTGATTTTACCTTCCCTCTTTCGAACTACACCCTGAATTCTACCATCTTATGATAGCTGCCTCCTAAGTGTTCCCTGACTTAAGACCTTTTATAAAGTCTGGCTCGTTACATAGCACCAAGTTCAGAATACCTGCTCCCTTGTGGGCTCCATCACCAGCTGTACCAAAAAGCCATCCTGTAAGCATTCCATGAATTCCCTTTCTTTGGATCCACTGGCAACATTATTCACCCAGTCCATTTGCATACTGAAGTCCCCCATGATCACCGTGACCTTATCTTTCTGACATGCCCTATCTATTTCCTGGTACATCTTGCAACCCCTGGTCCTGACCACTGCTGGGAGGTCTGGGCATAACTCCCATTGTCGTTTTTTTGCCTTTGTGGTTCCTCAACTCCACCCACACAGACTCCACATCATCTGACCCTATATCATTTAATGCCATAGATTTAATTTCATTCTTAACTAATAGGGCAACCCCGCCCCCTCTGCTCACCACCTTGTCGTTTCGATAAGTTGTAAATCATCTTTTCGATAAGTTGGATGGACTTAATCAGTCTGCAGGACTTTCAGAGAGAGAGATGACATAGCCCAGTTAGTGCAATAAGGCAACTTTTTTAATACAGAAAGCATTTGTCTTGCCAAGAAAGCAACAACCCATTGTTTCCCCTCTCTTTCTTTGCAATTTCTCTCAGCAAAAGTGTGAAAGCTAAAAACCCAGCAGTAATCTATACTGTTCAAGGTGCATTTTTGGAAAGGTTTTTGGAATCTATCCCACCATCTTCAGAAATGCTCCAGGAAGAAACCCCAGTGCTAGCAGCTTGTGTGTGCAGAATAACTTTGGACACGAAACACCTTCTGGAACAATCTGTGACTTTAATTTTTTTCACAAGTTTATCATTTACTCGGCCAAAATAATTTAAAATTAACATGTTGCAGAATCTTTATCCCCAAACTTCCAAGTGTGTTGTTATGCATACTTGTACTTTCAGAAAGGGAGATATGGATATTCACATAATCCAGTATGTTTGTCAATAATCTTTGCATATGTTTATTTTAATTTTTTGGTCTTCATTAAAGGACCATAATTGATTTGTTATCAATACTGAACTTGATAGAGACTGAGACCTATATCAATGGCCATTTCATCAACCTGGTTATGGTTAATATTTGTTGTGACCCCTTGAGGATTGGGACTAGCAAAGGAAACAGTTCTTCTCTCTGACTCAGAGGTAGAAGACAGAGGATAGTGGTGGAGGGTTGGTTTTTCAGCCTGGAGTCCTGTGACCAGTGCAGTGCCACAAGGATCGGTGCTGGGTCCTCTACTGTTTGTCATTTACATAAATGATTTGGATGTGAGCATAAGAAGTAGATTTAGTAAGTTTGCAGATGACACCAAAATTGGAGGTGTAGTGGACAGCGAAGAAGGTTACCTCAGATGACAACAGGATCTTGATCAGATGGGCCAATGGGCTGAGGAGTGGCAGGTGGAGTTTAATTCAGATAAATGTGAGGTGCTGCATTTTGGGAAAGCAAATCATAGCAAGACTTAATGGTAAGGTCCTAGGGAGTGTGGCTGAACAAAGAGACCTTGGAATGCAGGTTCATAGCTCCTTGAAAGTGGAGTCACAGGTAGATAGGATAGTGAAAAAGGCATTTGGTATGCTTTCCTTTATTGGTCAGAGTATTGAATAGGATGAGAGGGGAAAGATATAAAAGAGACCTATGAGGCAACTTTTTCATGCAGAGGGCGGTACGTCTATGGAATGAGCTGCCAGAGGAAGTGGTGGAGGCTGGTACAATTGCAACATTTAAAAGGCATTTGGATGGGTATATGGATAGGAAGAGTTTGGAGTGATATGGGTCGGGTGCTGGCAGGTGGTACTAGATTGGGTTGGGATAACTGGTCTACATGGGCGGGTTGGACCGAAGGGTCTGTTTCAGTGCTGTACAACTCTATGACTGCATGACTCTGACTCCAACATCAGTCGTAACATCATTGTATATCTTTTCTTTCTCTGGACATGCAGACCAATTTGTGCATTAATAACATGTGTCACAAATACACGATTTATTTTCAAGGAAGACTTGATCCAATTACTTTAAATACAGAGTCATAGAGTCATAAAGATGTGCAGCATGGAAACAGACCCTTTGGTCCAACCCGTCCATGCTGTCCAGATATCCCACACCAATCAAGTCCCACCTGCCTGCATCTGATCCATATCCCTCCAAACCCATCCTATTGATATACCCATCCAGATGCCTTATAAATGGTGCAATTGTACAAGCTTCCACCACTTCCTCTGGCAGCCCATACCACACACGCACCACCCTCTGTGTGAAAAAGTTGCCCCTTAGGTCTCTTTTACATCTTTCCCCTGTCACCCTAAACCTATGCCCTCTAGTTCTGGACTCCCCCACCTCAGGGAAAAGACCTCATCTATTTACCTAATCCATGCCCCTCACAATTTTATAAACCTCTATAAGGTCACCCCTCAGCCTTCAATGCTTCAGGGAAAATGGCCCCAGCCTATTCAAACACGCCCTATAGCTCAAATCCTCCAACCCTGGCAACATTCTTGTAAATAATTTCTGAACCCTTTCAAGTTTCACAACATCCGTCCGATAGGAAGGAGACCAGAATTGCACGCAATATTCCAACAGTGGCCTAACTAATGTCCTGTACAGCTGCAGCATGACCTTCCACCTCTGTACTCAATACTCTAACCAATAAAAGAAAGCATACCAAATACCTTCTTCACTATCCTATCTACCTGCAACTCCACTTTCAAGGAGCTATGAACCTGCACTCCAAGATCTCCTTGTTTAGTAACACTCCCTTACCATTAAGTGTGTAAGTCCTGCTAAGATTTGCTTGCAAATGCAGCATCTCATATTTATCTGAATTAAACTATATCTGCCACTTCTCAGCCCATTGGTTCATCTGATCAAGATCCCGTTGTAATCTGAGGTAACCTTCTTCACTGTCCACTACACCTCCAATTTTGGTGTCATCTGCAAACTTACTAACTATACCTCTTATGCTCACATCCAAATCATTGATATAAATGACGAAAAGTAGAGGACCCAGCACTGATCCTTGTGGCACACCACTGGTCACAGGCCTCCAGTCTGAAAAACCCTCCACCACCACCCTCTGACTTCTGCCTTTGAGCAAGTTCTGCATCCAAATGGCTAGTTTTCCCTGTATTCCATGAGGTCTAACCTTGCTAACTAGTTGCCCATGGGGAACCTTGATGAATGCCTTACTGAAGTCCACATAGATCACATCTACCGCTCTGCCCTTATCAATCCTCTTTGTTGCTTCTTCAAAAAACTCAATCATGTTTGTGAGACATGATTTCCCATGTACAAAGCCATGTTGACTATCCCTAATCAGTCCTTGCCTCTCCAAATACATGTACATCCTGTCCCTCAGGATTCCCTCAACAGCTTGCCCACCACTGACATCAGGCTCACTGGTCTATAGTTTCTGGGTTGTCCTTACCACCTTTCTTAACCAGTGGCATCACGTTAGCCAATGTCCAGTCTTCTGGCACCTCACGTGTGACTATAAATGATACAAACATCTCAGTATGAGGCCCAGCAATCACTTCCCCAGCTTCTCACAGAGTTCTAGGGTACACCTGATCAGGTCCTGGGGATTTATCCACTTTAAAGCATTTCAAGACATCCAGCAATTCCTCCTCTGAAAGACAGAAATTTTGCAAGGTGTCACCATCTATTTCCCTACATGCTTTAAATTCCATGTCCTTTTCCACAGTAAACACTGATGCAAAATACTCATTTAGTATCTCCTCATCTCCTGCGACTCCACACAAAGGCCACCTTGCTGATCTTTGAGGGGCCCTATTCTCTCCCTAGTTACCCTTTTGTCCTTAATGTACTTGTAAAAAGCCTTTGGATTCTCCTTATCTCTATTTGCCAAAGTTATCTCATGTCCACTTTTTGCTCTCCTGATTTCCCTTTTAAGTATACTCCTACTGCCTGTATACTCTTCTCAGGATTAATTTGATCTATCCTGTTTGTACTTGACATATGCTTCCTTCTTTTTCTTAACCAAACCCTCAATTTCTTTAGTCATCCAGCATTCTCCATACCTACTAGCCTCTAACAGGAATATACTGTCTCTGCAATCTTTCTATCCCATTTTCCAGCCATCCCTTTACTTGTGAACATCTGCCCCCAATCAGCTTTTGAAAGTTCTTGCCTAATACCTCAAAATTGGCCTTTCTCCAATTTAGAACTTCAACTTTTAGATCTGGTCTATCTTTTTCTATCACGATTTTAATATTATTAGAATTATGGTCGCTGGTCCCAAAGTGCTCCCCACTGACACCTCTGTCACCTGCCCTGCCTTATTTCTGAAGAGTAGGTCAAGATTTGCACCTTCTCTTGTAGGTACATCCATATATGGAATCAGAAGACTTTCTTGTACACACTTAACACATTCTTCTCCATCTAAACTCTTAACACTATGGCAGTCTCAGTCTATGTTTGGAAAGTTAAAATTCCCTACCATAACCATGGGCAGCACGGTGGCACAGTGGTTAGCACTGCTGCCTCACAGCGCCAGAGACCCGAGTTCAATTGCTGTACCTAATTGTCAGTATTTAAGGTATATAATGATGTCACTAAGATCTGCATAATCCTTTTCTGCACTAAACATCAACAGCTTGGTTGCATTCACAGAGTGAGATGCTACATAACTTAAACAGAGAGACCTACATTAAGGTGATTCACTTTTCCTCCAGTCATAATACCCATGGAATAGGAGGCACTGGAGACTCTGAGGGCAAAATTGGTGGGATAAAGCATTTGAAGATTTTGTAAGAGTCTGTAGAGTTTGCCAACTCTGAGCATCCAACTCCCTCATGTGAGGAACAACAGCCTTCCACCAAGCATGTTGAAGATAGTGTGAAGTATTTATATTTAGTGACACAATCTGAATACAACAATAACACTCCAGAGTAGCCTGGAATCCCTTCAGTATAATCTTTGCGTCCACAATAAAGAAATTGATAAGTGAACAGCAAAATGTACAAATGAACGTATTCATCTGAATGATATAATTTTCTGATATTACTGTTTTGCCATTAAAAATGGTACAATAATAATAATGGTATGAGTGCTACAGCTCTTTAATAAACTACAAACCAAAAATTATCTTGCAACTCTGCACTTTGTTTCAATCTTAAAACCTTTCATGGAATTTATGACTTTTTGCTAGAGATTGCAGACATATTTTTAATTATTTAAAAAGACAGTGCACAAATTTCTTAATTTAGAGAAACACCAAAATGCTTTATGTTATTAGTAGGCTGCAACTCTGCTCACTTGTTCAGTCACTTCCTTGAGTAATGTTTACTATTTGCAAGGCAGTTATAAAGCAGAAGTGAAACCTTAACATAAAATTGTGGTAACAAACTAAAGATTGCCACCTGGCATAAAGAATTAAATGAACTTTTAAAATTTGCTGCTAATGGATTTTTGTGACAAAAGGACATGGATGCAAGTTGATACGAAACACCTTTCATCTATAAACATACAAAGAGGTTGATTATTGATCACTGGCCTTGATAACAATAAACTGCCTGCAATTTTGAGGCTATAGCATTTGTATTGGACTAGTGAGCTGAACAAGACAAACAGATGTTCCACGAGAGCTCATCAGATTAAGGCTGACTAATGTTGGGCTCCCCACCTCGCAGTAAGATTAGTCTGGGGTGGGTGGTTGCGAGGGAGTTGTTCTGGGCAGCAACATTTCAAAATGTTTTGTGGTTGAGTGGTGTACATTTGCTCTGTTTGATTCCACAAAAATAATTTCGAACCTGCATTAGCTGGGTTTCTGTCTGACTATCATCTGTGGAATTTATCAGAGAGTGCTACTAATCTTATTCTTACCCTCCCATCTCAATGTTAAGGTCAATTTTCCCCTGCAGAAATTGTCCCCAAATGTGCACTTTTGTTTATGAAATCATGAATCTGCAGCGACAAATGCGAAAGTAATGTTGCTCTCTTTAAGCGGTTGTAAAAAAAGATGTTTTCCAAAACCACGTAGGTCAAAAGTCCAACTACATGACATGAAGAAACCAAATACCAACATCATACAGTTTTCATGTTTAAAATTCACAACTACACAAAAACTGGCACCAATATTGGACTTTAAAAATATCTTCATTGCCTGTATAATGTCGCATAAAATACACAAATACCAATGAATTAAAAGAGTAATCAACCATTTATTCTGACACAATTCTATTCCATTACACAACTACATTTGTCTGTAACTTAAACCAAAAAATTATACAATACCTTTGTAAAATTAAGGAATGTGCAGACTTTTAAGCTGGTAGAATTCATCAGTTGTGCAAAGTCTCGAATCACTGTCCATCCTAACCACCTAAGCCAAATGGCGGTTATGATTTCTGTTAAGCAAATTAATTTGCCGTTTCAAAATATAATTGGCTGAAAGATGTAAAGGCAGACATGCTTCGATAGCAACAGGATATTTCTGTCAATGATGTTATCTGACAAAGAATTCAATGGACTTTCAGGTTCAGATAGAAATGTATCTGTTTATAAATATATATTAATATCATTATCAAAAGGAAAACAAATAGTCTTATTTAATTTTTCATTGAAATTACTCAGTGACAAAATTGATTCTTATTTCAAAGCTGTTTTATTTATTTCTGTATAGTGCTTTATTACAATAAATACATTTTTTTCTTAGCTATCCAATCATGGCATTACCTAATTGTGGCTTTTCCTATCCTGGCAACTTATTCTTCACAATAGTGTATAGAGTCATAGAGATGTACAGCATGGAAACAGACCCTTCGGTTCAGCCTGTCCATGCCGACCAGATAGTCCAACCCAATCTAATCCCACCTGCCAGCACCCGGCCCGTATCCCTCCAAACCCTTCCTATTCATATACCCATCCAAATGCCCTTTAAATGTTGCAATTGTACCAGCCTCCACCACTTCTTCTGGCAGCTCATTCCATGCATGTACCACTCTCTGTGTGAAAACGTTGCCCCGTAGGTCTCTTTTATATCTTTCCACTCTTACCCTAAACCTATGGCCTCTAGTTCTGGACTCCCCTCCCACCCCAGGGAAAAGACTTTGTTTGTTTATCCTATCCATGCCCCTCACAATTTTATAAACCTCTATAAGGTCACTCCTCAGCCTCCAAAGCTCCAGGGAAAACAGCCCCAGCCTGGTCAGCCTCTCCCTATAGATCAAATTCTCCAACCCTGGCAACACCCTTGTAAATCTTTTCTGAACCCTTTCAAATTTCACAACATCTTTCTGCTAGGAAGGAGACCAGAATTGTACGCAATATTCCAACAGTGGCCTAACCAATGTCCTGTACAGCCGCAACATGACCTCCCAACTCCTGTACTCAATACTCTGACCAATAAAAGAAAGCACACCAAACGCCTTCTTCACTATCCTATCTACCTGCGACTCCACTTTCAAGGAGCTATGAAACTGCACTCCAACCTCTTTATTATCAGCAACACTCCCTTGGACCTTACCATTAAGTGTTTAAAATCAACTGGGAGAAAGTGAGGACTGCAAATGCTGGAGACCAGAGTTGAAAAGTGTGGTGCTGGAAAAGCACAGCAGGCCAGGCAGCATCTGAGGAGCAGGAGAATCGACGTTTCGGGCATAAGCCCTTCTTTAGGAATGAGGCTGGTGTGCCAAGCGGGCTGAGATAAAAGGTGGGGTTGGGGATATTTGGGGGAGGGGCGCTGGGAATACGATAGGTGGAAGGAGGTGAGGGTGAGGGTGATAGGCCGGGGGTGGGGGCGGAGAGGTCGGGAAGAAGATTGCAGGTCAAGAGGTTGGTGCTGAATCCGGGGGTTGGGACTGAGATAAGGTGGGGGGAGGGGAAATGAGGAAACTGGAAAAATCTACATTCATCCCGTGTGTTTGGAGGGTTCCTAGGCAGAAGATGAGGCGCTCTTCCTCCAGGCGTCGTGTGGCCAGGGTCTGGTGATGGAGGAGGCCAAGGATCTACATGTCCTTGGCGGAGTGGGAGGGGGAGTTAAAGTGTTCAGCCACGGGGCAGTTGGGTTGGTTGGTGCGGGTGTCTCAGCGGTGTTCCCTGAAACATTCCACAAGTAGGCGGCCTGTCTCCCCAATGTAGAGGAGACCACAGACCTGACGAGAGAGTCGCGGAGGGAGTGGTCTCTCCGGAACACTGATAGGGGTGGGGAGGGAAATATATCCCTGGTGGAGGGGTCTATTTAGAGGTGGCGGAAATGATGGAGGATGATACGATGTATCCGGAGATTGGTGGGATGGAAGGTGAGGACCAGTGGGGTTCTGTCCTGGTGGCGATTGGAGGGGCGGGGTTCAAGGGCGGAGGTGCGGGAAGTGGAGGAGCTGCAGTGGAGAGCATCGTCGACCACATCGGAGGGGAAATTGCAGTCTTTGAAGAAGGAGGCCATTTGGGTTGTTCGGTATTGGAATTGGTCCTCCTGGGTGCAGATGCGGTGGAGGCGAAGGAATTGGGAATATGGGATGGCATTTTTACAGGGGGCAGGGTGGCAGGAGGTGTAACTAGATAGCTGTGGGAGTTGGTCAGTTTATATTAAATGTCTGTGTTGAGTCGGTCACCCGAGATAGAAATGGAGAGGTCTAGGACGGGGAGGGAGGAGTCTGAGACGGTTCAGGTAAATTTGAGGTTGGGGTGGAAGATGTTATAAAGTGGATGAACTGTTCAACCTCCTCGTGGGAGCACGAGGTAGCGCCAATACAATCATCGATGTAGCGGAGGTAAAGGTGGGGGATGGTGCCAGTGTAGCTGCGGAAGATGGACTGTTCCACATATCCGACGAAGAGGCAGGCATAGCTGGGGCCCATGCGGGTGCCAATGGCTACTCCCTTGGTTTGGAGGAAGTGAGAGGATTGGAAAGAGAAGTTGTTAAGAGTGAGGACTAGTTCAGTCAATCAAAGGAGGGTGTCAGTGGAAGGGTACTGGTTGGGTCGGCGGGAGAGGAAGAAGCGGAGGGATTGGAGGCCTCCGTGATGGCGGATGGAATCCGACAAAGAGGCAGGCCTAGCTGGGGCCCATGCGGGTGCCCATGGCTACTCCTTTGGTTTGATCCAACGAAGAGGCAGGCATAGCTGGGGCCCACGCGGGTGCCCGTGGCTACTCCTTTGGTTTGGTCCAATGAAGATGCAGGCATAGCTAGGGCCCATGCAGGTGCCCATGGCTACTCCTTTGGTTTGGTCCGCCCAAGAGGCAGGCATAGCTGGGTCCGCCGAAGAGGCAGGCATAGCTGGGTCTGACGAAGAGACAGGCATAGCAGGCATAGTGTTTAAGTGCTGCTAAGATTTGCTTTCCCAAAATGCACATCTCGCATTTATCTGAATTAAATTCCATCTGCCACTTCTCAGCACATTGGCCCATCTGATCAAGATCCTATTGTCACCTGAGGTAATCTTCTTTGCTGTCCACTACACCTCCAATTTTGGTGTCATCTGCAAATTTACTAACTGTATCTCTTTTTCTCGCATCCAAATCATTTATGTAAATGACAAAAAATAGAGGACCCAGCACCGATCCTTGTGACACTCCACTGGTCACAGGCCTCCAGTCTGAAAAACAACCCTGCACTACCAGCCTCTGTCTTCTACGTTTGAGTCAGTTCTGTATCCAAATGGCTAGTTCTCCCTGTATTCCATGAGATCTAACCTTGCTAACCAATCTCCCATGGGGAACCTTATCGAACGCCTTACTGAAGTCCATATCGATCACACCTACCGCTCTTCTCTCATCAATCCTCTTTGTTATTTCTTCAAAAAACTCAATCAAGTTTGTGAGACATGATTTTCCACACACAAAGCCATGCTGACTATCCCTAATCAGTCCTTGCCTCATGATTCCCTCCAACAACCTCCCCACCACTGACATCAGGCTCACTGGCCTATAATTCCCTGGCTTGTCCTTACCACCCTTCTTAAACAGTAGCACCACGTTAGCCAACCTCCAGGCTTCTGGTATTTCACCTGTGACTATCGATGATATAAATATCTCAGCAAGAGGCCCATCAATCACTTCCCTTTCTCTAGCTTCGAGGGTACACCTGATCAGGTCCTGGGTATTTATCCACTTTTAAGCGTTTCAAGACATCCAGCATTTCCTCCTCTGTAATCTGGACATTTTGCAAGGTGTCACCATCTATTTCCCTACACTCTATATCTTCCACATCTTTTTCCATAGTAAATACTGATGCAAAATATTCGTTTATTATCTCCCCCATTTTCTGCGGCTCCACACAAAGGCCGCCTTGCTGATCTTTGAGGAGCCATATTCTCTCCCTAATTACCCTTTTGTCCTTAATGTATTTGTAAAAACCTTTTGGATTCTCTTTAATTCGATTTGCCAAAGCTATCTCATGTCCCAGTTTTGCCCTCCTGATTTCCCTCTTAAGTATACTCCTACTGTCTTTATACTCTTCTAAGGATTCACTTGGTCTACCCTGTCTATACCTTACATATGCTTCCTTATTTTTCTTAACCAAACCCTCAATTTCTTTAGTCATCCAGCATTCCCTATACCTACAGCCTTTCGTTTCACCCTAACAGAAATATACTATCTCTGGATTCTCATTATCTCATTTCTGAAGGCTTCCCATTTTCCAATCATCCCTTTACCTGCGAACATTTGCCCCCAATCAGCTTTTGAAAATTCTTGCCTAATACCGTCAAAATTGGCCTTTCTCCAATTTAGATCTGGTCTTTCCTTTTCCATAACTATTTCAAAATTAATAGAATTATGGTCGCTGGCCCCAAAGTGCTCCCCTACTGACACCTCAGTCACCTGCCCTGCCTTATATCCCAAGAGTAGGTCAAGTTTTGCACCTTCTCTAATAGGTACATCCACATTCTGAATCAGAAAATTTTCTCGTACACATTTAACAAATTCCTCTCCTCTAAACCCTTAACACTATGGCAGTTCCAGCCTATGTTTGGAAAGATAACATCCCCTACCATAACCACCCTATTCGTACAGATAGCTGAGATCTCCTTACAAGTTCATTTCTCAATTTCCCTCTGACTATTAGGGGGTGTATTATACAATCCCAGTAAGGTGATCATCCCTTTCTTATTTCTCAGTTCCACCCAAACAACTTCCTTGGATGTATTTCCAGGAATATCCTCCCTCAGCACAGCTGTAATGCTATCCCTTATCAAAAATGCCACTCCCCCTCCTCTCTTGCCTTCCTTTCTATCCTTCCTGTATCATTTGTTCCCTAGAACATTAAGCAGCCAGTCCTGCCCATCCCTGAGCCATTTTTCTGTAATTGCTATGATATCCCAGTCCCATGTTCCTAAGCATGCCCTGAGTTCATCTGCCTTCCCTGTTAGGCCCCTTGCATTGAAATAAATGCAGTTTAATGTATTAGTCCTACCTTGTCCCTACCTGCCCTGACTGTTTGACTCGCTTCTGTTCTCAACTGTGCCAGAATCAGATTGATCTCTTTCCTCAATATCTCCCTGGGTCTCCCCCGTCCCCCCTCCCCCAACCTTATTAGTTTAAATCCGCCCGAGCAGCTCTCGCAAATCTCCCTGCCAGTATAATAGTCCCCTTCCAATTTAGGTGCAATCCATCCTTCTTGTACAGGTCACTTCTACCCCAAAAGAGATTCCAATGATCCAAAAATGTGAATCTTTCTCCCATACACCAGCTCCTCAGCCATGCATTCATCTGCTCTATCCCTCTATTCTTGACCTCACTAGCTTGTAGCACTGGGTGTAATCCAGATATTACTATTCTTGAGGACCTCCTTTTTAAATTCCTAACTAACTCGCTGTAATCTCCCTTCAGAATCTTAACCTTTTCCCTTCCTATGTCGTTGGTTCCAATGTGGACAATAACCTCTTGCTGGCCCTTCTCCCTCTTGAGAACTTTCTGCACGCTTTCTGAGACATCGTTGATCCTGGCACCAGGGAAGCAACACACCATTCTGATTTTTCACTGCTGGCCACAGAAACATCTGTACCTAGAGAATCCCCTAACTCAATTGATCTCTTGGAACCCAACGTACCCCTTGTTGCATTAGAGCCAGTCTCAATACCAGAAATTTGGCTGTTCGTGGTACGTTCCCTTGAGAATCCATCACCCCCTACATTTTCCAAAACAGCATACTTGTTTGAAATGGGGATAGCCACAGAAGACTCCTGCACTATCTGCCTATCTCCCTTACCTTTCCTGGAGTTAACCCATCTATGTGACTGTATCTGAGACATCCCCCCCTTCCGATATCTGCCATCCATCACATACTGTTGCTGTTGCAAATACCCCGTTGTTTCTAACTGTCCCTCCAACCGATCCATTCGATGTGATAAAATTAACAACCAACAGCATTTATTGCAGATATAATAATCCGCAGTAACCCTTTAACTCTTTTTGTACTCCCACATCTGACAAGAAGCGCATATCACTCTACTAAAGGCCATTTTTGCTCCTTCACAATCTACAGACCCAGAAAATAACACTGTCTTTTTCCTCTACAAAACACTGCCCTAGGTTAAATTAATAGTTATAGCTTATATTTTAAGTTTAATCAAGAGACATATCTAAAAAAAATCAACAAAGAACCCACTCTACTAACGACCGCAGACTTTCTGTAGGCCACACTTAAAAAATTCACTTATCTGTTTCTGTGCTGTGAACTTCACCCAAATAGTTCTTCCAAGATCAGTTGTAAATTTCACTGTTTGTTAATTTTTCCAGATACACTCCGATGTCCAGCGATACATGAATTCAAACAGCAAAGGCAGTAACTGTACAGGTTCACTGCTGTGTCAGTTTCTTTCTCTCTCTCTCTCCTGCACTGACCTCACCATGTGCTTCCTTTGTTTGTTCTTCTCCCTTTTAAAACTGTTGTTGCTTTGACATGTTTTTCCAAAGTTCCAAAACAATGCAACAGCATATAAAACAGTAATTGCTGCTCCTGGAATTCAAGGAAATCACCTCCAACACCTAAAATACCTCAAAAAAGGAGCATCTGTTATAGCCAGAAATTTTTCCTGTCCTCCATCTTGGATTACCCAGAAGTATATGATAATATCACTTTATAGATGCTTTTAATGGCATATAATGCCTTTTACTGGGAGACCCTTTTATACATGTTATAGTTTTCCTTTTACTTCCCTCTCTGTTATAAGGTCTTTGACTTCAGCCAGTTGTCAACCTACAGCTAGCTGGCCTTCTTCTGCTTTCCTTGCAACCTCTCTTTTAAGTAAAAAAAATTGACCCTACTGGCACAATCTGCTTCTGATTCTCTGCCTAATATATATTTGGAATTAAACCCAATTTACCAAACACCAGTTAAGTTATTCTTCCATGTTATGGTTACATGTGGATGCAGTTGATTCCAAACTTTGTATTTGTCCTCTTTCCAGTCAGTTTTGCTATATCTGTCTTGTGTTAAATTTAACATTTAGGGAGAATTTTAGTCATGGTAAGGGACTGTCCACTGCCATTCTGTCTCCAAATTTCTACTCCACACTATGGAGCTAAATTAGATAACCCTTGAACTCAGGCATGGGATTGAGATATGTGATTATTCTACTTCTGGTTGAAATGTTATAGCCAAACTTTGTGCTGCCTGCTCATTTCCATGGTTTTGGTGTGCAGACCCAGGTTTAATACACTGTTGAGCAATTGTTGGCAACAGCAAATGGCTCAATTTTATGACAGACTGGCGTTACTTAATTGTAGAATGTACCTCTTAAAGGTGAGGGACTGGAAGTGACTGTAACATTGTAAAAGCTTGAGTAAGAACTCAAGAGTTTGAATAAAACATGATGCAACAGACAAGAGTATGCCACCAGATTTTGACCCAAGTGAACAACTTACTCATACGGTGGAAAGTTGATCTAATTCCTGGGACAGGAAGGGGCAGGTGGCATGATGCAACTGTATTACATTCTTGGAAGTTTAATGGAAGGTTGGTAAGCATTGGGAAGCCTTTTGGCATATATTTGTTGTCATGCTTCATTAAAAGATAATCTCGTGAGAATTAAGTACACCTTTCCAATTATCATCCAGTACAGATGAGAAATGAATTCTAACTCCCTTATATGCATGGAACTGGCAATATAATGACCATTCAACATACATGACTAAAGTAAAGTTTAACGTATATTTACAAGTGAAATGCATCAATACAATGAATGGACACTTATGCCACCTTCATGCCATTAGAACTCTTAGATTGAATCTTAGTGTTTTTTCGGCATAGTGTCAATTTCCTCAAATTTCATGGAGGATTTCTCTCCTCAAGTCCTAGCAAGATCTCTCACCATATCTTGCCAAACTTGCCGCATTAACTACCTATTAACACCCTGCCCCTATTGCACTCCTCTCACTCAATTCTAGCCCCAATGAACCACTTGCCATTCCCAGAACTCCTCACTCATCGAATATCCATTGTAAGACCAGCATCTGATATCAACATGCACCCAAAAAAGTGTTGACAATGCAGTGTTGCCCAAGCAGCAGCCACAAAATTGTGCTGGTTACAAAACATAGCCAGGGTGCTTTAAACTCTGTTGTACTTTCTCTCACTAGGCTCTAAAGTTCATCTGTTTAACCACCAGGCCACACAATTCACCTCTCCTTAGTTACATTCTGGCTAAATATTCTCTCTAAGTCACAGCTATTCTGGCCCCAGTGTCCACAGTAGATCCATATCTTGTCATTGTAAAGTAGTAGAACATTAGTAGCACAGTGGTTAGCAGTGTTGCCTCACAGCGCTAGAGAGCCGGGTTCGATTTCTGCTCTCAGGCAACTGTCTGTGTGGAATTTGCACATTCTCCCCGTGTCTGTGTGGGTTTCCTCTGGGTGCTCCGGTTTCCTCCCACAGTCCAAAAAATGTGCAAGTTAGGTGAATTGGCCATGCTAAATTGCCTGTAGTGGTATGTGTAGGGGAATGGGTCTGGGTGGGTTGCTCTTCGGAGGGTCAGTGTGGACTTGTTGGGCCGAAGGGCCTGTTTCCACACAGTAAGTAATCTAATTACACACTGGCAAGCAATTAGACAATTCCAAACATGAACTTTTACTTACAGCCAGCAAAAGTAAACACAAATAAAATGAATAGAAGGCTGTTGTTCACCGCAACAGTGCAGACTAAATACTGACATCATGACCACAACTGTCTGCCGCATCCAGCTCTCATCTGTTGGTACCAGGTTTCAATCAGGTCTTGTAATGCCTTGTACAGCCCGATGCAGTTGAGCTCTCCATTTCACAGAGAGCTTCCTCCTCCCAAGCATCCTCTCCCTCGTCCTTGGAAGACTGTTTCCATTTCCCAGCTGCTCAGCATTTATCACATAGTCTCATTGCCTGCTCCAAATGTGCAGAGCACAATATGCCAGGATAAATTGGAGAAAGGCCAATTTTGACTGTATTAGGCAAGAACTTTCGAAAGCTGGAGGCAGATGTTCGCAGGTAAAGGGACAGCTGGAAAATGGGAAGCCTTCAGAAATGAGATAACAAGAATCCAGAGAAAGTATATTCCTGTCAGGGTGAAAGGGAAGGCTGGTAGGTATAGGGAATGCTGGATGACTAAAGAAATTCAGGGTTTGGTTAAGAAAAAGAAGAAAGCATATGTAAGGTATAGACAGGATAGATCGAGTGAATCCTTAGAAGAGCATAAAGGAAGTAGGAGTATACTTAAGAGAGAAATCAGGAGGGCAAAACGGGGACATGAGATACCTTTGGCAAGTAGAATTAAGGAGAATCCAAAAGGTTTTTACAAATATATTAAGGATAAAAGGGTAACTAGGGAGAGAATAGGGCTCCTCAAAGATCAGCAAGGCGGCCTTTGTGTGGAGCCACAGAAAATGGGGGAGATACTAAATGAGTATTTTGCATCAGTATTTACTGTGGAAAAGGATATGGAAGATATAGAGTGTAGGGAAATAGATGGTGACATCTTGCAAAATGTTCAGATTGCAGAGGAGGAAGTGCTGGATGTCTTGAAACAGTTAAAGGTGGATAAATCCCCAGGAATTGATCAGGTGTACCCGAGAGCTCTGTGAGAAGCTAGAGAAGTGATTGCTGGTCCTCTTGCTGAGATATTTGTAGCATCGATAGTCACAGGTGAGGTGCCGGAAGACTGGAGGTTGG
>NC_057723.1:41259063-41307533 GCF_004010195.1 Chiloscyllium plagiosum
AAATCATGTCTCACAAACTTGATTGAGTTTTTTGAAGAAGTAACAAAGAGGATTGATGAGGGCAGAGCTGTAGATGCGATCTATATGAACTTCAGTCAGCCGTTTGACAAGGTCCCCATGGGAGACTGATTAGCAAGGTTAGATCTCATGGAATACAAGGAGAACTAGCCATTTGGATACAGAACTGGCTCAAAGGTAGAAGACAGTGGGTGGTGGTGGAGGGTTGTTTTTCAGACTGGAGGCCTGTGACCAATGGAGTGCCACAAGGATCGGTGCTGGGTCCTCTACTTTTTGTCATTTACATAAATGCTTTGGATGCGGGCATAAGAGGTACAGTTAGTAAGTTTGCAGATGACACCAAAATTGAAAGTGTAGTGGACAGCGAAGAAGGTTAATTCAGATGACAACAGGATCTTGACCAGATGGGCCAATGTGCTGAGAAGTGGCAGATGGAGTTTAATTCAGATAAATGCGAGGTGCTGCATTTTGGGAAAGCAAATCTTAGCAGGACTTATACACTTATGGTAGGACATTGGTTAGGCCACTGTTGGAATATTGAATGCAATTCTGGTCTCCTTCCTAGCAGAAAGATGTTGTGAAACTTGAAAGGGTTCAGAAAATATTTACAAGGATGTTACCAGGTTTGGAGGATTTGAGCTACAGGGAGAGGCTGAACAGGCTGGGGCTGTTTTCCCTGGAGCGTCGGAGGCTAAGGGGTGACCTTATAAAGGTTTACAAAATTAAGAGGGGCATGGAGAGGATAAATAGACAAAGTCTTTTCCTGGGGTCGTGGAGTCCAGAACTAGAGAGCATAGGTTTAGCGTGAGAGAGGAAAGATATAAAAGAGACCTACAGGGCAACGTTTTCACGCAGAGGATGGTACATGTATGGAATGAGCTGCCAGAGGATGTGGTGGAGGCTGGTACAATTGCAACATTTAAGAAGCATTTGGATGGGTATATGAATAGGAAGGGTTTGGAAGGATATGGGCCGGGTGCTGGCAGGTGGGACTAGATTGGGTTGGGATATCTGGCCGGCATGGATGGGTTGGACTGAAGGGTCTGTTTCCATGCTGTACATCTCTATGAACTCTATGAGTCTATGTGACACACTACCAGACTATACTGGAGGAGCCCCCCAGATCAGTCCAAGCAGCAAAATCACATCTCCAGGAACTCTATCATTATTCTACCAGGGCTCTGGTCTAAGCATGGGTAGCATTGCATCTCCACACCTTATCAGTCAGGGAGTTACACACGTCACAATGGGTAGCCGTTGTCATGCAATAATCAAACCTGTAAGGCACCTGGATCCTCAAACACATCAGGTACATGAAAATACTCCAGGACATAGACATCATGACAGCTGCTTAGATAGTGGGCATACACCATCAGGAAGTGATTACAGTGATCAAAGTTCATGTGAACACTATTGAATGGAAGCCCTTCCTATTGATGAATTCTGCAGTGTTGTGACATGGCTCTCTTAGTGCCGCCTATGTACAATTGATGGAATGCTGGGGAAACACATTTAAGGCCCCAAATCCTACTGCCTAGGCTGCAGCACTGACTTCATCGTTTGGAAAGAAAATGAGAGGATGGCCTCCAACACTTGCAGTCTCAGGCCCCACTCTAGTATCGAGCACCATTTCATTAATATCCAAGGACTGAATGAGACTGTGTCTACACCGTGTCTCACCAGAAAATGGAAGTGGGAGTGGAAAGTTCTACACCTACTGCAAATCTGACACATCCTGAGGTGCTTTGAGGCTGCAAACTCTGCCTGAGTTGGGTGCTCCTCACCTTCAATACTGCCTGCTTTTATTGAGGTGCCCTCAACCCTGATCCCCGGAATTCACCTTTATCTTCTTAGGAAGGTATTCACAATGACTAACATTCCACCCGCAGCTCAGTGCATGACTTGCTGGAAATTACCAATGTTAGGAACATGAGGTACAAAACAAAATGTTAGCTATAAGCATACTCAGTGGTGTCATACCATGCAGATAAGGGCTGCACATACTCCTCCATACTGTAAGACAGGCAGCAACCCAATGGTAAGGGCCTTGTCTCCATTAGTCATTCAGCTTCAACCTCAGTGTGTGCACCAACTTGCCTCACTTCATCCTCAACCTGCAATCTATAAGTACAGATGCTGTAACATGGTATGATTTTCTCCCCCTCCCTACCCTGCTCCCTCTCCCCAAATCTCTTCTTATGCATTTAAGCTTTTGGAACAAAAGTCAACAATAAATTTTCCTCTCCATGTATACAGGAACTCTGAGAATTCCCAGAGTAGTGAACAGTAAAATGCAGGAAATGTCAAATGCACCAGCCTGGAAGGACCAGCTGCTTCAAAATTAAGGGTGAGGACCACCTTGAGAGCCACAGAGAGTAGCGTTCTTCCCCTACTATGATGCTGCAGATCCAGTTTGAAGAGTTAAAAATCACACAACACCAGGTTATAATCCAACAGGTTTAATTGGAAGCACACTAGCTTTCGGAGCGATGCTCCTTCATCAGGTGATTGTGGAGGGCTCGATCGTAACACAGAATTTAAACAAAAATTTGCAGTGTGATGTAACTGAAATTATACATTGAAAAATTGATTGTCTGTTAAGCCTACCATCTGTTAGAATACAGTAATAGTTTCACTTCTTTCATGTGTAAATCACAAAACCCTTTTTTTTAAAAGTTGCATTCTCGGGTTAGCTGTTAACAATGGTGATAGCTAGACAATATGTTGAATCCAAATCATGACAGTTTGAAGAGGTGCGATTGCTTTGAGCTCACCTCCTCAATGGAGTGCAGCACCCATCACACTGCTTCCATATCGGAAGTGCTCACTAAAGACTATCCCAAACTCTCTCACTTTCCAGAAAGTTTTCTGGTGCTCTGCCACTGAATAGACTGAACCATGATCACCTTATTGGATCACACCCAAAGGCGTTTTTCTGGTAAACAACTCCCACATGTAAAAGCAGCCGCACACCATGCTTCATATATGTCATGCTATTAGCTCAGTCTCTCTCTCTGAAGAAGTGCGACTGCCTTTGAGATCACCTCCTCAATGAGTGCAGCACCTAATACACTGCTTCCATCTTTTAAGTGCTCACTAAAGATAGAAACATACAAACAAATAAAATAGGACCAGGAGTAGGCCATTCAACCCCTCGAGCCTGCCCCACCATTCATCATGATCATGGCTGATCAATGAGCTCAATACCTCAATCCTGCCTTCCCCCCATATCCTTTGATTCCTAATCCCTTTAGCCACAAAAGTTACACCAGCACCTTTTTGAAAACATATTGTTTTGGCCTCAACACCTTCTATCATAGTGAATCCCAAAGGCTCACCATTCTCTCGGTGAAGACATTTCTCATCTTAGTCCTAACAGGTTTATCCATTATCCTAAAATGATGACCCGGGATCTAGACTCTCTCACCATTAGGAACATCCTTCCTGCATCGAACCTGTCTAGTCCTGTTAGAATTTTACAGGTTACTATGAGATCTCCTTCCTCTCATTCTTCTAAACTCCAGTGAATCCAGTCTTAATTGACTCAATCTCTGCTCATGTGTCAGTCTTGCCATCCCAGAAAACAATTTGGCAAATCTTTTCTGAACTACCTTTGTAGCAAGAACAACTTTTTTCAGATAAGGAGACTAAACTGCACACAATATTCTGAGTGTAGCCTCTGGATAATTGCAGCCAGGCATCCATTTACCTGTAAAATCCTGTCACTGTGAAGGCCAACATATAGTTTGCTTTCTTCATGCCTGCTGCACCTGTGTGTTCACTTTCAGCAACTCATGCACGAGAAAATCAAGATCTCATTGAACATTCTTCTCTTTCAATTTGCAGCCATTCAAATAATGATCTGCATTCCTTTTTTTGCTATCAAAGTGGATAACCTCACATTTATTCATATTATATTGCATTTATCATGCATTTGCCCACCCACTGAGCTTGCCAAATCACACTGCAACATTTCTGCATTCTCCGCATAGCTCCCTCTTCCACCAGCTTTGCACCATTTGCAAACTTTGAGATATTACATTTAGTTCCCTCACCAAATCATTAACATACATTATGAATAGCTGCGGTCCTAGTACAAATCCCTGTGTTACCCCACTAGTGACTGCCTGCCATTCAGAAAAAGAAAGTTATTCCTACTCTTTGTTTTCTGTCTGCTAACTGATTCTCTATCCAGCTATATTACATATAACCCCCAATAATATATTACCCCAATCCCATGTGCTTTAATGTTATATACTAATCTATTACCTGGGACTTTGTTGAAAGCCTTCTGTCGGTCCAAAAAAAAACCACATCCACTGGCCCCTCCCGATGAATTCTATTAATTATATCGCTGAAGAATTCCAGTAGATTGGTCAAACATGATTTCCCTTATGTAAATTTATGTTGACTGGGTCTGATTCTATCATTGTTTTCTAAGCAGTCTGCTATAAAATCCTTGATGTGGACTGGGGTGGACAAAGTCAGAAGTCACACAATACTAGGTTATAGTCCAACAGTTTCATTTGAAATCACAAGCTTTCAGAGCACTGCTCCTTTGTCAGATGAAGTGGAGTGAAGTACACAGGTACAGAACTTATAGACAGAGAGATAATGGCAAGATGATTTCATGTCGTTAGGTCTGTCAACAAATAAGTACAAATACTATGAGTGAAGTGTCGAGGGCTGAATAACAAGTCTTTGTAGGTGATCAAAAGTGTCAAATTGTGTAAATAAGCAGCAGAATAGTAAGTGAAGGGTTGACCTATGAATTGATTAATTAGGGTGGAGAATAATTACAAAAAGTCAAAAATAAGATGGTGCTGGAGACAAACTAAATGGCTGGAATAACTCGATAGGTATCAGAGTCACATGACAAGGGACTAACCAAAGTAACTAGTAATCCAAAACTGTACAAACTAATAAAGGTAAATAGATCACAATAAGTTAGCAAAATTATGGTGTCAAAACAGAGCAGTAAGAAAGATCTTACAAACACAGAACACTATGGAGGGCTTACATGTAACGTGACACAAACCCAAGATCACTAGTGAGGCTGTCCTCATGAGTACAGAACTTAGCTATCAGTTTCTGCTTGAAGGCTGCTTTGGAGGACACTTAGCCGAAGATCAAAGGCTGAAGGTCCTTGACCATTGAAGTATTCCTCCATTGGAAGGGAACATTCCTGTCTTGAGATTGTTGCATGGTGTCCATTCATCCATTGCCCTACCGTCTGCATGGTCTTGCCAATATATCATGCCTCAGGACATCCTTGCCTGCAGTGTATGAGTAGACAACATTGGCCGAGTCACAGGAGTCCGTACCACGCACATGATGAATAGTGTTCCCACATGTGATGATAGTATCCATGTCGATGATCTGACATGTCCTACAGAGTTGTGGTGGCAGGGTTGTGTGGTGTTATGGTCACTGTTCTCCTGAAGGTTGGGTTGTTTGCTGTGAACGATGGTGTGCTTGAGGTTAGGTGGCTGTTAGAAGGCGAGAAGTGGACACAAAGGGAATGGCTTGGCAAGATATTCATTGTCATTATGATTTGTTGAAGGCTGCAAAGAACATGGCGTAGTTTCTCCACTCTGGGGAAGTACTGAATGATGAAGCAAAATCAATCGTGCCCCATGCGTGTCTTCTGAGGAGGTTGTTGTGATTTGTTGCTGTGGCATGTTGGAACTGTCGATCAATGAGTTGAGCATTGTATCCCTTTTTTTGAGGGTGGCTTTCAGCATATTTAGGCAGCCGTCGTTTTCCTCCTTGTCTGAGCACATCCTGTGTATATGTAGGTTTTGTCAGTAGGGGAAGGCTTCTTTAATATGCTTAAGGTGGAAGCTAGAGAAGTGAAGCATCGTGAGGCTCTCCGTGGGCTTGCTGAAAGGTAAAGAACTGAGGTTTCCGTTCTTGATTGAGATGAATATGTCCAAGAATGAGGCTGATTCAGAAGAGTAATCCATGTTAAGTCTGATGGTGGGATGAAACTTGTCGATAATTACTTGTTGATAAAATCTTTGATAATGGACTCTCGCAACGTCTCCACTACTCACTGGTCTATAATTCCCTTTTTCTCTCTGTTTCCCTTTTTTAAATGTGAGGTTACATTAGATTAGATTAGATTACTTTACAGTGTGGAAACAGGCCCTTCGGCCCAACAAGTCCACACCGACCCGCCGAAGCGAAACCCACCCATACCCCTACATTTACCCCTTACCTAACACTACGGGCAATTTAGTATGGCCAATTCACCTAACCCTGCACATCTTTGGACTGTGGGAGGAAACCGGAGCACCCGGAGGAAACCCACGCAGACACGGGGAGAACGTGCAAACTCCACACAGTCAGTCGCCTGAGGCGGGAATTGAACCGGGGTCTCTGGCGCTGCGAGGCAGCAGTGCTAACCACTGTGCCACCGTGCCACCCACGAACGAGCCACCCACGAGCTGTCCTCAAACCTTTAGGAAGTATTCCAGAGTCTAAAGAATCCTGGATGATCATTTACTGTTTCCAAGGCCACTTCCTTAAGCACTGAAGGATGTCAATTATTGAACCCTGGGAATTTATTATCCTTCAATCCCATCAATTTCTCCAACATTACTTCAGTACTAATGCAGATTTGCTTCAGTTCCTCTCTCTCATTAAACCCTGTGCTTCCCATCATTTCTGGTACATTAATTTTGTCCGCCTTTGCAAAGAGAGAAGCAAAATATGAATTTAGCTTATAAGTCATTTCCTTGCTTCCCATTACAAAGTCACTGTTTTTTGACTGTAAAGGACCCACTTTAGTTTTCAGCAATCCTTTTCTCTTTATGTACTTATGGAAACTTTAATAGTCAGTTCTTAGGTACTCTGCAAGTTTACTCTCATAATCTAATTTCCCCTTCTTAATCAATTTCTTGATCTTCCCTTGCTAACTTCTAAACTGTTCCCAATCCTTAGGTCTTTGCATTTTCTTGCCTATTTGTATGCTTCATTTTTATATCTACTATTTTCAACTTCCTTCATAAGGCAAGGTTTGGCCATTCTTCTCTTCACAATCTTGCAGCAGACAGGAATCAACATTTTTTGTAGATCACTTTGTTGTTCTTTGAATTTTTGCCACTGCCTATCTAGTGTCATTCCTTTCAGAAACATTCCTCAATCTGTCATAGCCATCTCATGCCTCATACCATCATAGTTTCCCTTATTAAAATTTCGTGATCCAGTCACAGAATCAACTACCTCACTCTGCAGCTTCAATTATATAATGGTCACTCATCCTCAAGAGATCACTTATCAATTATTCTTTTCTCATTACAGAATGTCCTGTCTCAGATGTCTCAGATGTCCAGTTCTCCAGCTGTATCCTCAATGTATTGGTCCAGTCATTGCAGCATTCCATTGTTTTATGACTCAAATCATTCCAGAACTCCAGAGCAAACGTGTGGCATCTCACAGGCAGCCATTTATAGATGCATCTGAGAGGTCACCAATACTCAGTCAGAATTGCCAATGAGTTGGTTAAATTTACGATAGATTCTGTGAGTCAAGTTGCCAGAATTGTCAGCTTTGGGGCTATTTTAGTGTTTCCCACAAGGACAAGGTGTTAAGACTGCATTCTTGTGGTGATCAGAGCTCCCTGGGAACAGCCAGCAACATTCACTAACTAGAAAGGGTTCCACTCCATCAATGTGCAAGTCATCTGTGACTACCACAAACAAATCATCCAAATGTGAACTTGGTTCCCAGGGAGCTCTCATATTCTTACATATGTTAAAACACGGAAGTGCCACAGCTTCCTGAGACCCCCACATGACTACAGAGATAGATTCTTGATGACAGAAGCTGTCATTACAAACATAGCTCATGCCAACTGTTTGGTACTGCACCACCTAGTGAAGGATTGATGCAGTGCTTCCCATGGCTCCACAACAGAATTGTGCAGACTAATGGATTATTAAAGGTGAACTTTCACTTTTTGGACTGATCAGGCATGACATTACAATATGCATCTCAGTGGATGTCCAGGCCATTGTGATTAGTGAAGATCTGTCAACTAGAGAGATGGAGGGACAACATTCTTTCTCAGATGAGGAGAAATAGGAAGATTCAGAGAACCATGGGGACAAACATGTTGCAATTCCATTAGGGAATGCCAGCGCAATGAAGCAATGCTCAAGGGAAAACAAGAATATGATATAGGAGCAGGAAAACACCCCATGGCCTATTGAGCCTGTTCTGTCATTCAAGATGACCGTGGCTACTTTGTGCTTCAGGTCTACTTTCTTGCCTACTCCCCATATCACTTGTTTCCCTAGGACACTAAAATTCTGCCTAACCCATGTCCTGCCACCAAAATTATTGATATTAACTTCTTCTATGGCCTCTTCCTATTGGTGACAGAGGTATTGCCTGGTGGGTTTTCTGCCCACTGCAGCAACCAAGACCTCACTGCTCCTGGATCACAATTGCCAAGGCAACCAGGGAACCTGGAAGCTGTTGGTTCATTTAGAACCATTCTTTCCAGTCAGCAGCAAATATGCACCCTCCCCTTTAAGAGCTATTAGCTGTTTTTATATGGTGTTAATAAACCCAATTTAAAGCCCACAAAAAAGTATGCAGACAATAAATATTAATAAGAATTGGAATGAACTGACAGCGTCAGAGTTGATGCAAGCAAATCTCTTGTCTCTGGTGTGATTATTTTTTTCTATAATACACACACAAACTCAAAGCATAAGACTTAGTAGCAAGATGAGAGCTGATGATGCAGAAAAATAAAAACCAGCTTTAAGTGACAATATGTCATTAATATAATACAACATGTATCCATTTGTCCTTAAGCTGTAAATTATACAATTTTAATTTTTTTTACCTCTTAAAAAGAATCCAATAAAACTGAATTTTTGGGGTACTCATATTAGGCTACCCTAAAAAAGGAGCATTTTTAAAAAAACTTTCCAACGCGACTCCATTTTAACACCACTACGTTCTCAAGGACAATTATCAATAGACAACTTATGCTGGCCTTGCCAGTGATGCCCACGTCTCATGAACAAATGTTTATAAATAAAGCTCGTCAAAATTAGCATGAGACCAGATGCCAGCAAAAAGAAAACAATATAGAGCATAACAGAATGAAGCAATATGTTAACCCTTGCTGTGTTATTATTCAGATTGCATATAAAAATGAACATATATGTATTTTAAGTACTTTGTAATATTGTTATTATTTTAAATAGCCCTGTAGATTTCAACTAAATTCTCCATTTTCCACCAAGACAGAAGACTCAGTGTAGAGCGTCTCAACCCCACCTTTACAATATAATCACCTCTTCCCCCTCAATGCACACGCGTGCACACATATGCATGCACACACACACACATTCAGCAGTTCCTGTTCCTAAACCTTCTATCCTTCACTTATACATCCCTTCCTCCCCATGTTTGTCCTCCATCTCCATAGCTGTCCAACCCACCCACTCCACCCTGCTCACCCACCACCTCCACAATCCTATCTTCCCTCCTTCTCTCCACAACGTCACTCACCCAGCCTTCTTTCCTTCCCCACACAAACCTCACTCACTCACCCCCTCCTCCTTCTCCACCATTCCCCATCTGGAATTCTTCTCTTTGTTCGGACCCATATCTTTGTCTTTGTCATAGCCACCTTGGCTGGCACCAAATTACTGAAACTAATTAATAATAGCCCAGTATTACACTGTGGAGAATCCCACTCCCTTAACTGCATCTTCTTCATCCAGTGACTCCTCCGCATGGCCTTTCCCACCAAACACCTCAAACAAGCACATATTAATGACATGGATTAAATATTCAACCAAGTGGATCTGCACTGCATTGTCAGCATAAGCCAGCTGCTTCAGGGATTGGAGCTATGGCCCCAGGGGCAGAGAACCCATGGTCAAGGAAATACAGCCTCTTCCATCACTATGTTCTTGAGTATCTCCATGGTCCTAAGCCAGGCTGAGCCAGAGGTGACACAAAGTTGCAACTGCTGACCTGGGTAGGATGAGGCAGAGAGCATGGCTGACTGAAATCTCTCACGTTTTGAGGCTGGAGTGGGAGCCTGAAGCTGAGTGGTGGGCTGCAGTTGGTTCAGGGTCAAGTTGCTCAATTAACAAAATGAGTGAGTCCATTAGTGGAGGTGGCTCCAGGAAAGCACTCTCTTGGCTGGGGGTGTCAACACCTCTGAGTCACAGAAAGTGAGTCAAAACCAGGTCAGAACTGGCAGTGAACTAAATAGAGGGAGGCTGAGGGACAGCTCCCCAGGCGAGGTGGAGATTGGAAAAATAAATCCAAAGCATGGAATTCTAATGATCTGAAAGTCTGGTTTCTGTTAAACAGAAGAAATGTTTCAGTCCTGCCAATTAATCCAATTCCTGCTTCTTTATGTTTTTGTGACTGGTGGGAGTTGTATTTAAGGTAAAAATCAGAGAAATTACAGCACAAAATGAGACAATTCTCCAATAATAAGCTCTTTAACTGCAGAATCCAGCTAGATTTATACAACTTTGAATAAAATCCAGAAGTACATCATGGGAACTTCATAAAGCTGTTAAATATGAAGAGGCAGAAAATTCCACATTAACTATGAGATTTCAGTAAATTATTCATTGTGAGTTTAGATTCATTCAACAACTGATTCTCCGGTTTATGGTTCAAAGAGTTTGTTAAAAGCTGCGTTTATCTCTGCAATCATGCCTACAGTCATATTGAAAACCTGTATTTCTGAAAAGCTTTCGTGATTGCATTGCCTTTTGGGTGTACAAGGTCTAAACACAGCTATTTATCATAATCACCTTATGATTGTTGAACATATATTTTGTTGTTTTCTTCTCACATTTCAAGATGTAGAGTAAGCCTGCGACAGAATGAGCATTTCAAAAGCAATGACAAAAGAAAGAATATATGATTTATTAAACTAACACAGACTCAAAACAATGACTCTGCATAAAACTCATAACTCTGAGTTTAATCGGGAGACCTATGTCTGAGGTGATCTGTAGAAATGATAGAACATAGTATTTTACAAATCTCAAATATTCTCAATTCTAGTGCTGTCTTCCTTTAACTTATGTTGCTATTCATGTTCCATGACTGTTTTCCTTATATATGTGCAGCTATATGTATATCATTTGTAATATTGCCACCTAGTGCTAAGAAAGATTGAATGCCCAGATCTTAAAACAAACTTGCAGATATGCAATACCTGTAGATGGCTAAGTTGGTTCATGGATCTCCAGACCTTGAGGAGTCTGTGTTCCACTCATATATGGTTTGTGGTAGCTAAGCCCTTGTCTTATTCTTTGAAGGTCTGATCCTCAATTTTACGCTGGAACTGATACAGTGCAGGGGGATGGGCAGATCAGAGGATTTCCTTGTGGTTTGCTCCTGCACCTGGCCAAGATGGTCACTAACTGCACCAAGCAGTGGGCTAGGGAGGAAGTCATTAGACTCGACTGCCTGCCTCTCTTCCATAGTGATCTCAACACTTGGATGGCTTGGTAAGTGGTAGCAAGCCACGTCCACTGATGTGCTTGAGGACTTTTGCAACCAATGGGCACCATAGGGACTGGAGTGTGTCATTGCTGTCCAAAACAACATTTTATCTCGTTAAGTTTCTTTTGAGGATTTGATTTGTGTTACAGTGCCACACCACCCTCTTACTCTGTCAGACTCTTTATTTATGCTTTTATTTCTTTCTATGGCCTTAGACAACCATCTGATTTATTAGACCACATTAGAGAGTACTTAAGAGTGTAGTGTACAAATTAGGTCATATGTAGGTTCAAATAAGGTAAAGACGCTAAGCTTCCTTTTATAAAGGATTTTGGTGAATTAAATGGATATTATGACAGTCTGACAATGTCCTAGATAAGTTTAAATTGAATGGTGAATTTGAACTCATTTTTTGGATTATTAATCCAGGTGTCTAGAGTACTAATGGAATTATACAACTACTATGCTTCTGTATCTGCAAATAAAGAACATAGCGGCAAAAATGTCAATTAGTTACTGCTAAGGAGGGGTAAATATAATAAAATCTACTAAAAGAGAAATGAGAATTTGTGATAATAAAATAACGCCAAATACTTTTTTCCATTTTTTGCATTTGCTTCCTCCACTAAACTGAACACTTATTGATATTTGCAAGTTTATAACTATCTAAAGACCAACAAATTTTGAAATTTATCAGTTAATGTAGCCAGAATTTATTTTTGCACCAGGTATCTTATTTCTCAAAGATGCTTTTTCCCCCTAAAAATTATTTAAGTTTGCGTAATCCATGGTTTTTTTTATAGCATACTATTACAATATGATTGAGATGTTTAAGATTATAAGGGGCATAGACAGGATAGACAGGAAGAAACTTTTGTCTTAAGTGGAGCGATAAATGACTAGGGGGCAGAGATTTAAGGTAAGGGGCAGGAGGTTACAGGGATGTGAGGAAAACATTTTTTCATTTGGTGAGAACCTAAAACTCATTACCTGTAAGGATGGTAGAGGCAGAAATCCTCATAACACTTAAGAAATATTTAGATGTACACTTGCAATACCAAGGTATGTATGGCCAAGGGCAAAGTGCTGGAAAATGGAATTAGAGTAGTTAGGTGTTTTTCTCCTGGAATCTCCAAATATGCATTGTACTATAAATGGTTCAGCAACTGTCTATTTATTTGTTTATATTGAGAGTTTAAAATCAATTATTGTGCGTGTATAAGAAAACCAAGTGACAAATTGTATTAGGGCTGAACAATTCAAATTTCAAGGGGATTGTAAAGAAAAGTCTTTAAGTTCAAATATTTTACTAAACACTTTGGCTCAAGTTCATTAATGGCTATTAGAGATGTTTGATATAGAAGAAGGAAGTATAAAAACATTAAATGAAAATGTTCATTTCTTAGTCTTCACTGTAAAAAGCCACACCATGAACAGATGAATAATAAAGATCAACGTCACATTTTTATGCATTTATTCTATGTATTGAACTTTTGCTATTTATTTATTAATCTGCATGGATAAGAATAAAACACTCTTTCCATCATTTGATTATTTTCAAAATTTAATTTTTAGTCTTATTGATTTTCCTTCCTTATCACTATCATTGCTCATTTCTAACATCTACGTGTTGGAGCATTTAGGTTGGCTGACGTTGCCCAGAATTATAAAAAGTGGCGCATTTTTAATGAAACAGTGAAAAGTTTGAGCAAAGTTGATTAACACTCTATTCCATAAACATGGTATCATCATCACAGTAAAATGGCGATGGTTCCTAGTTGACTTGGTTCAAGATGATTGTTTTTTAGGATCAGTTTGCAGCACAGAGAAAATTAAACAAGAAAGCCCTGCCCTGACCCTTCATCATCTTAAAACACCTCTGACGAATCACAATACAATCTTCTCTGCTTTCATGAAATAATACAGGTTTTTCAAGTCTCTCCTTCTATTTGTATTTGTTCATACAAGCATCCTCATGAATTGTGCTTATCATCTCTATCATCTCAGCATCATTTCAATGTGTGACACCCAAAACCCAATCTCAACACCTCTGCCTCGAAAAACAAAAACCTTCCAGCTGCAACCTCCTTACATTTATCTGTTGAATTCTTTTATTTTTCCTTTCCTAATATCTGAGGGACTACCACCATTTAAGTCCATCTTCAGAACCTGGTTACTATTTACCTAAATTCCTTTTGCAAGACTTCAGACTTTATCAATCCAAAATTGGCTGCTCTACTCGAATCATAATAAGTGTTGTTGTTCTGCTCTTTTTCTTCCAATCTTGTAGAAATGTTTCTTGGTAGTACCTCCCAAACTCTACTGTCTTGAGGAACGAAAAGGATTCAGAATTCTCTATGTGGACTACAAAAGATTCACTGATGGTCCTGAAGATTCATCATTATCCCTATAGAAATATAGTGCTTCAAATTCATTGGAGAGAGTAATTCCCTTTGGATATTTCAACTTTGACTGACTTATGTTTTCATTGATCCACATTCAGATAGCTCCCACTTCTTCTACCATTGCCATTTCCCTATCTCTCACAGGGTGACTAATCTCTGAAACTTTTGCTCATAAAGAATTAAGTATCTTCAGCTCCACATCATGTTCTGAGATCTTGAGCTCAAATGATTTCAGTTAAGAGAGATACATTCATCATAGTTAACAACTGTTACTTTAAATTCCCACATTCTGCAGGAACCACAGGTAATGTCCCCTTCCTCTGCTGCTATTCCAGTTGTAATTGTTGCTTTGTTGTACCTATGAACATTATTAAAAAGGTATAAGCTTTTCATGTTACACTCATCAGAACTAGGAAATAAGAAACAGACCTAAGCAAAGGGAGATCATTTGATTCAGCATGAGAAGAGGTGCTGATTGGTTAGGTCATCACGGACATGAAGATGCAGCAAGAACAGTTACCTGTAAATCTTAATTCTCAGGGCAGGCAGGTAAATACTGATTGGCAAGGGTGTTGCCATAGAGATATAGCAGAGACTGACTGTCTCTAAGATTATTTTTATTTCAAAACTGGGCAACGTATGTACAAATTCCTTCTGACCACATTTAGACTACAAAACTGATACTAGAATTCATTTATTAAATAATCTGGACTCTGCTAAGAGTTACACTGGAAACTATTTCAAGATCATTAGTCAGGGTCGCAGTATTTTTTATTTTTATGTAGGCTGAAAGAATTTGTACATACATTGCACCTTTCTGAGAAGTGATCATGGAGACAGCCAATCTCTGTTACATCCCTATAGCAACACCCTAGCCAATCATAATTTACCTGCCTAGCCTGAGAATTAATATTGATAGGTAACTGTTTTAATTGCTCACATTCTCCTTTTAGCAATATTTACATTCTCGCTAGAAATAGCAAAGTTATAGTTACATTTTGTACTTAAATTCCATTTACAAGTAATCTGCCTTTCTTCTCCTTCCTGCCTGTATCCATGGCATAGGTGTTTCAAATTGTAAAATAATTAAACAATATAGCTACAAAGAAACTACTTCTTCTGGTGGAAGATTCCAGAATCATAGTGAATAATCTTAAAATTAGGGCAAGGAGTATGGTGAGGAAGTACTTTTTCCATGCAAAGGATTTACAACTTGGAATTATTGCTCCCCACAAGGTTACTGGCATTCTACCTTTGGCAACCTTGAGTTTTGTGAGACAATGGCTTACACCTTATTAGTTAGCTCAGTGCTAAATACTTTGCCATGACAGTCTCTGGCATATTTGCTGTATTATGAAGACAATGGGCTGAAAAGGTGCAGAATATGTCGGTGTTTGTCTACTGTAGGTCCATTTCTCAGCTTTCTATTTCACCTCAATTCTTTTTTAATACTCTAGCAGACATTCAACATTCAAGCAGCCATCAACGATTCTCCCAATTGCTTGGTCAATATCTTTCACCTTCATATCTTATTCTTGTTTCCAGGTGTCCCTGTAGCAGACCTACGGACATCCAGCAGATCATGATCCAGACATCAGTTCACAAAGCAAAGGAAAAACACAGTGGGATTCACCTCAATACATAATAATTAGGAAACAGTATAATAGTTCATTTTCAGGGAACTCATTTTAGGCTGGTTTAAAATGGAGTTTACTCCAGGTTCGGTTAAATTCTTATTTATAGCTTCCATGTTGTTAAATTCCTTCACCTGTTCTTGATGTTGATTGAAAAGATCTCTTTGCAATAATAATTTTCGTGATATTTAGCTTGGAATTCATTTTTCTTTGCTACTTGACATTTGGATGATGTTTGGAAAAATTGCTGAAGCTTTTATTGAAATACATCTGTATCATATGCTTTTTATTCAAATGACTGCTGTACAAATAGGTAATTACATTGATTTCACAGGCCAAAAAACAGATTGTTGCCATACTGAAGTTATAATTTAAAAGGCATCTATTGGTTGATTTATTGACATAGGCTTCATGGATTAGTACCAGCACTGATCACCTGAAGTGCTTTTGATAACCATGATATTATTGAGAGATATCAAATGGAGGCATGCCAATGAGGAAGGAGAATTTTACAGGTAGATAACATGTGTAAATATGCTTACATTTCATAACAAACGAGTTACACAATGGATGTGGCAGTGAATCAGACTAAAGGCATTTTTTCTCTCACTTGTTGCATGGAGATGACCATTGAGGATAACTTAAAAATAGATTTCAGAGCAGCAAAAACATGAATTTATCCTCATGGATAATGAATACTTTGGAAAATAAAATCTATACTTTGGTGAGATAAATGGCATGGTGGCTCAATGGTCAGCACTGCTGCCTCACGATGTCAGGAACCCGGGTTCAATCCCACCCTCATGTGACTGTTTACATATTCTCTTTGGGTACTCTGGTTTCCTTCCACAGTCCAAAGACATGCAAGTTAGGTGGATTGGCTGTGCTAGATTGACCATAGTATGGAGGTTAGGTGGATTAGCCAGGGGAAATGCAGGGTTATTAGGCAGAGAAATGGGTCTAGTTGAGATGCTCTTTGGAGGGTTGGTGTGGACTTGATGGGCTGAATGGAATATTTTCACACTGTAGGGATTCTATGATAAACATAACTACCATCTCATTTCATAGAACGTACCCTTTTGCATTATTCTCGTTACATTCCTTGATCCTGAAAATAACACTAGATTTTATTTTATTCCTTAGCAGTTTATGATAGATATGAGCTGCAGCAACTGATATCATTGTGATGGTTTAAAATTGACAGATTTTGAATGATAAAAGCTTGCCTGAAACATATTTGATTGCATAGCAGTGTGACACAAAAAGGATCTTAAATGTTAAATACTGTTTTCAGATTAATACCATAAACTTGTTGTCAAAATAATTGTTACTTATGATTAGTGATTAATGATAAGGATGCAAATGGTTGCAGACACATTTCAATGACCCCATGAAAACACTAGAGTACATTTTGAAGAGATTTTTTATCAAAGAACTTCTTGCTGAGCAGACAACATTGTCAGCAATTTTGTGATCATTAGGAGATACATGGTGTTAGACAAGCCATGCACAATAAATCTATTTTGACACTGCTAGAGCATCTTACATAATTTAACTGCAGTGTTAACATTGTACCATGCATAATACTTACATGATTATGTTAATCACTACAGAAGTCACGAGTTATTAAAAAGAACCTGTTCATTCTCAGGCTGTGCTCTCAGGACAGAAAAGGCTAAACCCTCATGGGCAGAAATGGCAAAATGCAAGCAGCCATGAAAGAATGATACACAGCAGTGTTGAAGCAATTTATGCTGAAGTGAATTGAAGGCATGTACATGAAACCAATCTCCAGCATGCTTACAGTAATACAGAAACAAATGAATAACTCGTATGTGGTCATCTCATGCTATCTTTCTGAGTGAGGGTACTAGGTTACTGAGGAAATTTTATACTTTAAGTGTATTACTGTGTAAAGATCTTGGAGAAGTGAGAAGACCATGATATTGGTCATTGGGGAGTGCAATATTTTCTTAAGTAAACCTTGTTGATGATGCAGCTGCATTGCTCTGAAAGTTTGCATGACAGTTTAACCCTGTTTTCTTCATCCTCTTTTTCCTGTTTCAGCACTTCTTCCAGTGCAGGTGGTTCAAGGATTAGTTCTTTTGCAAGACGAAATAATGTTATTTGCAGCAGTCAACCCAGATGCTCCACTGTGGATTTATCCCATGATTCCTCCAGAACTGTTTGGGAGAAGAACATTTGTTTCAGAAAGAGCTCTGACTATAGTGCTCCTCAGATTGGCTCTTGACAAGAGTCATAAAGTATATGTTGGGTAAGTCTCTGCCTTCAAGATGCTAACCTGACACCTGATAGTCTAGATGTAATAATATAGTATTGATGATTCACGCAGGTTGAAACTATTGTGACCAATGTCAGGAACTGGATACATATGTGCATGACACATTGCTCAAAGTCACAAACTATTTGCACATTGAGGAGCAGAATCCCTGTGTGATCTTCAGACTATCAACATTCAATTTTCATCACTTGGCTTTAATACCTGAGGTATTCTTGGACAAAACATAGTTTTAAAAGGGACATTACGGACCTGAAATGGTTCTTCTGATTACCTAACATGATCAGGCAACCTACATGTCATACACAAAACAGGCTATATTTCCTTTTTCTTGAAGTTGGGCAGAACACATGACATGTTTCAGTCGAGAGTGTGGTGCTGGAAAAGCACAGCAGGTCAGGCAGCAGCCGAGGAGCATTCATGACGTTTTGGGTAAAAGCCCTTCATCAGGAAATTCCTGATGAAGGGCTTTTGCCCGAAACATTGATTTTCCTGCTCCTCGGATGTACCTGACCTGCTGTACTTTTCCAGTACCACACTCTTGACTCTAATCTCCAGCAGGGTGAAAGTGGGTACTGCAGATGCTGGAGATTAAAGTCAAGATTAGAGTAGTGCGAAATGTCGATTTTCCTGCTCCTCAGATGCTGCCTGACCCGCTGTGCCTTTCCAGCACTAGTCTAATCTTGACTCTACTTCCGCAGTCCTCACTTTCACCTCACTACATCTTTCAACTAAGTTCTGAGCACTGAGGCAAGATTCTCAAAAGACAACTCACTGCTGCCTAGCAAAGGGAATTGTTGCTTGTTAAAGACTTTATTAATTGCAGATCTTACCTCACTAATATGCAGCTCTCTGTTGGACCACCTGCTGGGAGCAAATTGGATGCTGAGAACTCTCAACATGGATGTCAGTGTGGATACTTCAGCTTGTTGATTTCTCCAAAGGATCTTCATATGTGACATTGGGCACCAACATCTCAGGGCACATTCTACGGGTATCAATCACCCACAAATCATGGTGAAGGGCTTTTGTCCGAAATGTCGATTTTCCTGCTCCTCAGATGCTGCCTGACCTGCTGCGCTTTTCCAGCACCACTCTAATCTAGACTCTGATTTCCAGCATCTGAAGTCCTCACTTTTACCCACAAATCATGCCCAAGGACATTAGTATCCAACATGTGCCAGCTTCTAAGAACTTTCATGGCAAATCTCTGATTCATTTAGTTTAAGCTTTTGGAATTCAATGTTGCACCTCAGGTGCATTGGCAATTATCATTGTAATGCTGTTGCAAGAACACTTGGCACTCAGGTATAGGCACCCAGCTCGTGCACTAGACCAGGCTAAATCTTCTGCCTGATTGCTTGGTCTCTTAGTCACCACTCACTTTAAGGCTGCCTGGATGGTCACAGCATCCCTGCTCACCTTGCCTTTTTGTGCCTTGCCCTTGCTCAAAGCACTACTGCTGTGCCATGCCATTTAGTGCAGACATAAACTCAGGACACTTATCATGGTTGTCAATAGTGGTCAATAAGTCAAGGGAAATAACCTTTGGTTATGTGGTCCTGGCACAGTATGTCAAAGGCAGCCTCAGATACCAGTCCAGGGGCTTGGCATGGTAGCTAGTCTTTTGGGTGGTCAGAATCAGGATCTTCTCCTCATTAGGGGTGAGGAGCTGAATGTCAGGTGGCCCATCACTTTTCTTTCTGCCAAATAGGGGACTATTTCCCTCCTAGAATGAGAGAGAGGCATGTGTTAAAGGAGATGAAAGTGGGTGGCACAGCTGTTACTTTTGTTGCAGATGAGGTGATGTCACAGGTGAGTGAGTAGGCAGCACAGACGGCATGTAGGGTTAGTGGTGCTCAGGAATGGGGTGGGTGATCATGAGTGAGGTAGGATGTTGCAGGGACTAGTGACAGTAGAGAAGCACAAGCTTTGGTGGGGGTGGGCAAAATAGGTGGGAGAAGTAGCAAAGATAGAGTGGGTGAGTGTATCAAAGAGAAGATTGTGACACTTATGCTAGCAGAACAGAGAGGTCATTGATCTCTGCCTACAGAGCTGTGTATTCCTCCAGTCAGCTGAGTAAGCACTGACCTGGATTGTAGACCCAAACTAATCTGACATGGTCTGGTTTTGTTGTCTCTACTCCTGGGTGACGAGGACATCTCATCGCTGCACCACCATCCACTAGGTCCCTGTCTGCAAAGCGAGGCATCAATTTTCCCTTCTCCTACTGCCTTTATACTGTGAAAGCAGCTCTGGACTGACATTGCTTGTCCAGGATCACACTGGCCTTTTACAGAGTGCCGGCACGGGAGACGCAGATTCATTCCGGGAATTCCTGACATTGGTGATTTGTTCTGGGTATAGCGCATGGAAGAATGGGGGAAGATGAGATGGACACCTAGAGTAGGTAGTTAATGAGACTGTTTTGGTAAGTTGCAGTGAGAAGTTTCTTGGCTTCACGGAGATAATACTTCTGTGACCTCAACAAAACTGACACTTTGCCATAAAAAACATAAGATTCAGGCCACGGTTTTTTTCTTATTCTAAAATTGGTTGTAGAACTCTGAAATCTGCAAGATACAAGTCACACACTAAACTCAATTAGCACTACTTATTTGAATTAGACACCTGTCACAGTCTACATCATGTGCTCAGTTAGAAGACAGATATTTTTAAAAATCTGAATATTTGCTCTTTGACACACATCTTCATTTGTTCTTGACCTCTTGGCCTTCCCAATTTTGTAAAACAGCCACTTACAGCTGCTGGTATTCAATAATGAGGTTGAGCACTTCAGTGGATCATAAGATAAAACTCAATGGTAAATTACACATTTGAACAACACCTCATGGCAATGCCAATCTCAGTTTCATTTAAATGCATTTTATATTTTACATCATATCTGACTCAGGCTACACATTCAGGTGCAGAGGCCATTCACATATTTTCAGTCCTGTGTACTTCAAATTAAAATTTCAATGTTATGCCCTATTCATCCCTCATGCACAAAACATATCATTGGTATGTAGGAGAATCATCTATTTAATACTCCCTAATTATTTACATTTACCAGTGCCCAGCACATTAAATATAATAAATCCATTTCCTAAATCGATGCTATGCAATGGCAAATAATATTCCTAACGTCAATCCTAATGAGGGAGGAGCATCTCCAAAGTGCCAACAGATACTCCCACTTACACATTAATTCTCAGTCAGCCAAAGTTGCTGATTCATCTTATTTTCAAGCTCAACTTGTAGCTCAGTTGAGATAGGGAATGAAGTCGTTGAATCAGAAACTAGGGTCCTGAATCAAACTGAAGG
Organism: Chiloscyllium plagiosum; assembly: GCF_004010195.1. Classification (NCBI taxonomy): domain Eukaryota; kingdom Metazoa; phylum Chordata; class Chondrichthyes; order Orectolobiformes; family Hemiscylliidae; genus Chiloscyllium; species Chiloscyllium plagiosum. Next base: position 41,280,252 of record NC_057723.1, read on the forward strand.
GAACTTTAAGCATTTGAGGCAGAAATTGGCAAGGATAGATTGGAGAACTTAACTGAAAGATGGTGAGTAGGCAATGCTTCATACTTAAAGGTGTGGATGAATTACAGTAGTTATTTATTGCTGGCGAGTGCAAAATAAAATAGGAAAGGGAGGTCCAAAAGGCCTTTGACAAGATGCCGCACAAAAGACTGCTGCATAAGATAAAGATACATGGCATTACGGATAAAGTATCGGCAAGGATAGAGGATTGGTTGACTAACAGGAAGCAAAGAATGGGGATAAATGAATGCTAGTCTGGTTGGGAATCAATAATTAGTGTTATGCCTCTGGGATCAGTGTTGGGACTGCAGTTATTCACAATTTACATAGATGATTTGGAATTGGGGACCATGTGTAGTGTGTCAAAGTTTGCAGATTGTACTAAGATGAGCGGCTGAGTAAAGTGTGCAGAGGACTGTGAAACTATGCAGAGGAACATAGATACTTTAAGTGAGTGGCAAAAGTCTGGTGGATGGAATACAATGTTAATAAATGTGAAGTCATCCATTTTGGTAGGAATACAGCAAAAAGGACTATTACTTGAATGGTAAAAAGTTGCAGCATGCTGGTATGCAGAGGGACCTGGGTGTCCTTGTGCATGACTCACAGAAAGTTGGTCTGTAGGTGCAACAGGTAATTAGGAAGACAAATGGAAATTTGTCCTTCGTTGCTAAAGCGATTGAGTTTAAAAGCAGGGAGGCTATGTTTCAGCTGTATCGGGTGCTGGTGAGGCCACACCTGGAGTACTGTGTGCAGCTTTGGTCTCCTTACTTGAGAAAGGATGAACTGGCACTAGAGAGGGTGCAGAAAAGTTTACTCGGTTGATTCCGGAGTTGAGGAGTTGGCTTATGAGGAGAGACTGAAATGGCTGGGATTATATTCAATGGAATTTAGAAGAATGAGGGGGGATCTTATAGAAACATATAAAGTTATGAAGGGAATAGATAAGATAGATGTAGAGAGGATGTTTCCACTGACAAGGGAAACTAGGACATGAAGGCATAGCCTCAAAATTAGGGGGAGCAAATTTAGGACTGAATTGAAAAGTAACTTCTTCAGAGGGTTGTGAATCTATGGAATTCCCTGCCTAGTGAAGTAGTTGACTGTTTTTAAAGCTAAGACAGATTTATTTGAACAATAAAGGAATTTAGGATTACGTGAGAGGGCGAGTAAGTGGAGTTGAGGCCACGAAAAGCTCAACCGTGATCTTATTGAAAGGCGGACCAGGCTCAAAGAGCCAGATGGTCTACTCCTGCTTCTAGTTCTTGTGTTCTTATGTTCAACCATAGCTTACGAAAGATCTTAAGGATAGTACGACAGGGATGTACGGGACTGGCAGCTTAATGTTACAGGAAGGATAGACAGGGAGGCAAGAGAGGAGGGGGAGTGGCGTTTTTGATAAGGGATAGCATTACAGCTGTGCTGAGGGAAGATATTCCTGGAAATACTTCCAGGGATGTTATTTGGGTGGAACTGAGAAATAAGAAAGCGTTGATCACCTTATTGGGATTGTATTACAGACCCTTTAATAGTCAGAGGGAAATTGAGAAACAAATTTGTAGGGGGATCTCAGTTATCTGTAAGAATAATAGGGTGGTTATGGTAGGGGATTTTAACTTTTCAAACATAGACTGGGACTACCATAGTGTTAAGGGCTTAAATGGAGAGGAATTTGTTAAGTGTGTACAAGAAAATTTTCTGATTCAGTATGTGGATCTACCTACCAGAGCAGGTGCAAAACTTGACCTATTCTTGGGAAATAAGGCAGGACTGAGGTGTCAATGGAGGAGCACTTTGGGGCCAGCGACCATAATCCTATTAGTTCAAAATAGTGATGCAAAAGGATAGACCAGATCTAAAAGTTGAAGGTCTAAACTGGAGAAACGCCAATTTTGACAGGATTAAGCAAGAACTTTCAAAAGCAGATTAGGGGCAAATGTTCGCAGGTAAAGGGATGGCTGAAAAGTGGGAAGCCTTCAGAAATTTCAGAAAAATAACGCGAGTCCAGAGAAAGTATATTCCTGTTAGGGTGAACGGGAAGGCTGGTAGGTATTGGGAATGCTGGATGACTAAAGAAATTGAGGTTTTGTTTAAGAAAAAGAAGGAAACAGATGTCAGGTATAGACAGGATAGATCGAGTGAATCCTTAGAAGAGTATAAAGGCAGTCAGAGTATACTTAAGAGGGAAATTAGGAGGGCAAAGAGGGTACATTGAATAGCTTTGCCAAATAGAATTAAGGAGAATCCAAAGGGCTTTACAAATACATTAAGGACAAAAGGGTAACTAGGGAGAGAATAGGGCCCCTCAAAGATCAGCAAAGCGTCCTTTGTGTGAAGCTGCAGAGAATGGGGGAGAGACTAAATGAATATTTTGCATCAGTATTTACTGCGGAAAAAGACATGGAAGATATAGAATGTAGGGAAATATATAGTGACATCTTGAAAAATGTCCATATTACAGAGAAGGAAATGCTGGATGTCTTGAAACGCATAAAGATGGATAAATCCCCAGGTCCTAGAGCAGGTGTGCCCCAGAACTCTGTAGGAGGCTAGGGAAGTGATTTCTGGGCCTCCTGCTGAGATATTTGTATCATCGTTGGTCACAGGTGAGGTGCTGGAAGAATGGAGGTTGGCTAACGTGGTGCCACGTGGTGATAAGGACAACCCAGGGAACGATAGACCAGTGAGCCTGCTGTTGGTGATGGGCAAGTTGTTGGAGGGAATCCTGAGGTACAGGATATACATGTATTTGGAAAGGCAAGGATTGATTAGGGGTAGTCAACATGGCTCTGTGCATGGGAAATCACATCTCACAAATGTGATTGAGTTTTTGAAGAAGTAACAAAGAGGATTGATGAGGGCAGAGAGGTTGATGTGATCTATATGGAGTTCAGTAAGGTGTTCGACAAGGTTCCCCATGGGAGACTGGTTAGCAACGTTAGATCTCATGGAATACGGGGAGAACTAGCCAGTTGGATACAAACTGGCTCAAAGGTAGAAGACAGAGGGTGGTGATGGAGGGCCATTTTTCAGACTGGAGACCTGTGACCAGTGGAATGCCAGAAGGATCGATGCTGGGTCCATTTCTTTTCATCATTTATATAAATGATTTGTATGTGAGCATAAGTGGCAAAGTTAGTAAGTTTGCAGATGACGCCAAAATTGGAGGTGTAGTGAACAGCGAAGAAGGTTACATCAGATTACAACGGGATCTTGACCAGGTGGGCCAATGGGCTGAGAAGTGGCAGATAGAGTTTAATTTAGATAAATGTGAGGTACTGCATTTTGGGAAAGCAAATCTTAGCAGGACTTATACACTTAATGGTAAAGTCCTAGTGAGTGTTGCTGAACAAGGAGACCTTGGAATGCAGGTTTATATCTACTTGAAAGTAGAGTCGCAGTTGGATAGGAAAGTGAGGAGGTGTTTGGTATGCTTTCCTTTCTTGGTCAGAGTATTGAGTACAGGAGTTAAGAGGTCATGTTGCGGCTGTACAGGGCATTGGTTAGGCCACTTTTGGAATATTGTGTGCAATTCTGGTCTCCTTCCTATCGGAAAGATGTTGTGAAACTTGAAAGGGTTCAGAAAAGATTTACAAGGATGTTGCCAGGGTTGGAGGGTTTGAGCCATGAGAGTGGCTGAACAGCTGGGGCTGTTTTCCCTGGAGCATTGGAGGCTGATGGGTGACGTTATAGAGGTTTACAAAATCATGAGAGAATGGATAGGATAAATAGACAATGTCTTTTCCCTGGGGTGGGGGAGTCCAGAACTAGAGGGCATAGATTTAGGGTGAGAAGGGAAAGATATAAAAGAGACCTAAGGGGCAACATTTTCACGCAGAGGGTGTTACGTGTATAGAATGAGTTGCCAGAGGAAGTGGTGGAGGCTAGTACAATATTTAAAAGGCATTTGGATGGGTATATGAATAGGAAGGGTTTGGAGGGATACGGGGCGGGTGCTGTCAGGTGGGACTAGATTGGGCTGGGATATCTAGTCGGCATGGACGAATTGGACCGAAGGTCTGTTTCCTTGTTGTACATCTCTATGACTCTATGACTCTGAGCAACATTTTTAGGTCAAAAATAAGAAAACTAAGAATTGTGTAGAGTTTTAAACCTAAGTGAAAAAAAAAGTTGAAGTTTGAAATTTAGAAAACCACAATGCAAAACCAATTACTGCTGTCTAGTAAGTGATGCTCTAGAAGCAGAATAATGTATGTTGGCCATGGAATGGAGAAATGGAACATAGAAACAGGAACTCTGTTCTGACTTCTCATGCTGTGTCCCCTCCTGCATTCAGGATTGCCAGTTTGAATCCTGTAATCGAGGTTGACCCTAGATAGATGTGGGTGTAGCAATCTTAAATGAGGTCCTTTCTTGCACCAAAACCCCAAAAACATCTGTACTGTAGGCACCTCAGTTGTGGCAACAACAGAATAAAGAGCCTCCTCCAGCTTAGCTGTATCGTGCAGAAGTAATTTGAGAAAGAAATCTGTTAGTGATTTACAACAATGTCATTATTTTATGCTTTTGAAATTTCCAATGGAATACTAACTAAGTGTGCATTCCAAGATTCCAGCATCGAGTAATCTCTCTCTAACCACCCTGTTCCCTGGCCAACATATCCGTCTCAGGCCTGCTGCAGTGTTCCAGTGAAGCTCAGCGCAAATTGGAAGAACAACACTCATTTTCCACTTGGGGACCCTGGAGCCCTCTGGCCTCAATATCGAGTTCAATAATTTTAGGGCCAGAACTCTCCCATGTCCTAGCCTGCTACCTGACACACCAGGCCTTGTTATCACAAGGCCTTTTTCTACAAACCCCCTGACTCCCACAGCTACCTGGATTACACCTCCTCCCACCCTGCCTCCTGCAAAAATGCTATCCCTTATTCCCAATTCCTCTGCCTCTGCCGCATCTGTGCCCAGGAGGACCAGTTCCATCACAGAACACACCAGATGGCCTCCTTCTTTAAAGACTGCAATTTCCCCTCCCACATGGTTGATGATGCCCTCCAACGCATCTCATCCGCATCCCACACCTACACCCTTGAACCCCCACCCTTTCAAGTACAGAACCCCGCTGGTCCTCACTTTCCACCCCACCAACCTCCATGTACATTGCATCATCCTCTGCCATTTCCGCCATCTACGAACGGACCCTACCACCAGAGATATACTTCCTTCCCCACCCCTATCCGCTTTCTGTAAAGACCATTCGCTCCACAATTACCTTATCAGGTCCACGCCCCCTAACAAGACACCCTCCCCTCCTGGCACCTTCCCCGCCACCGGAGGAATTGCAAAACCTGCGACCACATCTCCCCCCTCACCTCTGTCAAGGCCCCAAAGGAGCCTTCCACATCCATCAAAGTTTCACCTGCCTCCCACGCATGTCATTTACTGTATCTGTTGCTCCTGATGCGGTCTCCACTACATTGGGGAGACAGGATGCCTACTCGCAGAGCACTTCAGGGAACATCTCCAGGACACCCGCACCCATCAACCCCACCGCCCCGTAGCTGAACACTTTAACTCCCCCTCCCACTCTGCCGAGGACATGCAGGCCCTGGGCCTCCTCCATTGCCACTCCCTCACCACCTGACACATGGAGGTAGAACGCCACATCATCCACCTCGGGACCATCCAACTCCATGTCATCAATGTGGATTTTACCAGTTTCCTCACTTCCCCTCCCCCACCTTACCCTTTGCCCGAACTGTTGATTTTCTTGCTCCTCGGATGCTGCCTGACCTGCTGTGCTTTTCCAGCACCACACTCTAATCTCCAGCATCTGCAGTACTCACTTTTGCCTTGTCATCACATATGACACACTACCTATTATTAGCCACTAACATCTCTATTAACAGCTACTCACCCTCTCAGCCAGATCATTATCTACTCCTTTGTCTGTCCAACTGCTCCTCTCTCTTTGGGCTCTATCCCTACCTATTGTTTACTCCTTACCCCATCCCCCACCCTATCTTCTGCATATATAAACTGACATTTTCCTAGCTACCATTAGTTCTGAGGAAGGATCACCAGACATGGAACGTTCGCTCTGATTTCTCTTCACAGATGCTGCCAGACCTGCTGAGCTTTTCCAGCAAACTTCTGCTTTTTTTTCATCTCTATTGCTGCTCTGTTTTGTTAATAGAGAATGATATGATAAGAGAAGATGATGACTAAAAGGTACTGATGGAGGGTGGAAGTATTACTGATTTGTATGGGGTTTTCAGATTAGAAGCAATGGATTCAGCATTGTTATGATTACTCAAATTATATGGTTTGTGCCTGCATTGTACCGTTGTGGGCTTATCTGATACGGACGCATCGACAGCAGGAATCTTGGCAACTTCAGGTGTTTGATCATACTGTTTCTCCTCCTCAGAAGATGCAGAGTGATGTTCACCTACTTTCTGTAGCTCCTGTCCTCTCTGCAACACTATGTAGGGGCAGTACTCCAGATCTAGCAAAACTGCAAATTTTTTGATATTCAGTTAAATGGTGATGACAATCTATTTTGTAAGTGTACACACATCCTTGAGTGTGTTGGATGCGATGGATTTGTGTCTCAATTATCAACTATCATCCTCCCATTTTGCAACAAAAGACCTTGTGCTTATTTTATTGCCCATCACCATTGCATGCAGTTGATTATCAAGATTTCTAATCAAGCTGTTCAGAGATGGTATTTCACACCTTTGGAGTAGGTGGGACTTGAACCTAGTTCTTCTAGCTCAGAGGTAAGGTCACAACTACCGTACCACAACAGCCTTTGCAGTTGATTATACTGCATAATCAAAGATGACACAATTGTAGTAGTTGCCTATAGTTTACTGGCACCTTCCATAGGAGAAGGTAAACATATTTGCATGAAATAGAAGCCAGCAAGTGAAGGTCTGCACTAAAGCACGGGTTGCTGTTGGTCACTGGTCACACCTGTTTCTGACTGCTACCTTGTCTGCCTTCCTGGTTACTGACCCCCGCTTCTAGCTCACTCTTTCACTCAACACTTATTTGAGACACCTAGCACCATTAAATTAAAATAGCCTTTGCCAAGTTGCCTGTGGATAAAGAGCAGATATGTGCGATGTGCTGGTTTCATGTCCACTCTCATTGATTACAAGAACCATGTAAAAAATTGGGAAAAACCCAAAATCTGGCAAGTTTATACTTCCAAGTTTGCTGGAAGTTGGATCTCAATTGAGGCAAGGCACCACAGGCCGTATCCATTTGGGTCACCTTTTCTAGTACATAATGGTGGGTGCTCAGCACCAGAATTTTATCTTTCCTAACAGATTGGCTTTCTCTAAGATTGTTCTTGTGATCATCCACCTCCAGATGTTGTTCGTCTGTATCAATGGTATCCGTATCAATCCCAGTTACTATCAGCCCCATGCTTGAAGGGTAGCCATCTGTTCACTTTATGAAGGTGCAAAGATCTACAGGAGGCATGACTGGAATATCATGAAAGCATTATGGCAACTTGCAGGATATCTTTCACCGGTGTGCATGAAAATCTTCTAGTCAAATAGCTACCGAGCATTGAACAGACAGATGCTTCAGAAGTCACAGACATGATCAAAGACTTGTATTTCATTGGCCACAGATGGGAGCCTAAACCTTCCTGGAGCCAGGGTTTAATATATCATTGAGGAACTACAGACCGTTCTGTGGAGAAAGGTGAATAGCTAAAGCCCTTATCCACAACGTGAGTAAAAAGAGGCATGAGGTATTGCAAACAAACTTTAAGGAGCTAGGTAAAAGATTAATAGTGAGATTGCAAAGGTAGTACATTCCAAACTGCTCTTGGTGCCACATGCTGGAATGTCAGAATATGTAGACAGAGCAAACAAATGTGTGGATGGAGAAATGGTGCAGGAGAGAGGACTTTAGATTCCTGGATCTTTGGAACCAGTTCTGGGGTAAACAGTTGGGGGAGATGCACAGTGCATGTAGTTTGCACTCAAAGGAGCCAGAGCCAATGTCCTCATGTAGAGAATGATTAGTGCTGGAGAGAGTGCTGGCTTAAAGTAATTTGACAGAAATAGGTAGGTAGATGCAGCATTACAAGAGAAATGAGGTGTATGAAGGAGAGACAGAGTGAACAATAAGAAACCTAAAATGGTGAATGGGATCAGCCACGGAAGAATGTTGAAAAGTTCAGAACAGATTTGTTGTGCATATATGTAAATAATAAAGTGTGCTAAATAAGGTTGGTGACCTGTAACAAAATACAGCCACATTAGAAAATGATGTCATAAAAGACTGGATTAAATATTAAATGTTCAGGACACATAGGGAAAGAAACAGAGTGGCAATTTTGCTTAACAAAATATTGCAATCCTGGACTGGAGAGATTAAGTCTTAGAGTGGTCAAGAGCAGAATCTATTTAGTTTAAGTTAAGAAAAAAAAAGAAGTGCCATTGAGAATAAACTTTAGGACATCAACTAGTGGGAGAACTATAGAAAGGCAAATGTACAGACACATTAGAGAGAGATATGAAAGTTACATAAATAATGATAACGGAACTTCAATTAATGTAGTGGAGACTGAGATAACAACAACGCAAAGGTCCAAAAGGGAGAAAAATTTTTGAAAACAAAACAAAAAACTGCAGATGCTGGAAATCTAAAACAAAAACAGAAATTGCTGGAGAAACTCAGGTCTAACAGAATCTGTGGAGAGAAAGCAGATTTACATTTTGGGTGCAGTGGCCCTCCTTCAGAATTGGTCAATGTACCAGAAATGTTATCTCTACTTTTTCTCTATAGGTGCTGCCAGAATCCACTAATCTATTTCTATTTTAATCTCTATTTTTGTTGTGGAAGAATATTTGTAGTGTGTTCAAGAAAATGTGCTTGATCAGTCAATTCTATCCCAATGAAAATGACAATCTTGTTGCACCTAATTCTAGAAGATAAGGTGGGTCAACAGGAACAAGTATCATTAGGTGAACATTTGGAGTACAATGAGCATTGTATCACAAGATGAAAACACTTAATTGGAGGAACACCAATTTTAGCAAGTTGAAAATGCATCTGGGTTGGATAACTTTGAATCAAAATTGGACAGCCTGTAAACAGGAGATAATCTGGATATAGTTGAGGTATATTCCAAAGAGAAAGTTAAAAATCACACAACTCCAGGTTATAGTCCACCAGGTTTATTTGGGTGCACTAGTTGCTTGTTCTGATGAAGGAGCAGTGCTCTGAAAGTTGTTGGACTATAACCTGGTGCTGTGTGATTTTTATCTTTGTCCACCCCTGTCCAACACCAGCATCTCCAAATCCTAATAGAAACGTGGGGAAACCAAAGTTTTGCGGATTACAAAAAGAGATAGAACTAATCAAAGCAGAAAAAAACAACTCCAACAGATGTTTGGTTACTTATAAAAGTGAGAACTAGGCTGAATGTGGGTAATTCAGAGAAGAATGCAAAGAGAAATGTGACAGGCAATGGGAGAGTAAAATGAAAAGAGATCCAAAAGTTTCCTATGGTCTAATAAACAGGACATGGTCAGAAAAGATGTAGATGGACAGGCCAATACATGTGGAGGCAAAGGGCCTGGCGTAAGCGCTAAATGAGTACTTTATATCTTCTATTATTAAGGAGGATGATCACAGTAAAATAGGAAGTGGGTTACTGGGCAAACTGGAAAAAAGGGTAAAGGGAGATGGTGGAAAGACAGGCAGTTCTGAAGTTAGATCAGGTACTAAGTCCAGATGGGACGCATCCTAGGTTGCTAAGGAAAGGAGTGAATTACAGAGATACCGGTAATCTTGCAGTGCTATGCGGATAGACGGATGGTGTCAGAGTTGGATCGAAGGGTCTGTTTCCATTCTGTATGACTCTATGATTGGAGAATTTCAGCTGTTACATTCTAATTCATAAAAAGGATTTAAGGATACAGCCAGCAAGTATAAGGCAGTTTTACATCAGTATAGAGGAAGCTTTTAGAAACAATAACCCTGCACAGAAATAACAGAGACTTTAATAAGTGTGAATTAAGGAAACTTAACATTGGCTTGTTAGAGGAGACATTAGAAAGGCTGACTGATCTAAGATAGATCAGTTAACAGATACAAGTGGGATATATCTTTATAAAAGTCAAAGGGTGTTCAACCAGATGACTGGGTTTCTATTTTACTGAGTTGCGTGTTAATTAGGGCAATTGGTTGATATGATTTTTATTAACATCCAAAGTCCATTTGAAAAAATGTTACATAATAAATTTGCCACCAAATTTGAGTTAATTGAATAAAAGGTCAGCGGCAGCAAAGATAGGAAATTAGATAAAGGACAGGAGTGCAGTAAAGGTGTACAGTAGAGCATCCCTTCTGTAGTCGGAATTTATGTAATATTTACTAATAACTTGAAATTGAATGTAGAGAATGCAATTTAACACAAAATGATACATAACATGGAAATGTAGTGAAAAGTGAGATGGTAATGCCGACAAGAGACCATTGCAATGTATTCTGTGGAATTGATATATATTCAAATACAACTTATGTTAGAGTCTGGATTCTGAACTGCTGGTGTGAGAGTTTTGGATTGTGTGTGTGGGAGGTTTTAATGAATAAATTGTTAGTATTTCTGAAGCCATTAATCTTTTTTATAACCAGTATGAGGCGGAGTCCCTGGGGTTATAATGGAAATTTTTCTGCACTGGGAATTTTACAAGTGGACAGATTAACACCGAAGAGCATTAGCTTGCCTTCTGATCAGAAGTGGCTGTTTATTTTTTTCTTCGGGAAAAGCCAAGAAAGCTTTTGCTTCTCAGTTTGCAGAGGTCCTGGTGGAAACCAGATGTGTAGAACAGTTTCTCCTGAAGAAAGGAGTTAGATCTGTACAGTTATGAAATAGGTTTCCTCATTAACTTCTGGTTCCCTCACCAGAGATTGAGATGAAAGATGGCAGTGGATTAGTAGCATTATATTTGAGCTCCTGACCTGGAGCTCATCCACTTGCATTTGCTTTCTTTGTTTCTTTTATTTTCCTCTTTACTTTTGCCCTTTTTCTTTTTGCCTTTTCTCTCCCTCTTTTAAAGACTTATCCAGCATCTTCGGCAGGGTGAGAGCAGGCCTGGCCTCCGAAGCATGTGCCTCAGTGGCAACAGAGTTGGCTCCTGCAGGCATCAGTGGTGACGAGACTTGTTGGGGATGACAGTGAGCCAGCGCAGATGAGAGAACGAGCCCAGCTTGGAAGAGAGAGTGAGCTCAGTGCAGAGGAAAGTGAGCTCAGCATGGAAGAGAGAGTGAGCCCAGTGTGGAAGTGAGCAAACTCAGCGTGGAGGACAGAACGAGCCCAACGCAGAGGAAAGAACAAGCCCAGCGCGGAAGAGAGAACAAGCCCAGCATGGAAGAGAGAACAAGCCCACTGTGGAGGGGAGAGTGATCCCAGTGCAGAAGAGTGACCCCATTGCATAGGCAAGCAAGCCCAAAGCAGAGAGAACAAGCCCAGCATGGAGGAAAGAATGGGCCCTGACTGAGGAGAGAACAAGCCTAGTGTGGAGTAGATTGAGCCCTGAGGCGATGTCAGCAAGGTAGGCCCAGCAGCAAAAGATGACATTTGAGGATCAGAGACTTTGTCATTGGTTGGGTCCATGCTGGCAGCGGGGAGGTGGTGACAGGAAGGCACCTTGGCAACCTCAACTGTGTGATAGTCTCCAACAGTGTTGTGCCTGGCATGGCAATGATGAAGATGAATTTGCCCAATGGTGAAAGAGGGTACTTGAAGATCGGCAACTGTTACATTAGTTGGGTCTCGTGAGGCGATAGTGATTCTGAACTGGCTTAAAACTCATACATAGATGGACATCTCTTTAAGCCATATCTTTTCATTTTCTCTTATCATGAAGCTAACAAAATAGCAACAAATGAAAGCTTTACACTGTATTTTATTGTTTTCATTGTAAAATACACAATGACAATAAATCATTCATTCATTCAGGAGTTCAATTTAAAAGTTCCATACCAAGAGTGTTTGGTTAGAACACTGAAGGGCTTGTTTTAATTTAAGAGGGTCTAAGCTCAGTTGTGTGACTAATCAAGGAAGAGGCTATCAAAGCTCAAGATCAAAAATTGAAAGAAACCACAAAGTTAAACCTATAGATGTGATAAAAAAAAGTGAAATCTCGCTGGCATCTAAATATTGTAAAGCAATAGGATTAAATTTTTAAATTGTGCAATATGTAAATTGCTTTGTTTATTTCACTTTCTCTCCTTTTCTTTTATGTAATAAACTTGTTCATTGCAAAATTAATTCAGCTTTATTGTGGACTTGCACTTCGATGAAAGACCACCTTATTAAATGAACACATGATCCATCAGTCCAGACCAAATCAGTATGGATCTGATTTATCTCGTAATAGCATCAGCTGGGATTGGGATCATTACAATTGGTAGCTATTGTGAGATTTGAATTCATTTGATTTGAGAGAGATCTGGTCCTCTTTTTTAAGTAAAAAGGTATGTGGTAGTCCTGGACATGATTCCATAAGGTGGGTGCAGTTTATTGGATAGAATCTGAAGGTGACTGAATGTTGCTAAGAGATTTTTGAGTGGAAGACAATGACATGGGTTTAATTGAAATCTTTGACTGAAGCTAAACTGAAAGGGTTAGCACATAAATTGAGTGTAAAAGTGAAAGCAGAATCTCATAAGAATGGCATCTTTCAGGTAATCATTCAAGGAAATCTGAATATGGGATGTCACTGCTGGAATTAGCTAAAATACATTTTGAAATTTAAAAAAAACTTGGAAAGAAGAAAAATACAAGATAATGGAAATTGAAGGAAGATAAACAGAGGAGATGGAAAGGGAGAAGAAAGCAGAGAATAATGGAAAACAAGCACAGAGTTAAGAAAACTTGAAGTGGAAAGGTCGGATGAAGAAAAATAGAAGAAGATGGAAAATGAATAAAGAGACAAACACATAGAAATAGAATTAATAAAATTCAAATTCAAAGGTGAAAAGAAACTTAGAGAATGCGAGTTGACCTAAGAAAAGCTTAAGTAAAGAAGGAAATAATATTTTGGATAATGATTCTGATTCCAGTGAGGGACTAATTTACTGAGGAGAATGGAGTCATAAGTATTTTAGCTTACTTTCGAAAGTTGTTGGACAGATAGAGAGGCCAAACTGTGTTTGGACCTTAATATTACAAAGTGTTTTCCTATGCACAGCTACAACTGTAAATGCCATTTTGTTAGATTAATAATCTACAGAGTGTGAACTTAATGAACTTGTACCAGAAGCTTATCAATTAAAATTTATGACTACAAGAAAGAAACAAAATCAGGCAATGAAGGAAGAAATGACGTGGGATCAATTATCTAAATCACTTAAACTACGCAAAGAAATTGAGAACATAAGAGAAATTATGACAACTCTTTTGAAAACTTAAAAACTTATTTAGATGAATGTTGAGTATTCAGCAGTTCTGGTAGATAGTGATGATATCTCACAAAATTACAAGTACAGTGATGATCATAAGGAAATCCTCTGGGAAAATGGATGAATACAAGGTCTGTGGATGGAAGAGGTACTAGCCTTAGAGACAAAGAGAGAAGATGCCAGCACAATAAATGAGAAAGTCTAGAACCAAAACATGATATGAAAGAAGTAACTACAATGCTCCCATTATAGTAAAACTGGACATACCAAAGTCAATTGCTGTAAGTGGGAGTAGAAATGTCTCCAGAGTATTCAGAAAACGTACATTTCTGGCTGAATATGGGTGCAAGTACTGTACTTCAGCCCTGTTTTTTGCATTGATGGTGATGGCCCCTCCCCCTCAACTGCTGAGAATGGGGCTATTTGTCTCAACTGCTTGTGAGCTGTTTAATTGTCCGCCACCATTCCTGACTAGATATGGAAGGTCTTGCAAATGATACAAATGAATCATGGGGTAGTAAATAGTGAGGAGGACAGCTTTAGGTTACATGAGCACGTGGACAGGTTGCTTAGATGAGCTGATCAGTGACAAATGGAATTCAATCTGGTTAAATGAGAGGTGATGCAAGACAAACAAGGTAAGGGAATCTTAATGAATGGTGCCACCCTGCATGCACACTGGTCCCTTAAAGTATCAGAACAGGTGGATAAAGTACTTGAGAAGACATATGAGATACTTGCTTTTATTAGGTGAGGCATAAAATTTAATAGCAGTGAGGTTATATTGAAACTGTACAAAACATTAGACCATTGCTATAGTGCACTGATGGTGAACTAGGATGGATGTGATTGTCCTGGAGACGATACAGAGGAGACTTATATGCAAGTTGCTTGGGCTGGAGAACTTTAGTTATGATGAAAAGGTGGACAGACTGGGACTGTCTTCCTTGGGGTAGAGGAGACTGAGGCGGAGGGGGGGGGGGGGGGGGGGGGGTCACTGCTGAGACGTATAAAATTATAAGTAACATAGATAGGGCAAACAAGAAGGAACTTCTTCCCTTAATGTGGGAATCAATGACCAAAGTACACTGATTTAAGGTAAGGGGCAGAAACCTTTGAGGAGATGTAAGGAAAATTCTTTTCAACCAGAGTGTGGAGTTTACTGTGGTGGTAGAATCAGAAACACTCAGAACATTTAAGAAGTATTTAGACATGCATTTGCAATAGAAATGCATACAAGGCTATGGGGGAAGTGCTGGAAAATTGGATTAGAATAGTTGGGTGATTGTTTTTTTTTCAGCTTAAAGGTGATGGGCTAAAAGGCCTGTTTGTGCGGTGTATTCCTCTGGGACTACAGGGCTAACATCTGACCAATTGGTTGTGGATCGGTCAGCCATGTCTACTGCATGCTGGTTCTGTTGTGGTTTCACCAACTTGTTAGGCAGGCCTGGTGCTACTCCTGGCATTCCCTCCCACACTCTTCATTGAACTAGGGTTGATCTCCTGTCTTGATGGTAATAGTAGAACTGGGTATATGCCAAACCATGATTGGGGTCAAATACAGATTGGGGTCAAATACAATTTTGTGGTCAATGGTCCACAATACCTCATCGATATCGAATTTTGAGTTAGTGTTTGTAGCTTGTACCATTTACTACAGTGGCAGTGCCACACACTATGAAGGGAATCCTCAACGTGAAGATGGGACTTTGCCTCCTCAAAGTGGTCACTCTTAAGGATACTACCATGGACAGATATGTGACAGGTAAATTGGTGAGGGCAGGTCAAGCATTTTTTTTCCCCTTTTGATTGGTTACCTCACCGTTTGCTGCAGATCAAAACTAGTAGCTATGTCCTTCTGGGTTTGGCCAGCTTTGTCAGTAGTGATGCTTCTGAACCACTCTTGGTAATGGCTTTCACTAAGTGGTATTCTGATTCATTATCTGAGGGGATGAGGTGGGACATCAGCAAAAGCTTTGTTTGTCATGGCTAACTAATTGCCATTAAACATCACGGGGTCCAGAGTCAACATTGACAACTCCCAATTCAATTCCATCCCAACTGGCTACTACATTGCTGCCTTTTCTATAGGTCAGGCCTGTCAGTGGGACAGAACACACCTAAGTTTGGTGCTGGTGGGTCTGGGACATTAACTGTAAAGTATTATTTAATGAATATGACCATGTTAGACATTTGCTTAACTTATGGACAGCTCTCCCAATTTCAACATAAACAAGATAACAAAGATGACTTTGCAGGGTTATGTAAAAAAAAGTGTATATTTGTCATCTCTTTGAGTGACTAGATCAATATCAATGGTCAGAATGGTTTTGTTCCTTGGTTTAGACTTGGTGGCCTATTCGACCATTTCAAAGGACAGTTAACTGACAAACAGATTGCTGTGGCTCTAGAATTAGATAAATGCCAGATTATTTAAGGACAGATTTTATTCCCCCACAGATATAAGTGAACGTGATGAGTTTTTATGACAACCAACAGTGGTTACATTACTGCCATGAGGTTGGCATTTAATTCCATATTTTATTGAATTTAAATTTCACCAATCAGCCACAGTGGCATTGGAACACAATTGCCCAGAAACATTACATTGGGATTCTGGGTCCAGTGACATTACCAGTACACCACTACCATCCTTAGCTGCAGGATTTCATGCTGCACTTCTTGTTCTTCATCATAGATACAATGTAGAGCTGCACCTCATTACAGTGAAGACTAATAGCAGGAAAGTTGAGATGCAAATGAGAAAAGTCTAAGATAGCAGAATCTTTTTTATTCACTCATGGAAAGTGGGCTTTGCGGCAGTATTTATTGCCTGTCCCTTGCTGCCCTTGAGTTGAGAGGCGTGCTAGGCCATTTCAAAGGGCAGTTGAGAGTCACATGTAGACCAGATCGGGTGAGGGCAGATTTCCTTCCCTGAAGGATATTACTGAGCCATACGTATTTTCCCCCACAATCAGCAATGGTTTGATAGTCATCAGTAGATTCTTTCTTCCAGACTTTAAAAAAAAAATCAAATTCTATCATCGGCCATTTGAACTCAGGTCCCCAGAACGTTAACGGAGCTTTCTGATTATCACTAAAGTACTAATTTCACTGGCCATCACCTTCCCTTTGAAATGGTTTGTAAGATAGTTGAATCATGCTTTTAGAAATCAAAGCTTTGCATCCACACAAGGAAGCAGCTGTTGTTGATATTTAAATGTCTTCTACCATTAATTACATTAAATTCACAAACCTAAGATTACAGACGGTTTCCATATACCTTCAAAAGCAAGCCAGTTAAATGCTGAAGTGCCTGGGACTACATTGGGTTTCTGATGAGCTAGCATTGCTAATATTTCAACCAAATGAGTTGCCCCCCCACAGTTGTTGCCCCTTTGCAGCCAATTATAAAGAATGTTATGGGTCCTACAGTGGCAGTAACAGAAATTTGGCAGGTGATGGGAGGGTCAATGGTAGTGTGGGAGCTGCAGTCCTTATGTGTAGATACCTACGAAGGTGTAATTAAGTCTCTAATTTGGAACTATAATTACATAGTCACCAGCATACTACTACATGGGCAAATTGGGGAGGCGGCAAATTAAAGGAGGAAAACTATCTGTAGCAGTGGAGAATAATCAGAACCCCAATGACCCCCCCAAAATGGTTTTCCTTATGAGGGCCTTCTGCTGTCAGCCATCTAGACATTTTAAGTTATACCTACGACTTTAGAAAACCTCTATTGCGAGATGTCCCACAGTTCTCCTAGCTGCCTCAGCAGCACCGGCATCTCCCAGTGGGGTTGCTGATGTTTCAGAGCTGACAGCCACGTGATAGGGCTGGAAAAATGAGGAGTCCTTCATTGGAACACAGCCAATCAGGAATTCACCAACAGCTGGTCCCACAGCTGCCAGGTGTCAGCTCAGAATCAGCACTTCATCTAATGTGCTTTTCTTTGGTGCAAACGTCCAAAGTCTGTCAGTAATAGCAACTTCTGAAACCTGAACTCAATACAGTGATGCTCATCAGCAGGCTGATCACAAGTGAAACATTTGGGCAGCTGCGCATGCAACCATATAGCTTAGCGAGAAAATTGCTCAGGATCTCCATTAGGGCTTATTGAAACATGTAAGAGTCTTAGGGGGCTTCACAATGTAGATGCAGAGGTTGCATCCGCCTCTGGGAGAGTCTAAGACTAGAGGCTGTAATCTCAGAGTAAACAGTCACCCATTTAAGACAGCAGTGACGATTTTTTTTTTCTCAGGGGTGGCAAATCTGTGGAATTCTTTATCTCAGAGGACTGTTGAGACTGAGTCATGAAGTACATTCAAGGTAAAAGTAGACAGATTTAATCAGCAAAGGAATCGAGGGTTAGAGGGAGAAGGCAGAAAAAGGGAGTTGCCGATTATTAGATTAGTCATGATCTCATTGAATGGAAAAGCAGACTTCATGGGCCAAATGGCCAATTGCTGTTCCCATATTTTATTGTCTTATGATCTGAAGCTTACAGTAAAAATTTGCCAAATGATTCTATGGCTCTCTGAAAATTTACAGAAGGAGTACAAGTCTTTCACATCAGTTGTGATGTGCTTTGTAGTGAAAAATGTAAGATTGGCTCGATCATGAATTATAATTTTGAACAGATATGTTTTACAGGAAAAAAATCAGATAAAGTATTGCAGTAAGGCAGTTATAAAAACAAAAAAAGTCCTAAGTACAAAACTAAAAACAGTATATTTAATGCATTGCATCATTTCGTAGTTTACAAGCACATAGCAGTGTGACTTTGTTTCGCTATAAAGTGATATATACTTTACAGCCCTGTAGAATGGTTGATGCTTAACAATCACATTGAATAATGTACTTTGGAACGCTATCATTGTTAAGGAATGTAAGTGGTTCCCAATTACTTGGTCATTTTATTTTCTATCAATCACTGGATTATCTCACTGCCTATTTGAAAAAGATGTTTGCAACATAAGGAACATCTAGTTTGACATTACAAATTGGCAAAATGATAAATTTCCTCAGTTTTCATAATCTACCCACTGACCCTTTGATGTTCAATGCATCACCACTGCTAAAGCTTCCACTATCAACATTCTGGAGGGTTACTATTGACCCAAAAACAAAATTGGACTAGCTATATAAATTGAGTGACAACAACAGAGACTAGGTATCCTGCAGCGAGTAACTTAGCCCCTGTCTCTTCAATGTCAAAGTCAGGTGTGAGAGAATACTCTTTTTTTTCACTTGAATGAGTGCAACTCCAATAATACTTAAGATGGTCAGCATCGTCAGGACAAAGCAGCCCACTTTATTGGCATTCCATATTCACCTTCAATATTCACCCCATTTACTACAGATGCCTAATAGCAGCAGTGTGTACAATTTACAAGATGCACTGCAGTAACTCATCAAGGATTCTCCACATTACCTTTCAAAATGGTCACCTTAACATTTTGAAGGACAAGACCAGCAGATGCATGGAATACCACTGCCTGCCAGTTCCTCTGCAAGCTACACATTATCCTGACTTGGAACAAAACCACGGATCCTTCATTATCACAGAGTCAAAATCCTGGAACTCCTTAACAGTATCCCTACATCCAAGGACTACAATGGTTCAAGAAGGCAGCTCGCTACCTTCTTCTCTAGGACACTTGGGAATGAGCAATAAATGTGCTTCAATTATATCCAGTAATTGAAGCACATTTTATGCTTTCATTTTCATTTGTTTTAGTAACTTATGATTTCCCATTGGTGTATTAGCACTGTTTTGCTGTTGTGTAAATTTAACCAAGTCCTAGTAGGCCACAAAGAATTTTGCTCTAGATCTGGGTTATAAACCCGATAAATAAGTATGTTGCGCAAATTATCTGGGTCTTGAATTGTAATAACTGTAGATTCAGCTTTTTCTAAGAAGACATATATCATATTTGGAAATAAAAAGATGTTCCATGTTACAAGTACTCTCATTTGTACTGCAGCAGTGTGACAATTTTCCATTCGCTGCCTTTCTCACTTTAAAAAGTTTGTAGTTTCAATCAAGAGGTATCCCAGCATACTATATCAAGGTTGCTTATTTTCTGAATGATCTTGGAGCCATAAATCATATCTGTCAAATCACTACAGGCCAATATCATGCAATCTATGTAGCAGTGGTTCAGAAACTTTGAGACGAAAAAGAAATCAGAAATCTATCCATTAAAGAACATCTTCCATTTTAATTTATTTTTGCAATCTTAAAATACCTAAAGATAAAAGAGATTGATGCTTAAATTACTGCCAATTACTTACAATGAAACATCTCTTGTTCTTCTTTAAATAATACCATGAGATATATATTCACTCAAGACAGTCAATGTGTCCTTTGTTTATTCATTTATGGAGAAAGTGAGGTCTGCAGATGCTGGAGATCAGAGCTGGAAATGTGTTGCTGGAAAAGCGCAGCAGGTCAGGCAGCATCCAGGGAACAGGAGAATCGACGTTTCGGGCATAAGCCCTTCTTCAGGAATGGGGAAAGTTTGTCCAGCAGGCTAAGATAAAAGGTAGGGAGGAGGGACTTCGGAAATGTGATAGGTGGAAAGAGGTCAAGGTGAGGGTGATAGGTCAGACTGGGGTGGGGGCAGAGAGGTCGGGAAGAAGATTGCAGGTTAGGAAGGCGGTGCTGAATTTGATGGATTTGACTGAGACAGGCTGGGGGGAGGGGAAATGAGGAAACTGGTGAAACCCGAATCACATTTCCGAAGTCCCTCCTCCTTACCTTTTATCTTAGCCTGCTGGACAAACTTTCCCCATTCCTGAAGAAGGGCTTATGCCTGAAACGTCAATTCTCCTGTTCCCTGGATGCTGCCTGACCTGCTGCGCTTTTCCAGCAACACATTTCCAGCTTTATTCATTTATGGACTATTAAGTGGTTTTGCACATTCTTTGATGCAAAAATGGAAAACACTTGAGCACCACAGGAGTGTCATTTCTTAACATATTAAGATTACTTATGTATAGGTACTCAAAAGCAATTCTGTCATATAGGGCAAGCAGAGTAATACTATGTTTCAAACCATTACTGCTAGTTACATGTCATATCAGTTGAATTGCAATGAACAGCAGTGAATGGAAAATCTTTAGTGGTTTCACTTTGGATAATCCTATTTCTAGTCTCATTACTTTCAGAATTTAAGGCCAAGCATGCTCCAGTGTGGAGCTGTTTTTGTTACTTTTGATAAAATGAAAGAAATTTAATGGGGCCACTTTCTCTTTAAAATACTCAACCATACAAAATGAAAAATATAATTGCATATTAAGTTTGGTTGAGTTTGATGTAGTTTAGACTCAAATGGCTAGAAGTGGGTCTCAATTAAACAAACAATAAAATTGCAGCATGTTGTCTGTATCCAATTTCCAAGATCAGTTTTTTTAAGCAGACCTGCACAACCACAAGAAGCACATTAAATGTATTTCATGTCGACCGTTCCACTCCAATAATTGAAGAGTTGAAAATAATTAAAGGGAAGTAGGTACTACAAATTCTGGAAATTAGTTATGTTCAGTTTTTCCTGCAAATACAGATAATGGGCAAGTCATCTTGTTCAGTTCTACCCGCTTGGTATTCACCTTTGGTGCTCCACTTATCATAATGTCGTATAGAAGATCCCCAGCGGGAATTCCATTACTACTGCAAGCAAGTGTCCTGCAAAAAAAAACATTGGGGCAAGTGTTCATAAGAATCCCAGAAAAAAAGCATCCACATAGTTAAGAAATGGCAAAAGTAACATTAGATTATTAATGTTTCATCTTGTAAAATAATATGTAATTATATGTAACTTTGGATGTTTGGTTCACAGATACATAATGCATTCAACATCCCAATTGTGAAAATATTTTTAAAAAACTGTCAGCTGTTTTAATAGATGTCTTCTGTGCACATATATTTCACTGTACAACTCAGATTTGTAAAGTGGTCATAATCCAGGATAGTAAGTCTAATCATATCCTACAAATTGGACAGAACCAATTGGAAAGTCCAGGCTTCTGTGTCTATATGGCTGTTTGAAATGCATCCATATCAACTATTGTTTCAGTTTCCGTCTAACAATTAGAATACAGGCATTATTTAAACTTCATTTAAATATTAATAAAAGATACAATACAAACTTACTTTTTTAATCTATTCATAGAACATAGGCATCGCTTGCTCGGCCAGCATTTGCTGCTCATCCCTGATTGCTTTTCAGGCGTGGTGGTGAGCTGCCTCCGCTGCAGTCCATTTGGTGGAGGTACACCCACAATACTGCTAGGAAAGGAGTTCCAGGATTTTTACTTAGTGATACTATCGGTATGTCAAGCCAGGATAGCGAATTGCTTGGAGGGGAACTTGCAGGTGGTGGTATCTGATGCCCTTGTCCTCCGAGATGGTAGTTGTGGGTTTGGAAGATGCTGTCATGCAAACCTTGGCAATTTTCTGCACTGCATCATTTAGATGGTACAAACTGCTGCTGCTAGTATGCATGGTGGTGGGGGGAATAAATGTTTGTTGATGTGGGTAAATCACATGGGAAATTTTGTCCCAAGATGCTTGAATATGGTTGGAGCTACAGTCACCTAGACAATGGGAGAATATTCCATCACACTCCTGGCTCCATTGTAGTTGAGAGGCTTCACAATATTTATATGGCTAGCCCAGTACAGTTTCTAGTTAATGGTAACCCCCAAAATATTAACAGTGGGGATTCAGCAATGGTAATGCCATTGAACGTCAAGTGCTGATTCTAAGATTCCCTCTTGCTGGACGTATTCATCGCCTCGCACTTGTGTGGCACCACTTTCAGACCAAGTCTAGATATAAGACAGACCTTGTTGCATTTGGCCATAAACTGCTCCAGTACTTGAGGAGTTGTAAGTGGTGTTGAACATTGTGCAACCAGTGTATATCCCCACTCTGACATTCTGATAGAGAGAACTTCATTAATGAAACACCTCAAAGAATGGACATGGGACACCACCCTGAGGAACTCCTGAGGAGATGTTCTGGAGGTGAGATGACTGACCTCCAACAATCACAAGCATCTTCCTTTGTGCTCACTATTAATCTGAACAGAGAATTTTTCCCCTGATTCCCAAATGACTCTAGTTTTGCTAGATGGCACTTTCATAGGTAATGGAAAGCTATATCCAAAAGCACTTGACTGAGAGAGGAAAAAACAGAAGCTTGAATAGCAAATCATGAATGGACAGCTATTTAACAAAATGAGCAGCAGAACTTAGGCTGGCAATTCAACACATCAGTATTAATGAATGCTGATTATTGACTCTAGTAATAATCACAATACAATGTTATTATAACTGGTGAGATTTATTAAAATTAAAACCTTAGATAGCTAACCAGTTAATTGCTTTGATACCCTGGGGGTATTCGACAGAACATCTGCAATTACCAACTGAAGTTGTGATTAAAGTTCAAGCACTGCCAATTTCTCAGCTTATTTAGCTGCTGCTTGGTCCAGAGTACACTACATTTGTTATGATGCTTTAGATATAAAGGAACTAGCTTCACTGCCTTTTAAAATTATTTTCTATACCCATTAGTGACATTTTAACAAGCTATGAATCTAGATCACTAAACTTCTTTGGACCATCATCGTTTTGAGCTTTTTACCATTTACAAAGTATCCTGATGTATTGTTTTAGGTTCAAATCAGGTGACCTCACATCTGACTACATGGAAATCATTTTGTTATATTTGTCCTTTCACTTATCTATCAAGGTCTTACATTTTATGCTTGCATCTACACCATATATAATACTGCCTATTTTGGAGTCATCAGGAAACTTGACATGTGGCTTTCAATCTCATCATATAAATTGTTAATGAATACAGGGAATAACTGAGGCCCCAAAGAGAAATTTGTAGGCGATCCTGCCAATTACAACACCTGCTCATTATTTTTGCTGTCTTCCACTGCTCGACCAACTGCCTAACCAGGTCAACAATTTGCCTTTAATTGATGAACTTCAATTTTAAGCAACAATTTATTAAAAAAAAATTATCAATGGCTTTCTGGACGTTCACAAAAATGGGCAATTCCCTTACTGTAAGGTTATCAATTATTTCAAAAAAATTCATCCAGGCTTGTCAGAGAAGACAAATCTATGTTGGCTCTTCCTTGCTGTTTCCTGCTACATGAAAAATTGGCACACAGAAATGTATTTCTTTAATTTTAAATCTACATTTGTTTTGAAGAAATTTAGTTAGACTTTTTTTTCCCAAAAGGTTACTAAAATAATAGCACTAGATAGTTATGGCAAAACTTGGATTGTCTAGTTCAAGATGTATGATATAACAGGAAACAAATCATAAGTTTTTAAAATAATATTATTCAACAACTTTTGAAATAAAATTATCTTGGATTTGCTGGAAGCAACATTTTTCTGATAAATGTTCATCCAAGAATTGACATTATTCTATTACGTTTGCAATTGGTAGAATTATGGGATTAAATTTTCTGCTGCTGGAAATAAATTTCTTCAATTTTATTTTGCAATAATAGAAAGGTTTTTTAAGTTAAAAATATATATCAGCACATGAAGTGGACTGATGCATTAAAACTATCTGTAAACAAACAAAAAAAAAGTCTGTTTATGAAGAAAAGCTGCATTGTTAAACACACAAAATATTTATTGTTTCTTTAGAAGCCCTTTTTGAAAATGCTTAATTAAAAGTATGGACTTGTATAATTTCACGGATGTGCTTTGATATCTTGTCTGAGTGATGAGACTTTACCCACCAACCCAGATGAAGCATTAGTTAACTACTCAATTAAACGGTTATTATAAAAAATTTGATCCTACCTTCACTGATGATCTTGTATGCATTTACTAAGACATTAATAAAGATAAAGATTAGTAAAGATAAAGTCACCATACTTTAGATCATAGAGCTGCTCTCTCATTAGAGAGAGATGGTTGGTGACTGTTTAACCTCAGGGTCACCACTCCTCAGGTGACGAAGAGATTGAGAAGGAGAATCCCTCATGGCAACTGCAGCCAATGCAGGAATTGAACCCATGCTGTTGCCGTGAAATTATATTACAAACTAGAAGTCCAACTAACTGAGCTAACCTACCCCTTATTGAATAGCATGGAGGAGAGGAAAATTGAGCTGATTTATCTCAATCTTTGAAAGAGGTCAATAGTGAGATTCACAAAATATCCTTTTGACATCAGGTAATTTGGCTCAAATTTAATATCAGGTTCAGTACCAACCAGTACAAATGCACTCTAAGCTAGGAAATTTTGTTTCGCAAAGTAGTACATCAGTTTTTAAGATACATACATTAATAAACAAATATAAATGAGTGGATCTTACAATTATTTGGAAAGACAAAACATTACAGTTGTTGGAAATCTGAAATTGTTCTGAAAAAACGTGAGAACAGAAGAATCATAATCAGACTTGAAACATTAACTTTGTTTCTGTGTCCACAAATGCTGTTAGACCTGAGTTTCTCCAGCACTTTCTATGTTTGTTTTGAAATGTGTAACTGCTTGATCATAAAATACTGAGATGTAATGTGCACATACTAAAAAAGTGTGAGAATTGACATCCTGTTGTCTTGTGCTATTATTTCACAATGGTCTCGAGTCAGAGTCATACAACATGGAAACAGATCCTTCAGTCCAACTAGACCATGCTGACCACATTCCCAAACTAAATTCCTACCTGCCTGAACTTGGACCACATCCCTCCAAACCTTTTCTATTCATGTACTTATCTAAATGTCTTTTAAACTTTATAACTGTACCTGCATCACCACTCCCTCTGGCATTTAATTCCACATGCTAACCACTCTCTGTGTAAAGAAGTTGTCCTTTGTGACCTTTTTAAATCTTTTTCTTCTCATCTTAAAAATCCACTCCCTAGTTTTGAACTCACCCACCTTAGGGAAAAGACTTTCACTATTCACCTTATGATTTTATAAACCTTTATAAGGTCACTCCTCAACCTCCTACACTCCAGTGAAGGAAGTCCCAGCCTATTTTTATAACTTAAACCCTCCATTCCCAGCAACATTTCTGAACCTTCTCCAGTTTCAGAACTTCCTTCATGTAACAGGGCAACCAAAACTGCACACAGTCCTTCAGAAAGGGCCTCACCAACATCCCGTAGAATCTCAACACAATGTCCCAATTCCTGTACTCAAAGATTTGAGCAACAATGGCAAGTGTGCTAAATGCTTGCTTAACCAACCAGTCTACCTGTGATGCAAATTTCAAAGAATTATGTACGTGAATCCCTAGGTTTCTCTGTTCTACATCATTACCCAGGCCCTACCATTAATTGTTTAAGTCCTGCCCTTGTTTGTTTTGCCAAAATGAATCCTGCGCATTTATCCAAATTAAATTCCATCTGCCACTTTTCAGCCCATGACCCAATCGATCAAGATTAGATTAGATTAGATTAGATTACAATGTGGAAACAGGCCCTTCGGCCCAACAAGTCCACACCGACCCGCCGAAGCGAAACCCACCCATACATTTACCCCTTACCTAACACTACGGGCAATTTAATATGGCCAATTCACCTGACCCTGCACATCTTTGTGATGTGGGAGGAAACCGGAGCACCCGGAGGAAACCCACGCAGACACGGGGAGAACGTGCAAACTCCACACAGTCAGTCGTCTGAGTCGGGAATTGAACCCGGGTCTCTAGCGCTGTGAGGCAGCAGTGCTAACCACTGTGCCACCGTGCCGCCCACTTGTTGTAATCTTAGATGTACTGTCCACTTTACTACCAATTTTGGTGTAATCCACAACCTTACTAACCATGTCTCCTATATTCTCATACAAATCATTTATATAAACTTATACAAAAGTGGACCCAGTACTGATCCCTGTGGAACACCACTGGTCACAGCCTAGAGTCTGAAAACAACCCTCTACCACTATCCTCTGTCTCCTACTGTAAAGCTAATTTTTTATCCAGCTGGCAAGATCTCCCTGAATCCCATATGATCTAACTTTACTAAATAGTCTACCTTGAAGTACCGCATCATAGGCTTTAGTAAAGTCCAAGTAAACAATGTTAATTGAACTGAATCAAGATTATGAGACACAGTTTTCCTCCCACAAAACCGTGCTGAATATCCCAAATCATTTATGGAATCCTCTCCAAATACACGTAACTCCTATTTTTCAGTTTAATTTACACCATGTTGTGATTTGGTTATTGATGTTCTACAATGTAGAACACATATACAATTACTCAAGTCTAACAAAAATTGATGTTGACTCTTTCATTTTATCCTCTCTTGTTCTATTATTTTGAGAATTCAAAAACATTTTAAATTGTCACTCAGAATTATCAAAACATGCCCAAATAGAATGAAGGATAACGTTATTTCTAACTGACCCATTTTTCTAATCAACCTATTGAGACACACCTCTGGAGCAGGTGGGACTTGAATCTGGGTCTCCCATAGATTGGAATACTATTGCAACACAAATGGGAGTAGTTTAGTTTGGGATTATGGTCAGCATGGACAGGTTGGACCAAAGTATTTGCTTCAGTGCTGTATGACCAAGAGGTCCCTTAGTTTTATGTACATGTTCTCAATGTAACCTTGAAATACAAATATTCATGAACAAAACTTTGGAGAGAGAATGGTCAGCATGGACAGGTTGGACCAAAGTATTTGCTTCAGTGCTGTATGACCAAGAGGTCCCTTAGTTTTATGTACATGTTCTCAATGTAACCTTGAAATACAAATATTCATGAACAAAACTTTGGAGAGAGAGAGGGGGTGTGAGAGAGGGAGGAGCGAGAGAGAGGAGAGAGAGAG